>NW_026126485.1:1200000-1800000 GCF_943737965.1 Phodopus roborovskii
ACACACACACACACACACCATACACATGCAGGTAGACAGACATACAGAGACAGAGACTGTCTAAAATGTTTAGGGGCTTAGACAAAGGCAACTCTCTGGTACTTTATTGTCTTCCCTATTGCTGTCTCTCTCTGTGTATTTTCAATGGAATTACATGATGTCATATTCATTTATTTCATATCCATTTGGAATGTTGTTTAACTCCTGTGGCCTCTCTTTTCTTTTTTTATTATTTTTTCTTATTTTACATATCAATCCCAGTTCCCTCTCTCTCCTTCCCTCTCTCCCTCCCATGCCCCCAAACACCCTTCCCATTCCATCTCCACCTCCACCACTTCACAGGGAGATTGATGCCTTCCAGGAGGGATCAACAAAATCTGTCAAGTCATTTGGAGTAGGGACTAGGCCCTCCCTTGGGAATGGGGTGGGGGGCTGTGAGTGGAGAGGGAATTAGGAGAAAGAGAAGGGGAGGAGAGGAGAGCATGTGGGACTAGGAAGATTGAGTCAGGAGAGAAACAGAAAAGAACAAAAAAAGATTCCATAATAGACGGAGCCAATATAGGTTTGAAGAAAAAACTGACTATAGAGAAATGTCCAGAGACCTACAAGGATGACCCCAACTAACAATCTGAGCAACGGTGGAAAGACTACCTTAAATGCTCTTCCTTGATAATGAGATTGATGACTAACTTATCTGCCACCGGAGAGTCCTCATCTAGTAGCTGATGGAAACAGAAGCAGACACCTACTACTAAACACTGAGCCTAACTCCTGGAATTCAGTTGCTGAGAGGGAGGAGTGAAAAGAAAATTGGGGCAAAACCAGGCTACAGAAACCCACAGAGACAGCTGACCTGAACAAGGGGGTGGTCATGGACCCCCAAAATGATAGCTGGGAAACCAGCACTGAATCAAATCAGACTCCCTGAACATGGGACTCAATTAGAAGGCTGGGCAGTCTAAGGGACCTCAGACAGTAGAACCAGGATGTATCCCTGATACACAAAAGGACTTTGGAGGCACATTTCCCCATGGAGGGATACTCCCTTAACCTAGAGGCAGGAGGGAGGGACTAGTCCCTACTCCAAATGACTTGACAGATTTTGTTGATCCCTCCTAGAAGGCATCACCCTTCCTATGGAGTGCAGGAGTGGGATGGGAAGGTTGTCAGGGGGCATGGCAGAGAGAAAGAGAGGGAGGGAAGGGGGAAGGGAGAGGGAACTGGGATCAATATGTAAAATAAGAAAAAAAAAAAGAAAAATCTAATTATATAAAGAATTAGTGCAAGTTCAGGCGAAAAAAAAATGAAACAAGCTTGTTTTACATGTCAATCCAAGTTTCCTTTCCCTACCCTCCTCCCCTGTCCTTCCCTCTACCTCCATCCTATTCCCTTTCTGCTCCTCAGGAAGGGTGAGGGCTTCCATGAGGAATCTTCAAAGTCTGTCATATCATGTGAGGCAGGGCCTAGCCCCCCCCCCATGTGTGTAGGCTGAGAGAGTATCCCTCTAAGTATACTAAGAATAAATACTGATCCACTACCAGAGACCCCATAGACTACCCAGGCGTCCTAACTGACACCCCATGTTCAGCGAGTCTGGGTTGGTCCTATGCTGGTTTCTCAGCTATCAGACTGTGGTCTCCCCTTTCTTAACACTGCCAAAAATGCTAGGAAGTAGGTGGAGCCCAGCTATGGCTCCTGTCACCTCTTCACCAGCAATAATTCATTTTCTATTGTTATAACAAAATGCCAGAGCCTGAATGTTCTAAAACAAAGGAAGATTACTTAATTAACTCTTTTTTCTCTTTTTTTAAATTTATTTTATATAACCAAGTCCATTTAAATGAAAACAAACATTTATAGACAATCTTTGGAAATTTGGGCGTCAATTCTTTCCAAACTACTTCCTCCTGGTAAGGGGAGCTGTCATGGGGGGATTCAAAGAAGATGCAGAAATCCTGGCTGTAGTCTGCAAGGCTGCCTTGTCCAGCTGTTTTGAATGTAGGATCACCTGGTACTCTGTTTCAGGAGGTCTGGCTTGATCAAACCACATTAGTCTGGAAGGAATCCACATCTTTTCATTTTCTGTGGAAACAAAAATAGAACTCCTTTTCCCCAGTAACTTGTCCTTGAACTTAAATTTTGGAGTCAAAGCATTTTTTTATTTAATTTATTATTTTACATGTCGATCCCAGTTCCCTCTCCCTCTCTCCATCCCTTCCTCCCTACCTCCTCCCCTCCTTCTCTCCCTCCCTCCCTTTTACCCTCTCTGCCCTCTCACATGCACCCTAACTCTTTTAGAGGCTGCAATTCCAAGTACTTTCAGTTTAGTTTAGACCCTGGAATGGATGCCTTGAACTTATAACTTGGTGGATGACATCATGGTGTCTGTAAAAGAATGACATCAATGAAGATACAGGTAACAAAAGGTGTAAGTCGTGGTCTTTTTTTTTTTTTTTTTTTTTTTTTTTTTTTTTTTAATAAGCACTCACTCTTCCTGGGACTGCCTGGAGTATTAGGGGAACTACAATAATTCTTCCTAGAGAAGTTATTCCTAGATGCAATCTTGTCCAACAATGTAACCACTTGTTTCATATTCTACCATCTCAGCACAGTCATAGTGAGGAACAAGCTTCCACCATTAGAATCTCTGGGGGAACAAACCACATCCAACCTCAGCACACCCCAAGCACTAGGAAGTGTATGACATTATGGGAAAATACTATGGCCACATTGTTGACTCTCACCTGCCTTTAGAATTATGATCTTAGCTGAGATGTTCTCCTTTCTAATTGCTAATTGTACAACAACAGGAGCCTCAGATATGGGCATTGGCCACAATTATTCATGGATTTTGTTGTTGTTATTGCTGTTGTTGTTTTTGGTTGTTTTGTTTTGATATTTGAGACAGGATTTCTCGATATTGCTTTGGAACTTGCTCTGTAGACCAGGCTAGCCTTGAACTCACAGAGATCCACCTGCCTCTGCCTCCTAAGTGCTGGGATTAAAGACACATGCCACCAATGCCTGGTTTATTTGTGGATTTTAATATGAGCCCATATTAGGACTGAATAAATAGTCTAGTCATAAAGATCACAAACGACTCTTGCAAAGGATCTGGGTTTGGTTCCCTACAACAACATGGTGGCTTCCAACCATCTATAACTCCAGTTGCAGGGGATCTGACACCCACTTTTGACTTTTGTGGGTAACAGAGACAAGCACATACATATATGTGGGCCAAAATAATCACACAAGTAAAATTAAATAAATAAGTCTAATTAAAAGAGAGAGAGAGAGCACATAAAGCCATCAAAGTGCCCTCCCCAGATGCCATCTCTACAGAATGAATTAATTTCCTTTACTCTCTACCCATGACTTCATCTCAGCAAGATCCTATGTGATCCTGGGCCCTTAAACTTTCAGTTATCACCAGTCTGATTCACCAAGCCAAGTATACCAACAGTGCCATCAGTTATTACACAGAAGCAAATCTGGAAGCTTTGGGTTTTTTTTTTCACTAATAGGAAACAAATAAAAGTTTAAGCCCATCCCAGTTGGTATTTCTTCCCCATTTAGGCCACTGGAAAGTTATGAAAATAGGATAAGTTTTATTTAATTATCTAATAAGTATTGTTTTGTAGATTGACACATCAAAAATTCCTCCTATTTGTCTCCACTTAATGAGAAGAGTATTTGGGGGTGATGGTAGTGGTGGCAGTCTTGTTGTCCTGTTTTTGCTTTTATTTTCATTTTTGACAGTTTTTCATGTGTTTTGATGAACAGGCACTGTACCAGTTTAAGTGTCTTTCATCTTAGATTCAGACACAGTGAAAAAAGTATAGTAATACTGAGGGTAAGAGGAGGGAGAGAGAGAAAGAGAGAGGATAGAGAGAAAATATTCAAGCTTTAGCTCTTAGATAATCACTGCAGGTAAGGTACACACACACACACACACACACATTTGTATAATGAAGCCATGTTGGACATTCTAACCCCAGTTATTTGCCTAATTGAGTTTAAAGAGGCAGCAAATGATACCACCATATAAAGCAAAAAGAGGACAAATCTCATCATTTCATGATAAGACATGTTATGTTAATTTATTGTCATTGTAAGTCAAATGCTGATGTACTTGGAGTCAAGAGCATGTCCTGTGCTCTTCATCCTGCAAGCACTCACTGTGCATTAATTCCTACAAATGTCCTCCATTGTTCATTGTAAAATTAAAAATTAAATGCCTTGCAGGAAGATCTCCTGGATCCTCTAAATAGCATTCTTTACCCCCAATGTGGGAATACTTTCAGGGAAGTTGCTGCAATAGACTGAAGAGGGTCAGGACCAACCCTGTGCTTCTTTTTATAGAAGTGACTACTGGGAATAAGTAAAAATTATTTGCAATCTAGCTTCTGACAAAAAAAATTGTTCCTTTAAGAGTGAACTCTACAGTAAAATAACTTCTGCATTCATTATCTGACACCTAACACATCTTCTGCCTCATATGGCATTACACACAAACCAAGTACTTCCCATAAGCAGTTGTTTGCCTTTAAGTATTTATAGGAATTCTACAACAGCCTGGGCAGGACTTGAGCTTGGCAATGACTTAGGCTAATGTTGAACAAGCTTTCCTGGAAACACCAGGCATCAGCTATAGATTTCAAGAGAAAGGACAAATATTTCCCTGAGCAGTTGTTAAAATAGAAGCTTCCAAATTACATATTTACATTTGCTTTTACAAAGAACAGCTGAAGGCCCATGAAATAGTTCATTGCTAAAAGTACATGCTGCCAAGACTAGCAACCAGAGTTCTAGAACCAGGTCCTCCATGAAGGAGATAAATCTTCCCCACAAGTTGTTCTCTGACCTCCATCATATATGCATACACTAAAATCAACCAAAGTGAAAGAAAGGAAGGAAGGAAGGAAGGAAGGGAGGGAGGGAGGGAGGGAGGGAGGGAGGGAGGGAGGGAGGGAGGGAGGAAGGGAGGGAGGAAGGAAGACTGAATCAACTGTGGTGTTTTATATATCTTTTGCTTATGGAAAGCCTATTTACTCTATTTTAAATGAGCAAAAGCCCCACCATGGATACAACATGAAGGTCTTTTGATAGCTCCTAGGGTCACTAGGAAGCTCTTAGATAACTGCTAAGTCACCACTCTGTGTAAAAGGGTTTGATGGCCCAGGTATCATTTGAATCCCTACAGATAGACAGCTGTTACCATTCCTGACTCCTCTGGCTCCTGGAAACAAAGTGAAATGAAGCTGTTTGCAGCTGCAGGAATCAGCACTGCCATCTGCTTGGCTCTCCAGAAGCTCCCAGCCAAGGACTCTGCGTCCAAGCCCTGCACAGCATAGCAGGCAGTATTCTGTGGGGAACTGCTCTGAAGGTCACCTCTTGTCATCTCCAGAAGGCTATTTCCAGAAAGAAGAACATGGCAACCCTGACCCTTAGCAATCTATCTCTACTACTGCTCAGGAACTGCCCTACGTAAGCAGATTCAAAAAGGTTTACGTCCAGTGGGATTCTCTCAAACACTTGGGCAGGATGGCCACTTAACCCTACACAAAACTCTACCTGGAAATTTACATATCTGTGTTCCTCTTCTTGGCTAACCACTTCTCTAAGTAGCACTCCTTTCTCCAGCCCTTAGATACAAAAACCCCACATACCTGAGCCTTTCATCCTTGCTTTCTTTTTTCTGAATTACCACTGCCCATCTCTGCACTATGGATATATCTGCAAATTCACCAGTAACACAGTCCCATATCTCTTCCTTCTAACAGCTGTCTCATCTTGGAACTCCTACCTTTCCCAAAATAGCACCTTCAAAACAAATGCAATCATAAAGTTACCTTGACCAATAGCCTAGAAGCTATTGATCATTTACACCCTATTCCCAATATTATAGCCCCAGAGTGAGGAGTTTATGGCCTAAACTCTTGACACTTACAATAGTCTTCTAGTTCTTGGCTTTACATCTATCATTTTGACTTTCAAAGGAACCTAGATGTTTCTTCTGGATGAATTTCTCCAATGCAGTTCTTCAAACTTTATCCCTCTGTTCAAAAACCTCAAATTGTTCCTTATGTTGAAAATAAATGCCCTCATTCTCACACCTAAGGTTCTTTTCAATACACCCCTTCTTAGTCTACCTATCTGGTTTCATATCCATCCCATCTCTAGGGTTTATAGATATATAGATTTGAGTGTAGACTACAATTTGGATCTGGAATGTTCATCAAGGGCCACTAGGTTAAAGGTGAAGTTTCCAAATTGGTGCTTTTGAAAGGAGGTAGAAATTTTAGCCTTTACTTCCTCTCATTTACTTCTCAGCTATGGAGTAAGAGCAGTATGCTTTGTAGTGTATTGCTGCCATGATTGCTGTTTCACCACAGGCATAGAGGTAATAGGGTCAATCATGGGCTGAAATCTCTGAAACTGGACCAAAATAAACTTTTCTGCACAAGTTCATTTAGTCCAGCGTTTTGCATAGTGGTACAGAGCTAACTAATTATGGAGGATGTTCTCTATGCTGTGAATATATGTTTTTCTTATTGGTTGATAAATGAATGCTGATTGTCCAGTAGCCAGGAAGGAAGTATAGGTGGGACTACCAGACTAGAAAAATTATGTGAAAAGGGAAGCTGAGGGGAGATGCCAGAGATAGGACATGCAGCTACTGGGATTCTTAGAATTCTCTGGTAAGGTAAGGCCATGTAGAAATGCATAGATTAATAGTTATGGGTTAATAATTAAGAGATAGTTAGTCAGTAAGAAGCCTAAGCCATTGGCCAATGTGTTTATAATTAATATAAGCCTCTGTGTGTTTATTTGGGGCCAAATGGCTGTGGGACCGAGTGGAACAGAAACTCTGTCTACAAACTAAAACATGAACCATCCTGCTAAATAAGTTCCCTCAGAACATTGTTCACATGAGCCACAATTTGAATGTTACTTCATAGTGCAGAACTCAGAATATGGTACATGTACCTTACATGTTGGGTGCTTTCCTATCATTTACATTAATTTTCTTTTTGTGTTCTTAAACTTGAAACATGTCCTTTCCCCTAAGAAGAACTCCTCAGTTGATTTGCTGTTTATTCTAGATTCAGGAAGTGAATTATTACCTAAATCATTATACTAGCACTTGTACTGCACCAGACCCTTGGGTCAAATTAGTCATTCTTCATGTGCATTGTCTATTTCTAAAATTTGAATGCAATTTCCTAGAAATCCCTTCAATCAAAAATATTTGTATTTATTTTTTTAAAGAATTTCATATGTGAGAACTGTATTTACATCATTTCCACTCCTCCAACTCCCCCACCCAACTACTCTTGTGATCCATTCCACTCCCTCTAAAACTCATAACCTCTTCTACAATTATGATTGATATAGATATTTAATAGATATGATATAAATATAATGTATGTATATAGATATATTTTCTATCTAAGGTAGCAAATAATGCAAGTCAAAAATATCAATAGAAGTGCCATAAGTGACATGATCTATGTAAGTACAGGAAAGATTATAAAATATAGACATTTATGGGCTATGTAGTAAACACTGGTAATATAATATATTTGTGTATATATATATATATATATACAATTAATATATAATCAAAATATATACTCATTCAAATATATGTATATATATATATATATAGAGAGAGAGAGAGAGAGAGAGAGCGAGAGAGAGAGAGAATTTACCACATAGTTTCATATATTTGAACTTTGTCCCCAGTTGGCATTGCTATTTGATTCAAGAGGTGAGCTCTCAGAATTTTGCTCCAAGCAACATTGCTCCTGCTTACTGCTATGTCTTGCTACCACAATGAACTCTTATCCCTGAATTGTATAAGTTGCTTTGACCAGGGTGTTTTATTACAGCAATATAAAAATAATTCATACATAAATAACCTACTGAGTTCATTTAGTGTGATTTGTATGTAAATATGTTGATAGCTGACCACTTGGGATTGGATAAGATAATTTGAAATATTCACGTTTTGTTTTTGCTTCTTTCACAAACAACTATTAGGTCCATAAAATATGGGTTGAAGAATTATTTGTTTTCTGGTAGTGACTTAACAAAAGAATCTTACAATAATAAATGGCTGGCTTTATTCCCCGTAACCAAACATCACCTTTTTCTTTACTCTTTATATATGACAATATATCCTAACAAGTTAATTCCTATCCAGTCATGATTCTATTGCTAATATCAATCAGGTCATTTAGGGCCAACACTTATCTTGTGGAAAACCCTATTTTTAGCATATGGCATTGCTGGCCAGCTCAAGTTAATTTCTACCTTCTCTCAATTTCATCACTACATCATCCATTTGTTCCCATCTCTTCCTCTTTGCTTGGAGACCTTACCTTCTCACATTTCACCCTTGCACCTTTCTCCTGAACCTCTTTTTCTCTCACTCCACTTTCTCAGGAAGGATTCCTAGTGTCTCCAGTAAAACTTAAGTGACAAGGTCACCTCCCACCTAAAATGTTGTTCTATGTCTCCCACTACCATTTATAGCTACACTAGAATTTTTACCTTTCTCAAACCAGCATCTTCAAATAAAAAGTGATCATATTTCTACCTATGACTAATTGCTGACTATGAATACTACTGACTACTGTATTTACATTATTTCTATTCCACCCATTTCCCACTCCAACTCCTCATGTGACCTGATTCACTTCCTCTCAAATTTATAATCTCTTTTTCAGTTATTATTGATATAGATAGATAATACGTAGATAGATAGATAGATAGATAGATAGATAGATAGATAGATAGATAGATACATAGATAGATAGATAGATAGATAGATAGATAGATAGATAGATGGTAGAAAATACAGGCAGACAAAAAGATAGCAGATAAATGGATGGATCTATACAATTGCCTCCTACCCATGATTCTAGTCACCATGAGTTCACATAAATCATGATGTCCCTACTAATATAAGCAGGCAGTTTGTGATTGATAGTTACCTTGTGGAAAATAAGCATTCTTTCCCAGCCACCATTGCTGTTGTTTGCTATCATACCTCTCTGAAATGGACACCCTACTCCCTCTCACCTTGTTGTTCTTCAGGTACAAAAAAAAAAAAAAAAAAAAAAAAAAAAAAAAAAAACTGAACCCCTCTCTTTTATTCCATCCATACTGGTTAATTCCATAGACACTGTCACCTTCTCAAGCTAATAGTCCAAAGCCATTATTCCCTTCCTCTTTATTACAACTCCAACCTTCAGCTTTATCTCTAATGGTTTCTCTGCTTTCAAAATATAGATTCTTCTGAGTACTTAAGACTAGATAGTTTGGAGATCTGACCTGGAAGTGTTAATGGCCTTTATAGTAAAGGATGCTTGTTTTGGATTTAACCAAATCTGATTCAGGCTGTGTGATCTCCTTCAACTGGTAAGGCAAAAATCTATCCTTCATGCTGCCTAATTTTGTCACATCCTCTGTGATTGCTGATAAGAAGGTGGCTAGCTCCTTACTGCCTCAATCAGAAGCAAAAATAGAAGTGACACACATTACATGATTTATTTAGCCACAATAAAGACTGAAAACACAGATAAGTGCTGGGAATTCTACATTTCTCAACTACATTAATGCCTACTCTTACTAGATTCTAATTTCTATTATAGTTCCATTCTTCCCATATAAATTCACTGAAAGCATTTTATTTATCCATTTTTTTCTCTTAAAAACAAAAACAGGTTACTTTTTTTTTTCTGCAGCCTGCACAACTTAGGGATTGACCTGATTAGGGCAACAAAGAATGAATAACAAACATTCACACATACAAAAAAGCTGGGATCAGTGGGGACATGGGTTTGAATGAAGATGCATCAGCAGCCAATAATTTCTCGCAGCCTGGAAACTTGGCTATTTTAGTATGTAACAGCTGAAGGAGGAGACAGGTAAACTAACTCCAGTAGGGGTCTTCATGAGAGAGCAGTATGGGGCTGATGTCATCTGAGTGGAGGAAGTGGTGGTTCATACTTTATGCACACACTGTCAACATCCATATTCAGTCAGACCAGGGAATAGTCTTGCCCTTCTTACAACCCTGACTTTTGGAAAGCCTTGCTATTGCCATGTGCCTGAGGCACTGGGATCCTTGACATGGCCATGCTCATGTCAACAAGCACACTCAGGATTTCACCTCCTCTCTACAACATTACCTGATCCTCACGCATCAATGAATCTCCATTATTCAACAGGATAAAATGTATCTGACTACAAAATGTTTTCCTAGAGCCATCACCATACAGACTCTCTGCCAGAAATATACCTGATGAAATCACCAGAACATTTCATCCATTCTCTTTTCTGTTTTAGCACACATGGCACACCCTTCCTGTATTACACAGGAATGTAATTTAAATGTTTTGAATTTACTCTGAATTGTTATGTTAATGTAAATGTTGAATTTGGAACCATGAAAAATATAATTAAGCAAACCAATTCTTAGAAATACCTTATCTTAAAAAAACAGGCCTGGGGTTTAGTTTTCTCCTTTTCTCCTTAAATTAAGAATGTGACCACAATTGGCTATCATTCCTATTGTTTGCATACTGTAATCCCTCAAAAAGCCAGTAGTGAATGATGCTGCCTTTTTGAAGACAGGGTCCAGATCCCTAATGAGACTATTAGGGAAAAAATTGGACATACTTAACAGCTGATGAATTTCATATAAGAATTAGAGTATTTCCCTTCTGTTGCAGGCCATGACCACACTAGCCAGGATTCTGTGCCAGCAATTACCCCTGGGATCTAGTTTGTATGTAAGGGAAGATGAGGTCTTTGCTGCTGACAGCCTAAGTCACTAGGAGCTCAGATTATTCAAACACAGAATAAAGAAAGTTCCTTGGGGAAACTAGGCTGCCTTAGCAATAGAAGAAGGAATTAATGGGAAGGCAGTGTAGCCTACTGGAAACAGCCAGGGGTCTGAAGACAGAAGAAGGATAAATCTGCTAAGTCATGTACTGAGCTTCTGAGGTGACCCAACATTTCTAATTGGGAGGAGCTTCACATACCTTTTCTAGGATGACAGGAGATTATATAAACGGAGTCACAGACTAATTTTATGAGATATTAACTTGTGTTTCTTCTCTACAGATCCTCCAGGACATTCATTCACACACTTCCAAAATCTGGATTCATTTTAGTCAAGGGCTTTGCCCAGCATGGGGGAAACATGCTATCTTGTTAGAAACACATTTCTTGTCCTTGTTTACTCTCAGGTTCTCAAAGATTAAAAAATTACCAGAGAATACTGACAGGGACATTACAATCAAAGAAAACTGGAGGCTGGAAGAAAAGCAATCTACATCAGAAGATGTTTAAAGTAGGCTATGCCAAAAAGCCTTCCTTCCTAAATAACATCTATGACCTAGGTATGTTGATGAAAGCTCAGTTCTAGGCAAAATAGAAATCTCAGAAGCTATCGATATGGGCTGGAAACTGAGAATTTGGGGTGCCTTTTACCCGAGATGACAACCATGATGTGCTCTTTCGTTTTTTTTTTTTTTTGTTTGTTTGTTTGTTTGTTTGTTTTTATTTTTGAAAACTTGACACAAATCCAGACATATCCAGGAAGAGGGAAATTTAGCTGAGAAACTAACTCCATAATATTGGTTTTATTCAAATCTGTGGGGAAGTTTTTCAATTAATGATTGTTACTGTCACAAACTTTGAGGGAGTAGCACTGGGCTGTATAAGAAAACAAGCTGAGTGAGCCTTGAGGAGCAAGTCAGGAGGCAGCACTTTGCCCTGCTCTCTGCTCCATTTCCTGCCTCTAGATTCCTGCCCTGTATTCCTGTCTTAGATTCCCCTGATGGTGGACTGTACCCAATAAGTCAAGTAAACCCAATTCTCCCAAAGTTACTCTTGGTTGTGATGTTTTATCATAGTGACAGAAAGCAAACTAAAAACATAAATTGACACCAGAAATGTTCTACTGATGAGGCAAACCTGATCATATTTTGGGGACGAGTGTGGAATAAACTTGGAACTTTAAGCTAGAAAGCCTTAATGAGTCATTGTGGGAACATGGAAGATAATGCTAAGAGCAAGAGGCCCTTAAAGACTACTGAGGCCATTCATGTGACATATTAAATTAAGAATCTGTAGTATCTGGTCAGCTGAAAAATCAGCTGTGATTTAAAAGAGAACAACACTACTAAAGTGAAACTGGAACAACTGAACTTGTTGTCTAGGGCTTCATTGAGGGAAAATATTTTGGGAAGCATTTCCTAGGGGTCTACACACAAAAGCTATGGTCCAGAGGGAGCCGAGGCTGCATCTCATATGGGCAGATGAATTCGGTAATGTGTAATAGTCTTTCATATCATGCTGGGTTTGAACGCATGAATGGGTCATGGAAAGTAGCTAAGGCTTAGCACTATGCAAGACTAGGAGAGTCCATTGGTGAAGGTGCAGGCTAATTTTAGTACAAAGCCCAGGATTTAAGGGCTTGGCCAAACAGAAAGCCCAGGAAAGGCACTTGATGAAGGTGTGCTGTGAGTTTTAGCATAGATACAGGCAGATCAGAGGAACCAGAACTGTGGAATGGCCACCAAGAACAGATGCAGCTTATGCCTAGCATTTTGGAGCCCAAAGATTCATAAATCCAAGGTTCCAAGATACTGAGTCCTAAACATGTACACTCTTTAATTTTTGCTTTGTTTTGTTTTGATTGTGACTGTTCTGGATCTTTCTTCTTAGAATAAGAAGTTTGTTTGTAACTCTTTTTTTCTTTTTCTTTTTCTTTTTATTTACAGGAGCCCAAAGTTAAGAGATTGGATTTGGGGGTTTGGGATACTTTAATAAACTTAACTTATAGAGTATTTGAATGCTTTTAAAAACCAGAGTTCTTAAAGTCATGCTATGCTTTCTATTTTGTTATTAACATTAACATGGTATCTTGGTTACAAACAAGAAATGAAAATTTAATATCTATATGATTTGTGTCAAGTTGACAAGGAGTCAATTGAGTTCATTGGTTTTATTCAATTTGACACAAACCTAGACATATCTGGGAAGAGGGAATCTCAAGTGAAGAAATTTCCTCCCATCAAGTTGATGTATGGGCAAGTCTCTAGTTAATGATTTGTGTGGGAGTACCCAACTCATTATAGATGGTGCAATCCCTGTAAAGATGGTCTTGGTTTGTACCCCAAAACAGGGTAGTCAGTAAACAACTGTTGCTTTCTTGATTGTCTTTATATAGCAGAGAAAGGAAGCTCTGGTCTCTCTCTCTCTTTTTATAAGTATGAACAACACTTTCAGTTGTTTGTTGAGAAGCAAGTCAGTAAGCAGCATTCCTCCATGGTCTCTGCTTCAATTCCTGCCTTAATGTTCCTGTCTTGATTCCCTGTCTTGGTTTTCTTTGGTGATGGGATATAACCTTAAACCAGGTAAGTTCTTTCTTCCCCAAGTTGCTTTTGATCATGGTGTTTTATCACAGTGATATAATGCAAACTAAAATACTTGGTAATAATTGAGAACTAATTTCCCTTCCATAAAACAGGATGGAGACTAGAAATATAATTTCAGTTTTTAAGTACAGAAATATGGTATCCCTGCCTCTGAAATTCAGTGATTATAAAGCACATATGCTACAAATTCATCAAGAATTGAATGCTTATGTCTCTCACTAATTCAAATATTGACTTTGCTCCACTCCAGTGCAATGTTATAAAGTGCAGCTTTGGGGAAATAAGTTTAGGTCATGAAAGTGGATGGGATCCGGTGTCCTTATAAAAAGAGAGAGAGACCAGAGCTTCCTTTCTCTGCTATATAAGGACAATCAATAAAGGAACAGTTGTTTGTTGACTGGGGACCTCCCCTCCATCCACAAAAAAACACTAGTTTATCAATTACTCTTTAGCACCCTGTACCATATAACAACTCTAGGACATAGAACAGTACCTCAAAGTAAGTTTTATAATAATCTCAGTACAAAATATTTATTATCTTTTGATGATTCATAATATACATATTCAAAATGTCTTTAAATGTCATAGAATCCTTATTGGTGACATTATAATTATTGCTTAAACTTTTTTTGCATTTATGAAATTTGGTATATAAGGAATCTGATAAAAAAAAATCTTGCTCTACAACCTCACTGTTTAGACTCTACAGCTAAATGATGTTCTCAGTCATAAATGACTACAATCATTTTAACCAGTAAGAGAATCATACCTAATTTCTCCCTACAGGAAAAATGGTAGCAATCATCTGAGTCCAGGCCATTATATAGACAGAATGGGGCTAACAACTAAATGTTGGGACTTAAATTGTAGCTATTTGGCCCCTACCTCCATATCTGCCAAGAAAACCAAGGTCTGGTTACTACGTATTTTCTGAATGAGTGTCATTTAGAAGACTGATTCTGGAAGGGTATTCATTACTGTCCTTTACTTAGTGAGAGGCACTCTACTATCCATCTCCTTTGAAGAACCATTATGAAAAAAACTAGATGCTAGCAGACTTTTCCTTTCCTGAATAAGAAATACTGTCAGAACCAATCACTGCAGAAGAACCCCATTCAGAGCTGGCTCAGAGAGTTCTGGAAAATATATAGCACAGACAGCTCCAATTCCAGAATATATTTCCTTAACCAGAAGCCATTTCAAGAGAAAAAAATATGACATCTACAACTTTAATTGATGAGTGCAAGGTCAAATTAGAATAATTTGCTAGATAATCAGAAATGGATAGTAAGAAAATTCAGATTGTTGCAGGAAGAATACCTGGATGGTACCAAAAATTTAGAAACAAAATATGTATAGGGAGAAAAGTTACCCTTAGAACGTGATAGCTGGTGGAACACTATAGAAAGTGAAATCATGCTTAAAGAAGTGCTAAATAATTTTTCCTTTTTAATTTAAATTTGAAACAAGGTTGTTTTACATGTCAGTCCCAATTCCCTCACCCTCGCATCTTCCCCTATCACCCCCATCTGCTTTCTGCTCCCCAGGGAGGGTGAGGCTTTCCATGGGGAGCCTTCAAAGTCTGTCATATCATTTGGGGTAGGACCTAGATTCCCCCCCCATATCCCTCTGGGTGGGATAAGCTCCCAAAGTACATTCGTACATTAGGGATAAAACTGGTCCATTACTAGAGGCCCATAAACTGCCCAGTCCTCCTAACACCCACATTCAGAGGGTCTGAGTCAGTCCTATGCTAAATAATGTTAAAACCAAGCCTGGTGTTGGTGGTACATGTCTTTAATCCCAGCACTCAGGAAGCAGAGACAGGCAGATATCTGTGAGTTCCAGGCCAGCCTTGTCTACAGAGCTAATTCCAGGACAGATTCCAAGGCAATACAGAAATACAGATAAACCCTGTCTCAAAAAACCAAATAATAATAATAATAATAATAATAATAATAATAATAATAATAATAAACAACTCAATGCCTAGCATTCCTTTATGAGTGAATAATCGGGAAATTTACAAAGTGATTGATTTCTCCTGTATCCAAATGATGTTTGCTATTTGCATGACTGCCTCCCCAACCACAAAATTCACAAATATCTATGAAGCCAATGGAAAGAAAAAACAACATGTATTTCAAACTAATTGTATACACCAGGACAGTTTAAAAGAATTGGAGAGGAAATGGTGGCCGAAGCAAGTTTAAAGCATGAATCTTTTTGTCACACAAAGAGGAATGCTAAGGCTGATCTAGGAAGGGTCCTTGCTGATGTTCCAGTTCTGCTGAACAAAGTCCTTCTGAGCACAGAATCAACCCTTCTTTATGCTTTGGCACCGTGGGGATGGCAGCTACAGCCACAGTACAGGAGTAGAATTAGGAAAGGGAGAAAAGTAAATTATTGTCCTTGAGTCCAGTTCTACATGTGCCACTTTAGTGCCAAAACAAACAATTACAATGCTATATTGTCAGGCTTCATAGGCAGAAGCTGCCCTCTTTCTAACAGACTTGTTATATCACCAGCATGGTTCAGTTATTGAGAAGAAGGAGCAGTCATAGCCTCAGACCCTGTCTGACAATCTTACCCAAGGGAAGCTGTAGGCAGATTTTGCTGTCCCAACAGCCAGCTCCCAAATAACCATACAGAGACGTATTAATTATGAAAGCTCATCTGATAGCTCAGGCCCATTACTAACTAGCTCTTACAACTTAAATTAACCCATTTTATTATCAATCTACCATTTGTCCTATGGCTTTATTACCTTTACTCTGGCCATGCTGCCTCCTCTCTGTCTGGCTGGTGACTCCCCACTCCCTGTCCTTCTTTTCTCTCCAGTCTTCTCTTTCCTCCAAAATTCCTGCCTAGTTATTGACAATTCAGCTTTTTATTAAACCAGTCCATGTGGCAAATCTTCACAGTATACAAAGGTATTATTCCACAACCCAAGGCTTATGTGCTTCCTAAATTCCAACACCAATTGGTTATATAATGTAACTTTGGGTAGTCCTCCACTGCAGTCCCACTCAGTTTAATGGAGTGCTTAAATTTTAAACTGTTTGCCTTAAGACAGTATTCAACTTTCATATATTATCTATACTAGTATTGTTTTAAAAACAAGACCAAATATTTAAAGCTTTGCCATTCAAATCCCGTTTATGTGAGAACCAGGACTAGGGCTCACTGGGAAGACCACCCACCACTAGAAATGTTTTCCCCATTTTCTAGGCTTTTACAATTTATTTGCTTGGTTTATTGCCTTAGAGGAGTGGCACTCATTTTCAAATTACAACTGGATCTGCTTCAACTAAAGAGGATGCCAATACTGAAAAATACTAATTTCCAAGATGACAATGGTAGATATAGAAAATGAATCTCAAATAAATAAGCCAAATGCAGAAAACATAACCCTAAAACATAAGAGGGACGCTATGCAAAGTGTATCTTATTCATGAGGGACTGTGAAATCATTTCCCAAAGTTTCAAGTTTGTAGTGTATTTAACTTTAATTAGCCAAGATGTTAATTGAAACAATAAAAAAAGCCATAACAGCCTCTGAATATGCTTTGAATGTTCCCCTCTTTCAGTGTTCTGTCAGTCCCAGGTCACTGGGGCTTAGTGCAAATGTTTCTTTTTCTCTGTTCTGCTATGAATTCAAAGCTATGCTGTCGGTCTGAAATCATGTTTTTTAGTAAGCATCAGAAAATACATTTGTAAAAAAAAAAAAAAAAAAAAAACCCTCATTTACATTCAAGCCCATCTTTGATTAAATTTACTTATTTTATAAGGAAAACATAATTTAAAACTCATAATAATTCTTTATTTTTATTTAATCCTAATAGGTATGTATCATGTTTTTTCAAGTTCTTTTGTGTTTGTTATAAAATACTCAGCATCCATTAGGTCCCAGTCATCTTCCATTGGAGAGTTACTTAATTCTGCTTCCGCTTCACAATGCATAAGGCGTCTCTTGGGGAGGGGGGAAGGGTCCCACAGGTGTCAAAGCAATAGATAGACCTGACCGCTCTGTCACAAAATTCCCATACTTGCCCTTCATCCCAGGCAAAGAATCTCTGTAGGGTTGAAGGAACCTCTTACAATCTGCTACAACCTGCTTTACAAAAATATTTTCTGTTGGAAAAAATTAAATGGGAAAATCATTTGTTTGTGAATTAGAGGACAGCACTGATAAGATAGCAATACTACCAATGATGACTCTAGATTTCACATAATCCCGGTGGACTTATTTATAGAAATTCAAAAGCTGATTCTAAAATTCACATGGATATCCAAAATTCCCAAGAAATCTGAAAAAGGAAAAGAAAACATGAGAGCCCATTCTGGACTTTCAAGCTAAATACAAAGTAGTGGTATTCAAGATAATGCAATATTGACATGAGTGAACAGAGAAAGCTGTGGCATAGAACTGAGGTTACCCTCAAGGATCCATATGCCTGTAGTCAACTGCCTTTCAGAAAGGATGTAGTATCATTCAAAAAAAAAAAAAAAAAGGTAGGGATTCAGCAAATGATGCAGTGATACAGACACAACTATATGCAATCGAAAACAAAAAACAAAGCCAGGTCCTTACTTTATTTTCACCAAATGAAGAAAATATAGTTTTAATGTAATCAAAGACCTATCTGCAAGAATTAAAACATTTAGAAGGAAAAAGAGGGGATTAAGAATCCATGGACTTATGTTCAGCAATTTTAAATATAATACAAAACCTGAGCAATTAAAGGATAAATAGATACATTAGAACTTGATTTTTTCTGGGAGTAAATAGGTGATGGAAAAGCCATTTCATCAAGGTCACACAGCAGATCCAGAATACATCAACTCCATGAAAGCAATTATATGATGGCATGTCCCACACCCTGACCATGAGGTTCCAAAGAGGAGACTGAAGAATCCAAAGGCGGCAGGTACCACACACATGGTGCATAAACATTCATGCAGCAAAGAAAAAAATAAAATCCAGATATACATATTAGTAAAATTGATAGCAAAAAAATAAAGAGTGATATAATTCTCCTTTCTTCTATTTAATTTGTGTTTATTCCTTCACATGTTTATAATTTCCAGTTCTATATGTCATGGTACTATTTTAAAAGGTGGCAACAGATATTTTAACAAATAACATAATCCTTTTCAAATGACATCATCCTATATTTTGGTTGTGAGCCTAGCCTTTAGTGCCTGAGCCAAATTGCCTATATAATTATTAAATTGCTTTTAATTAATAGGTTATAAGAGCTTGGTGACATGTGAATTCTAAGTGCAAGTCATAAGAATTCACATAACATGTGAAGTAGGTGGGGTGAACAACTCAGGTTTGCTGACTTCCTCAGATTTAACACTCGAAGTCTTTTGTCCATGATAAACTTTCAGCCCTGGGATAATTAGGGTGTTCCACTACCCTAAGAGAAACTCAACAGCAGGAAACATGAGTGGGAGCCAGCTGGGTCCATGGAGTGAGTTCCAGGACAGCCTGAGCGGTTTATTTCACAGGGAAACTGTCTCAAAAAAAAAAAAAAAAAAAAAAAAAAAAAAAGAAACATGAAGGGGCCAAGGGAATGAGATGTTTGGAAATGAATCCTTCAATCCCCAGTAAAACTTTTGGATGATATAGAGCCCTCCCCAACACCTTTACAATAATCTTAGGAGAGGGTCTGAGCTAGGACCACCAACTCCAAACACTGGACTCCTGAGTCATGAGAGATAGAAAGTAAGATGTGTTGCCAGATCAAAGCCACTAAGTCTAGATGTATTATTCCCCAGTATTTCATTATCTTTTAACTTTTCTTTTGGATGCAAATAATTTTAAATGTGAATTTATCTCTAAATTTCATTTAATCTGAATCCTACAGTTTTGATATTATTGTTGTTAAGAATCAAGTAACTTAAATTTCTTTCTGATACATTTGTTTGCTTCAAGATATCTAACAAGTACTTTTCTAAGTATGTAGTCTTTTCTAAGTTATCTTTGAATTAGTGATTACTAAAATATTTTAAAAATAATTCTCTATGATCCTGATTCCCTAGTATGTACTAGGATTCAAAGTATAGGGTTAATTTTGCTAAATGTTTTCAAGCATCTGTGCCCAAAAAGAAGATATAGTTTGAGAAATATAATGATTAGTGTAAGGATTCAGGCATTAGGCTGGCCTGCCCCTGTCACCTGGCAGAATGCACTCAGGCAGTACTCTGGTCAGCCCAGGGTTCCATGAGTACTAGTCTGCAGGCAGGTGTAAAGGACCCCTTTAAAAGTCAGACCCTGCCCACTTACACTCTCTTTTGCTCTCTCTCTCTCTCTCTCTCTCTCTCTCTCTCTCTCTCTCTCTCTCTCTCTCTCTCTCTCTCTCTCTCTCTCTCTCTCTCCCCTGCTTTCAGTTGGCCACCAGCTACCCCCCCCTTTTTTTCTTCCCCCTCTCTCTCCCCCTCTCTCTTCTTTTCTGGTATTTCTGTCTCTTCCCTTCTCCCTCACTCCCCTTTCTAAATAAACTCCTCATTCAAGCTCTATCTGCCTGGTGTGTTATTCCCTCCCACCTTGGTCCCTCACCTGCTATGGAACCTGCTATGCTCTCCCACGTGGTCCCTTACCTTGGAAACCCACTCACTTGGGACTGCCCCAACCCCACCCCCTTTTCCTGCTTTTATTCTTATAACTGTAACAAAAGAACAATTTGTTAATTGTGCTATTTAAACACCTCTTGTCAATAATGATGTATTTTATACTTTGTTTATGTGGATTTGGTGGTCTTTGCAAGAAGATACACTGAAAATAATATATTAAAATCTAGCAAGGAAGGTTGATCAATTTATTTAACTTTGGTTAATATTTGACTTAAATATCTTAAGGCTTTGGTCCTGTGAACATACAGTTTTTCATGTAAGTCTTAAGAACATATCCTTGGGCTGGCTCAACATGTAAAGGTGCTTGCTACTATGTCTGACAATCTCCATTCAATACCACAGACTACATGGTAGGAGAAAGCAACTCCTGAAATTTTTCATCTGACCTCCACAGGAGTGTCATAGCGCGCGCGCACACACACACACACACACACACACAACACAGAGAGAGAGAGAGAGAGAGAGAGAGAGAGAGAGTAATATGAAAATGTTAAAGACTACATTCCACAACTGTATAATCATTTCCTTCATGCTTCATATGTTAACCCATTTTTTTTTTATTTGAAAGTTCTATGCAATTGGTCTGTTATTCTATAGCTTACTCTCTAACAATATAAATTGCTACATCAACTCACAATAGTATACAATTTATCAGCTTCTTTACCTTCCCTACTATTGTTACTTCCGTGCCATTTTGGCCAAACCCCACAGATACTATAGCACCCATGTTAGGATCTATTCCATGAATCAGGGAAAGGCCTAGAGATTGAAATAAGAGACAAGACAGTGGGCCATTTGTTCAATGGCTATGCCTTTTATTGAGGGGATGGAGTGGGTTTAAATACTGACTTACAGCACAGTGGAAAATAACAGGATTTTCAGGCTTAGCTCCTCCCCACCAGGTGTGTGTTAGCAAAATAGGAAGAGTACCAATGACAACGCCAGGGGGCAGGAAGGGTACCAATAACAACTCTGGGGCAAGGAGATCTGGCCAACAACTTCAGGCTTGCACAAGGTGTCTCAGGGATCCATGCAGGGCCCTAAAAGTCACAACTCAAAGGAAGAAGAACTTGTTTTAAATCATGGTTTATGAAATTGTAGGCTATCATAGGGGACTTTATGGTTAAGCTGAATGGTCTTCGAATCACCTAGAAAGCATACTTCCTGGCTATCTCTTTGAGGTCATTTTCCAGAGAGGTTTATATGCAAAGGATGACCAATCCTGACTGATGGCAACACCCCATGGACTGGGGTCCTAGGCTGAGTAAAGAAGTAAATGAAGAAGTCAGATGAACACATCCCTTTCTCTAGCCTTGATCTAGCCAGACACTGAGTTCAACCAATCACTGTGTACTTTTCAGTCTCATTGGTTTTCTTTTCCATCCACTGATAGCCTTAATGTTGAAACTGACATATTTGTTATGTTTATATTTCAATTAATTACATACATGGAAACTCATCCATCATTTTACTACTTAATATATAGCACCTTTACTATATACCATTTCTATTTTATATATTAACCAATTTTTAAAACGGCCTAGTTATAGTTCCTGTCCATTTCTTAGCAGAAAATTCACTTAATCTTCACTATTTAAGTTAACATGGAAACCCCATCTGAAATAAGGAGTTGGTGTCTATATGTTTTTCCTGAATAATTGCCTTTAGTTTTTTTCATTTTCCACTTTTTTTACTTGTTGTTTATGTGTGCAATAGTGATTTTTTTCTGTTTGCAATGCTTATTTTGTTTTGTGAGACAGGGACTTGCTCTGCAACACTTGAAAAATGTTTACTACACATTTATTAAAACAAAAGCATAATTTGTAGGTACATGATTCTGCTCACTATACAATGCAAAGGTGGAAGCTCTCTCCTGCCAGAATTTTGGAAAGTCCATTCTACTAGCTTCTTGATTTATCTCGTGTTATTACAGATTAGCTTAGTTTCTTTTTTAGCCTTGAAGGTGTTTGGAAGTATTTTATTAAAAGTAATGTGTGCCCCTCCTACCCAGATACCATTAAATATTAAGATTTCGTTTTCTTTAATTTCTGTGAATTTTACAATAGCATGATTGGAGTGCTTTAAAATTTCCAATTTCATTCATTTGTTATTTTTATTATTATATTTTAAGTATTGAACACTATTTGAACCTGCTCTTTAATATCTTTCATCAACTTTGGCAGTTTCTTTTCATTTAGTGTGCCCCATGCTTTTCTGGTGGTTTAGATTTCTTCTGTTTGACCTTTTGTCTTTAGTTCCCTTTGCTTGCCTCCCCACCCATGTTCTTCAGTCTGCTTATTTATCACTGAGGTTTATCTTAATCCTCTAATTTTCTATTGTGCTAACATTGTTTTGCTATTAGTTTGTCCACTTAGTTCTTGCTTGTGTTTGTCTATGGTGATTTATATTTTAAACACTTCTTTAGAGTTAATTATCCTCTATCTTTGCTGACTGTTTAAAAGCACCTAATAATTATTAATTTCAAGTTTATCTATTAGTTCCAGCTTCTCAATTAGTCTTGGGTTTGATATTCTTGGTTATATTTTCTCTGAGGTTCTATTCATTTTTACAAATAAAGTGTCTTTATACATTTATTTTAATTAAAGTTTGAACTTAACAGAGAAAGTAATGAACTTCATTTTAACATTTTCACACATCTATGACATTAGGCACTGGCTAGCCTACCTTTTCACCTCCATAGTCACCAATGATTCTTATATTTAATATATTATATTGTTATACAGATATTGATCACAGCAGCTTATCATAGATAATGTAAGGTACCAAAATTTTCTTTTTTTATTGAAGATAATTTTTCATACAACATATTCTGCTGTTTCCCTTCCTTCCTCACCTTCCAGATTCTCCCCATCCCCTATCCATCCAACTTCATGTATCTTTTCTCCCTCTCTTAGAAAAAAAAGACAGATTTTAAAAAAAACGGACTTAAACTAAAACATAGAAACAGCACAAAAATACATACACTGAGATACACACACATAAAAATAAAAGTACAAAATTGGAGACCATAATATGTAAACAAAAAGACCAGTGGTGTTGAAAATGTTAATGTCTAGCAAAGAACTAAAATACCAAAAAAAAAAAAAAAATCTCCAAAAATACCATTAGGTCCTACTTCCGAGCAGAGGGTCTGCCCTGAAATGTGGTTTATATACCCAATAAGAATCCATTGGAGAAAACTACTTTTTTCCTTGGCAATCAGTTCCCAATTGGAGATGGCTTCTTGGGTATGGAAAGGAAGGTTGGATCCCCTTCATCTTCTTAGTGCTCAGACCTCACCTGGCTTAGACCTGTGCAGGTCCAGTGTATGCTGCTACATACTCTGTGAGTTCATAATTGTGTCAGTCTGTTGTATCTGAAGGAGGGTTTCTTTGGTGTTATCCATTCTTCTCTGATTCTTCCACTTTGTTCCTCCTCTTCCATATATAACTGAGCCCTGAGGGGAGGGATTTGATGAAGACACCTCACTTAGGACCAAGTGTCCCAAAGTCTCTTACTCTTTGCACATTGTCCAGTTATGGTTCACAATGTTAGTTCCCACCTACCACAGAAAGATGAGTTCTGATGATGGTGGAACAAGACACTGATCTATGGGTAGAGCAGAATGTCATTAGATGTCATTGTATTGCTGTTTCTTCAGCGGAACAATACTATTTGGTTTTCCCCTAGACACATGATCTATATAGTCTCAGATTCTTTGTCACCCAAACAGTGGGTTGCATCCCATGCAATGAGTCTTAAATCCAATTAGAGAGTGGTTGGTTACTCCCACAACATTTGGGACATTATTTCAGCAGGTCACTATTGTAGACTGCAAGTTTATAGCTGTGTTGATGGCAACTACTTTTGTTAAGGAAAGTCAACTACTGCAATAAGCAGATAAAGCTTTTGAAAATGTAATTTCCTTCCAGAATTGATAGTCTTATAATTGCATGTGTCATGTGATGTGATGTTAAGCTAACTTGGAATGCTTTATTCATTGGGAAAGATAATTTTAATTTAGTTATTCTAAAATCTATATGAGTTTCATTTTTTATTTGTTTTTTAATATTCATTTTGCATGTACATGAGGATCTGTATGTGTACAGACATATTAATATGCATAGATTCCCTTTATACAGATTGTATGTATACATATATGTTTTAGTATATAATGAGAATATATCATATACACATATATTAATACACATGTATTAATATATGCCTCAATGACACAGTAAATTATTATGATGAAGGTAGGTTGAAAACATATAATATGTTGGGGAATGTATTTTTCCATTCTTTATTATTATTATTATTTTATTTTACATGTTGATCTCAGTTCCCTCTCCCTCCCCCTCTTACCCTCTCTCCCTCCTCTCATGCACCCTGACCACCTTCCCTTCCCATCCCCCACCCCAATTCCACATGTAAGGCAATGCCATCCAGTTGGGGTCATGTAAATCTGTCGAGTCATTTGAAGTAGGTACTAGGACTTCTCTCCTGTCTCTAGGTTAAGGGAGTATCCCTCCATGGGGGATGTGTCCGCAAAGTCCTTTTGTGCCCCAGGAATACATCCTGGTTCCACTGTCTATATGAATTTCTTACTTTCAAGGCTGAGATGTCTATTGGTAGTCTCAGGTCATCGGTGATCTCCTAAGACCACTGAAAGATCTGCTCAAATTCTAGCCTCAGAGTCACTGTTTCCTATTCCAACTTTTTCAAGTTTATGCTCTTCATAGATGTTTTAATTTCAGTTCCTAACTGTCGCTCTGAGCTTATGATTCCAAGTTCTTGAGACAGATATTTAGCTTTCCTCTTCTTATTCAGTTCAGAGCCAAGACACTTGCTAATATGTGTTCTTGCTTTGTATATGTATTTATGAATGTATATATGTGTGTGTTCATGTCTATGCCTATTTATGTATGGCTATGTGTATATTTGTGTTTAAATGTGTGGGGGGGATATATCACTGACAGACTCATCTTTCAGTTTTTTACTTAAATGTATAACTATTTATCTGCACCATTCTTGTACAGCATAAATCTTTGTATCTTGTCCATAATTTACATAGACAGTAATACCTATAGGGGCTTTAGGTTATTTGATATTGGCAGATATCCCCAGAGTCAAGGCAATCCATATCAAGTTTGTTTGCTTTTGCAAATCAATGATTGCTGTCTTCTGAGGAAATCTCTTCATTATTTCTAATGACTTCAACCGCCTATTTGAATAATGTTAGCATTTAATCCAGTATATTAGGTGTGTTGCACCAGGAGGTATATTTCTGAACATCTGGTCTGCCATATTGCTTTATGTTAGTATCTAATCATGCTGTTCTTTAGTCACATTAAAAACTCATCTCACATTTTCCTACTTTTAGTCACTGAATCCACTAATTCTTTTTGAGTTAAAAGATACTGATTTCTGTTTGAGAGCCAGGAGTGTGGTCTTTGGAGTTGTGAATTCTGAATTAAAATATTTTCTTTACTACCCTTCAAGCACATGACTTTAAGTTACTTACTTCCTAGGTTTCCATTTTTTCTTGTATTAAATGTGGTATTGATAGTGCAATTCTTATAGGGGTCAGTAAGAGCACAGTAAAGTACTGAGAACACTATCCAGCATACTGAATAAGCAATCTGGATCCAAACATAATAAGGCATAAATCAACATGAGTTATTATTATAATTACATAATATATTCTTCCATTAGGTAACTATTTTGCTGAATTCCTCTCTTCCATTTAAGGTTTAACACATATTTCTACAACTTTCAAATATCCATTCTGATTTCTTTACTCAGAAATAATTATTTATATTATAATCCTATAGCATGTCTATGTTTATTTCTTTAAAACTTTTTGCAATCATTTACTTAGTTCCACCAAGCATAGAATGTTTGCATGTGTCTTCTTCATCAGTCTGTAAACTTGTACAGTGTAAAGATTCAGTGTAGCCTAACAACCTTGACATACAGGATTTTGAGGGATGCATGCTGGAGTTCACCAAGTTGATTTATATTTATACCCTCTGTGATCTAGAGAGACCAAAGTGAGGTAAAATGATATATACATATATTTGAGAATAAAGAGAAAGTTTAGTGTGTGGAGCTTTTTTCCCTGAAATTCTACCTTGAATATATTATTTCAGATGACCCTTACTTGGGGGAAGTTTTCGTAGAGGTTTTCATCATTTCCTTTTCCTGTTAGATATACAGAACTATGAGTTAGTTTTTCCTTTGAAATGTGCCAAAGTTCAGGTTTCCTGATATTATACCACGTGAAAAGAGACACTTAAATCACTTAATTATAGGAAGTTTGAGGAGGCATGCTGTGTTTAAAACCAGAGAAAGGTAAATTTGCCACAGTAGAAATATTTGAGGAGAAAGGGGGTAAATGAGATAAAGAATTGAAGAAATTTATTGTTGAGTGTTGGTCAAGGTCCCCTAGAAAAATGAAACACATGGGCAAATATTGTGTCAGTGTAAATATAAACATGATGGAAATGGCTTCTGAGAAAATGATTAGAAGTCAGATCATTAACTGTGGGGACAGGCAAGGTAAGATCATGGTAAAGTACTGAGAGCACATTGCATAAGCAATCTGGAGCCAAACATAACAGGGTATAAATCAACATGAGTCACTATTATAATTACCTACTGTATTCTTCTGTTGGGTAATTATTTACTGGGCTCCTCTCTTCCAATTAAGGATCAACACAGTTAATGTTGTAAGTTGCACAGCCAGGGAAGAGATGAGACTGCCATCTCAAGACAAAAAGAAGGATGGACACAGCCCTATTATCTTAGGCAAAGATCTTAAAGACTCCAACTGACAGGTAAAACCCATTTCTATCATATTATTATACTTTACTTGAAGCTGGAAGGATTAAAAGTTAGTTATATCTCTCAAATATGTAAATACCACCCCACCACATCTAGACATGCATTTGAGTGTAGCCAATCTGACACATAAATATAATTAACCATCACAATGACATAGAAAAGAGGTACCCATGAATAAATCATCTTCAGATTATGCCATTTTGCATCCCTCCTTTCAGCTGTTCATGTTCTTCTTCACATTGTATGCTCTCTAAGCTCTGTTCTGTTAGCTGGATTTCAAAGAATTCTCTCAAGCCCTCTCAGTTAGTACAAACTAACCTTTCCAAATGACCTTAAATCAAAAATTCAAAGCATCTTTTTTTTTTTTCCTTCTGTCCACCTTTTTCATACCCCACCCCAAATTCCTTTGAGTTTCAAAAAATACAGTTTCACATGGCATCTTGGGACATGGTAGAGTTTTAGCAATTTAAGTGAAGAATGATGAAATAAAATATAATGGCTAGAAAGAGGAAGATAAAAGCACTCTGAGAAGACCTAAGAGAAGATTTGAAAGGCAAAGGAGGATCTGTAGATCTAAGGACATCAACAAAGTCTTTCCTGGGATGTACTAGTTTTGGAAGACTTTGAAAGACTGAGAAGCTCTGTGGCTGAGCAGCAGCCTTGCAGGAAGCAGCTCTCCAACACGAGTGGAAAGAGCAGTGCTGCAAAGTCTGCAAAGAAAGCCTGGCATTTCTAAGGATACTATGAGTTGGACATTGACCACTAGTTAGCATCTTTTCCTTGGAAATCCATCAGTGAGACTTTTGTCAGCTCTCCCAAACATGCAGCTCTATACAAGTTCAGAATCTCCATTTTTATAGTTCCATTAAGAGCCCTAACAAGGAATTGAATCTGTTAAACTTTCTTGAAACTTAATGGTTTCTATTTTTTCCTAGGAAGACACTGAAACAATATGATTTGCTAATAAAAAGATATAGGCACACTGCCTAACAAATTAATCTTGTTCTTTAAATTATTAGTTGAAACGAGTCTGCTGTGCTCATTATTTCTGAGCATAGTCTCAAACACAGCATCAGAAGCTATAATCTGATCTCTATTTCCTTTGACTGTTTGAATACCTTTTGCAGTATTCTACACACAGCAGTGGTGTGATTTGTGTCTGAAGCTTCCTTCTGGTAGGGAATGCAATCAAAAGCCCTCCTAAATTTAAGACAACTCCACTTCAACTTCTCTTTTATGCTGCCCTGTAATCTGTCTTCTTGGGTGCCCCCTGGCATTCTCTCTACTATTCAGGTCCAATTACAATCGGCCTAGAACATTTGATTTCTAACACTCCAATTTCATGATGAGAATCTCACTCCACTGGCCATATTTAATTTGAAATTATCTTGTCTTCAGTTATGTTTCATTACTACTTAGTGTAATATACATTTGGCTTTCTAGTTCCTTTGCTTTAGCAGATTCAGACTCGCCAATTCTATATATGATCTGACCAGCAGACGATGGTAGAAAACTCTTTTGATTGCTCCTATTATTTCATTATCATATCTTTTTAACTTTTCAGTTTATTAAAACTCAGCCATCATTTATCACATTCCGCTATACTACACCACTTCCAACTGTACTTGGGCAGTAGGGTTTTTGGACCAAAGTGTAGGATCTTATGTTAATCTCCGTTAACTTCTATCTTTTTAGAGATTCATCCCATTGCTACAGACTGACAAGATTTTTTTTTGTTGTTTCAATTCTGGTTCTGACATACAATGTGTTCGTTCTCTTGCCAGGCTTCATGCCATCTACATATTTGATAAGCATGCCTTCTGTGGCTTCATACAATTCAATCTATAGGATTATACAGTCATAATTACATCTTTTGAGAACTTTCCAACCTTCTAAAGTTATATTTCCTTTCAAAACTTAATGTTATGGAGTAAGGACCACTTTCACTGAACTTTTACAAGTTCTACTTTCTAAACTTTACAATATACCAGTCCTTTCTTTGTATAACACATATCCTCCAATGAAGATTTCACATTTTTGAATAGCATTTGTTTCATTAATCCACAAACTCTTTCACAATGATCTTAGCATACACTTGTTTGCATTAAAAGAATTATTTACTTTAAATTGCATCCATTACCCAATTTAGCCACAACACATTATCATGAACTTAGACACTTAAAATGCTATAAATTTACCATGTTACACTTCAGAAAATTAGACATACAAATAGGTCATAAGAAGCTAGAGTAAAAATAAATGTTGGTAAAGTGGAATTCCTTCAAAGGCTACAGGGAAATCCACATCTCTATCGTTCCCAGTTTCTAGAGCTGCCTGTGTTTATTGGGTTCTGCTCTCTTCTTCCACTGTTAAAGCCAGGACCATAGCATTTTGAGATGGTTCTCTCTGGTCCTGACTTCATTCATGCTTCTCTCCTCTACTGTGAAAAAGCCACACAATTTCATTAGGTTTATATTTTGAGGCCTGCATTCTTTCACCAATTAATTCATAATAAATTGGAATGTTTTGCATTTGACTAAAACTGACATCTATTTAAAATGAAGCAAAGTAGAAGAGATATATCTAAAAAAATAAGCTGTTGGAAGCTTGTAAAGATGGTGGTAAGCTAAAGTAAAAGTGTAGATTTTTAAGATTTTCTTTACTACTAAAGTGAAATTAGTTGAAATTGTGATTATCAACCACATGGATGGTAACCATCCTCCAGAAGACCCTAAGGTATGCCTTCACATTAAAGATCAATAGTACCAAAATGAGCCTTGGCTTTGGACAACATAAAATTTCAACTCACCAATTACAACAGCATATCTGTCATGTTAACAACAGTTGCCATGCCACTGTGGGCAGGAAAAATTCAACATGATTCAACACTAGATGAAGAGCTACAAGAGATCAATGGTCATTGAAAGAAGGAAAATCAGTTGCCTCCACAACAAACTCTAACATAGGTAGTGTAGTGTACTCCCAAGTTTCAGCCATGAACACATGCATATATTGAAGGAAAGAGAGGAGTTGGAGGAGAGGAAGGGGCAACAGTGATGTAGATATAGTGTTCATGTATTAAATTCTCAAAACAAACTAAAACTTTCATTTAAAACATTGGTGGTATACAATTTCCTAATGACTAAGGATGGTGAACATTTTTTTTAACTATTTCTCAGCCATTTCTATTTCTTTTGAGAACTCTCTGTTTAGCATTTTTAATTGGGTTAATTGTTTTCTTGATGACCTGTTTTTTCAAGTTCCTAATATAATAATTATTTCTCCTCTATGAGATGTATAGTTTGAAAAAAAAATCCCATTCTAAAGCCTGCCTCTTTGTCCAAATGATGTTGAGCTTTGCCGTACAGAAGACTTCACATTCATGAGGCCCCATTTATTAATTGTTGTTCTTAGTAACTGTGATAATAGTGTTCTGTTCATAGAGTCATTTCTGGGGCTAAAGAGTTCAAAATTATCCCAAACTTTCTCTTCTATCAAAGATCATTGATCCATCTGGAGTTGAGTTTTGTGGAAGGTGAAAAATATGGATCTATATGGTACTTTCAACATGCAGCCATTCAGTTTGACCAGCACTACTTGCTGAAGATGCTGTCTTTTTTTACAGTGCATATTTCTGGCTTCTTTTAAAGAGTTGGGTGTCCATAGCTATGCAGATTTATGTCTGGGCCTTCAGCTCTATTCCATTGATCAACATATCTGCTTTTATGGCAATACTATGATGTATTTCTTGTTATTGATATCAACAATAGTGATACTGCCAGCAGTTCTTTTATTATTCAGGATTGTTTTATCAATCCAAGTTTTCTGCGCATTTCCATATGAAGCTGAAAATTGTCCTTTTAATTTATGTAAAGAATTATGTTGGAATTTTGATGGGAATTGTATTAAATCTGTAGATTACCTTGGGTAAGATGGTAATTTTTAGTGTATTAATCTTGTTAAACCATGAGCATAGGAGATCTTTTCATCTTCGATATCTCCTTCAATTTCCTTATTCAATGTCTCAAAGTTTTTATTTTATAATACAAGTCTGTTTATTTTGCAATGACAGAGAACAAGAAAGGGTATGTGTTTGAGTTGGTGGAGAAGTAGAGAGGACCTGGAAGGAGCTGAAGGAGGAGAAACTATAATCAGAATATATTTACTTTGATTTTTAGCAAAATTAATTTTGCTGTTGTTACATCTGTCCATTTCAGGTTAAATGCATTGACTTACTTAGCCCAGGTTTTTAGGGGCTTTATTATTATCTACCTCATTCAGCACTGTGTAATGAAGCTAAAAGAAGACAGCTCTGCTTCTACCTCAAATTGACTGACTCTCTAAGCCTTGGGGACTCGTTTTTCTCTCAGCCCCAGTTGGCTCATCTGTAAACTGTATCTCCAACATGAGAATACTGGAGTACTTCAGTGCCATTGTTTAGTGTTGTATAACTTGGTTCAGGAAGTCATCTCTGGCACTGTCAGAACAAATCAGAATGTATGGGGAAAGGAGTTAAGAGGGTAGGCGTCTTGAAATTAATTCCACATTGTAAACAACAGTAACAGATGTCTGAATTTTCATATGGTTATTAGTGTTTAAAAGAAATCTCTAAGCTTCATATTGCATTTTACTAAAGGTATCTATTAAAGAATCCCAAACAAGCCAGGCATGCTGGGACACTCTTGTAATCCCAGGACTCGGGAGATGAGTGAGAAGATTGACAGTCCAAGGCCAGACTGATTTATGTAATTAGACTCTAACTCTAAAGGTGGGACAGAGAAAGAAATAGGTTACAATGCAAAAATTGCCATTCTCTAATTCCTATACTATTTATCTTTAAAATGGCAGTGTAATCAGCATAGAGTCTAAAATGTTATCCAAAGGAGAAAAACTAAACCCACACTGTTTATATAACCAACATTGAATAATTAAGAATTGGCTTCATATAGTACAGTGTTAGATTGTAATTCCTAAAATAAATACCCATGAATCTTTGCCATCAAAGAAAAATTAAATAAGCCAATGGGGAAGAAGATGAAACCATACTACTGAAGAATTATAGTTACTGAGTGCAGAAGAAATGAGGGAAAATCAAAGGCGAAACTCCATTATAAAGATGTCATGAGCAAGATTTACTGATAGATAAAAATACCTATGAGTGATGTGTGGCAAGCTAGGAGAATAGTTTCTAGGTGCCAATGTTTCTTTCCCTCATATTTACTAAACACTATAGAGAAAACTGGTATGCTTTTGTCATCACCAAATGATCATTTATAATATCATAGTATGTGTTAAAATATTGTGTTGAATTCTGTTTCTCTAACTAATAAGATATTCAGAACATTTGGATCAAAGTCTTAATAATATTGTCCTAACATTTACATTAAAATTAGAAAGAAATTTTGAATAAATGTAAATTGTATCTATCTACTACTAAAATATATCATAAAATTATAATTATCAAGACAATATCCTAAAAACACTTTCAAATAAATACATAAATAAATAAAATACCCAGAATTACCTAGAAATAGACAGATATAGAGAAACAAAACAAATATTGGCTTAACTAGTCAAAGATCTTAATTATATACAAAGAACTAACTGTTCTTTAGAAAATAATCTATCTCCCTTTGACACATTACCAATTACAGGCATGCCAAAATTTAAAAGTAAAAACAAAAAGCATAGAATAAGCATCACTGTGTCTTTTATAGACATGTAGGCCATGAAAGACTTTACAGACAAGTAAAGTATGTACAAAATTAAAATTAAGTATCTTTACACAAAAACAATACAACACATTAGAAATCAAATGGAAAACTGGGAAGAATATATGCAATAGTAAAGATTACTGACAATTGCAAAGTCTATACAGTATCATTTCTTCTTCCACTTATTGTGGGAGGCTGTATTTGTGGGGAGTATGGATTGAGAAAGGCTAGGTAAAGACATTAAGAGAAAGACAGAGAGAGACATGGGATAGAGTCAGGAGGGCAATTCAATGAATACTGAATGCCACAAGTTTATTTTGCACCATTCTTAAACACCTTAACCAAAAAGGGAAATATGGTATAATGTATACCAAACAGACTTTTCTTCCTTAATTCTCCAAGGATTTGGTAACCACACTTTAGATTTAATTTCTCATTATCTGACCTTGAGGATCAAGATTAACCACATCTCATATAAAAACTGTTGTTATTTGGTTAAGACACCCAAGGCCAAGATCAAACATCCTACTGTAGCCACGCCTTAGACCTTTAGGTCTTATGACTTACTAAGGACAGTTTTGAACTCTCTGACTTTTATTCAAGTTGGAACAGAGCCATCTTTAGGGACACCCTTCTAAATTTAATTAACTAATACCTGTACTTCTGCTACAGAACAGATAACTATGTCTGGCTTAGGTTGTCTTCTTCTATCTTCCAGCCTTTTCCATCATTGGAGCACATATTCCGTCATGTGTGAGCTGTCTTATGTCACCTGGAGGCAAAAAGATCTTACCCATCTTTGACTATCAGCCTCTGTAATAAAAAGGTTAGGGGATAGTGCATAGCACCTCAGAGCCAACTTTTCATCTAGAGTTCATAAACAAGCTTGATAATGCTGAGCAATGCATATGCTTTTATGGTTACAACATCTCCTATTAAAGGAATAAAGGATGATCAAAATGAAATGGCCTTTTAAAATTGGCGTAGAATGTCTCCAGGAGTTTTAGCTGTATCAAAATCTAAATCTGCATTCTTAATTGCATTGTATCTAATGACACATAAACATTATGTCAAATTCCTATCAGAATTTTTTCATAGCATAACAACGGTTATAAACTTTAGTAGTTCCAGTATGTACATTAACAACTGATACATAACTGGCTAGATTACAATTCTCTTAATTTCTATTCAATCAAAGGACAATAAAATGTTCTTGTGCTGGGTGAAGTATGAATAATTCCACAGTTTTGAACCTTTTCTTTTTCCCTCTCTTAAAGTCCAATGCACTGTAGCTTGCAGTTTCCAAAGATACGTTTGAGATACTATAGCCTTTGAGTACTGGATACCAGCTGCAAAACTATTGAAATATCCAGGCAAGAGGAACTTTCAAAATTAGGATAATAGCAGAGTGAGTAGGAGGGTTTAAATGTGTTATTTATATGAAGCTTACAAAATGTTCGACCTGCTGGATCTGAAGTAAGTAGGCCTCCGGACATGAATAAAATCAGCAAAATGTGCTCCAGAATGAAAGTCACCAATGGAGATGAAAAAGGCAACATCAATGGTTCATTTTATTTCTTGGGACATTTTAAAGGTCATTGGGCATGGCATGGCTTCCCAGGCAACTTTTAATCACTAGACTATATTCTTCTCAGATTAGATAGGAATGTTATAATCAAAAGGGTTGTCAACATGACAGCTTTCTTGTAGTTTATTGTTGACCATGTTTAATGAAGTGAGAAATTGGATGTCTTCATTAATGCTATCTGTCCAAGAGAGGAGTTCTTGTCTTCAAATGGTATTTCTACTCTATTCACAGTGAGTACATAGACCAGTTCTGTAATTGGAAGTTTAGAAAGGTTTTGGCCCATACCTGTTCATAGGTATTTTTAATATCGATACAAAATAATCACATTGTTCTTTGTCCTTCCTTGGTTATGAATGAGTCTATGTGGTATGTGAGAAAGAATTAAGAGGCCAGGAAAGAAAAAATAAGGGGAAAGAAGGGAGAGAAGGAAGCAAAGGAAGGAGAAAGAGATACAAGACAAGGAGAAGGTATTGTCAACATGCAAAGGAGGCAATAATGGATGAAAGTGTCTGTGTGCCCAGGAACTGTCTAAGTGGAGTCATCACCTGAGTTTCCCTCTACATCGTTTCCTCTAGAGGTTCAGAAAGATGAATGTTTGTAATCCCTTCAATTGGAAGACAATGTCTTATTGATTGGAATACTTAATTGATTTCTGGTTACTCAACTCAATTATAGCTTCCCAAGCACACAGAAAGAATTTCCAAGACTCCTTGGGGTCTCTGTGATGGGTGTGGTTGTCACTATGCTCCCAGTATCACTTAAAACAAACTTAGAGAGTTCACCAGAACATAAAGTAATATGTCAATGGGTGCCCATTATAAATGTTTATGTTAGGAAGTACAACAGCACCATTGCCTGAAGGGATAGTTGAATGTCTTCTATAAGATTGTTTCAAATGGTTAAAGCATATAATGACATTAAAGGGTATAGCCATTAAAAGGAGATTTGCGGACTTCCAGGCACACAGTTTGCTGTCCATTTGTTGCAGTAGAGCTTCAATCCCTTTGAAAGGAATTTCTTTGTTTTAGTGTAATGCTCAATTGAAGATTCCTAACAAACCTTGTCAAACAACCCAACTGACCCTAAACCCCCTTGCCCATACAGCAGTGAAAACTCTTGCTGTGCTTTGGGAATAGATATATAGATTTTGGGTTTTGTTTGTTTCTTTTTGTTTTTCTTTGATATATATATAATTGCAAGTCTCTTTATTGTAACTCTGGTTCTATAGTTTGAATTCCTTAAAATAATTTTTAACTTTAATCTACTTCTCTTTTAAGGATCTGTTCTGTCTTTTTTGCCTTAGCCTCAGAGAACTCTTTTCCTAGCTTATGGAATCTGTCACTTGTCCCATTTTTATGGAGATCCAGATCACCTCCCTTTAGTTCAAGAACATGTCAAGGAAATTATGAAAACCAAAGTTTGTTCAAGAGAACTATATATAATATAATAACATGGGCTTGTGTGTGCTCCCTTTGTGAGCAGACAAAAGAGAATAAACTTCCTCAGATTATCCTCTAACATCAATATCTTCTCACACAAAAATACACACACACACAGTAAAAATAAATGGAAATTCTACCCTGAAATTATATTATTAATCAAATACTTATGTCATATTTTTATATATAGTTGCCATGGACATGATGTCTTTTCACAGCAATAGAAACCCCAACTAAGACACATAGTAAAGTCAGTGAAGCATTTTTAATCACCAGGACAGTCCCCTACTATAGCAACTACCAAGGAACAGCTTTCTGATTTCTGCATTTGTGTTTTACAACAAACAATGAAAGAAATCACTCAGAAAATCAAGAAGTCATTTGCTCAACTGTTTATGTGTCTTTAAGAGAATGGCTATGTGATAGATATAGCCTTTCTGCTATATATATATGATGATATCTAGAATTATATATGATGATATGTAGAAAGACAGATGATGAAGATAGATGATAGATAGGTAGATAGATGATAGATAAATTGATTGATTGATGACAGATAGGTAGATAGATCACTTCTGTAGTAGATTACCTACTTCTGCTTCTTCTCAGACACTGAAATCAAAGGATTATGAGACGTCATTAGAAAACAACCCTCCTGGGTTACCCATAACAAACAACTAGCCAGTTTACCAAGACCTGCTTGCAGACCAAGCCAAGACTGCCCCAGAGGATGGTGTTGCAATGTTAGAATTGTTTGATTTTATGGCACATCTTCAAAAGATAAAATGGATTACTATATCCTTAGGGACTTTGCTAACGATTAAGGACTCATAGAACAATTGTTTGAAAAGTGAAAGTCTGAGTGAATGAACCGATTTCTTCTGTGCCTGCATTTTATCATTCCTTCTGTTTTTTCTTATTCCATTGCTCTATCATCACTCCCACGCTACATAGGGCCTTGAGCAAGAGGAACAGCATAGAAGACAGATTCATTCCTTCCCACAAAGCTATTCTTGTTGCTCCATGGCTCCAACGCAACACCTCGATCTAAGTCCCACAAGCCCGAAAGCACCTCCTGTGGACCCCACTCCAGCTCTGCTTTGAACCAAGAACAGCAGCATAGGATTTTCTGAAAAATGAAGTAGCTGCCAGATGCTGCTAAACTTTTCAGACCTTGAAAAAAAATTCATCTTCTCTCTAGAGTGTGCCTTCAGCTGACAGAAGCTTGTTTCCTTGTGACCATCTTCAAGTTCTGAAACATCTGGATGGTATCTGCAGCTGTGTGTGCTAAGCCCCCCCCCCTTATTCATCGTAAAAAGGAACTTACCACATTATAAACTGAAGACTGAGCACTCCTTTATGGCCAGACCTAAAAGAAACAGATTAAAGGAACTGACTTTTATCTCCTCAGGTGTGGGTCTGCCCTCTAGGGACGCTACATACTAGTGAATTCAAAACCACCAGTGGACTGAAAGTTGCCCTTACCCAAGAAATGAGAAATGACAAACTTGAGGCCTTGGAAGAGGAGGAAAATCCATTTCTGTTGCATCCTGCAGTATGTTCACATTCCTTCATGGAAAAAGGTGCCTTCTAAACACAACAGCTTTTTAAAACTCAGAAACCGGGCTGAATATTTGCTCAGCTATTGTCTAAGAAGAGCCTGGCTTTCACACACGACTTATCATCTATGGGCTTAGGAAGTTGAGAGAGCTGTTCAAACATATTACATGCTATAAAGGAAATGAATTCAGCTTGGTGATATTCACTCTATATTCCTTCTAACAGTTCATGTTCCATATATATCTTCAAGAAATTAAGATCCTTTCTAAAATTTCAAAATTATTCACACCCAAATACAGAAAAAATCATTGAAATGCCACTATGCTTTTAACCTTAATGCTCTAAGGGGGGACATGTATGGCTTTTCTTCTTTTCTTCCAAAATTATGGAATTTGGGGTATTCCTTTCTATTTCATAACATTTTTATGTGTCTCTTAATTACTTTGAAGGTGCCTATAATACAAACTTTGTTCTGAAATCTATTTTGAAAACAGAAGGTTAATTTCCAATGAAATTGCAGTTCATTACCCTTTGAGAAAAATCATATAATTCTAATTTAAAATCACTGATAAATTAAGAAATAACAATTGTCTATAACTCCCGATGATTAAGGCAAGAGATTCCACAACTGTGAAAGCAACAGAGTGAAGTCTGTTGGCAACTGGAAAATACATAGGTCTGAAAGCCACTTCGAAGAGTGTCAGCTAAAAAGAAAGTAGAAACTGAACATCAGAATGATGCAAGATCATCTTATAGCCCGTGTGGCCAAATTCAGCTATACAGTCATGTACTACCTGTACAGAAATGTACTAGCATTTCTCCTTTCAGTACACAGTGCAACCCTAGATATCCTTGAAATATTTTACTTGAATCTAATTAACTCTTCTTATATACTTCATACATACTCCATAGAAATAGGAAATATGATGGACACTGAAATGTGTTAAATCCAAAACAAAGGAAACTATCAAATCAAACCACAGTAATGACATAATTAGATTGTCCTTAATAGCTTCTTTAAGGGTTTGAAGGGTCTTACCAAAAGTTTTAAAGATTAAAGAAATGAAATTTATCTAAAATGGCACCAGGAAAATTGATTCTGCTATGAGATAGTGGTCACCTAAACAGGACACAGGTAGACAGGCCATTGGGGTCAATCTCACAAGGTCTCATTAAACCATGAGTGCCACAGACAAAAAGTGGTTGTTGAGAGTGGCAAATCAGACTTCTCCAGAATTAGCCCCTGATCAGTGACTTAATACGAGGTAGTCAACCCTAAACACATACATATATGAGCAACACTAAATGAATTCAGCAAGCTACATTTGTATATACATATGTGAATGTATATGTGCATACAAATGTGTATATACATATATGTATATACACAGAGACACATATACACATATAAGTAGTAATATTTAAAGAGGAGCTCATTAAGTTGAGAGGGAATGCAACAGGAGAAGAATTGTAGGAGTAAGAGGGAGGAGTGAAATGATATAAATACAGTACTAATGTATGAAATGCTCAAAAGAATAAAAAACTTTAAATTAAAGGAGTTCTAAAAGCATCTAGAGTACATCTGAGAGAAGCTGAATGTGAATTCACTGTCAGATGTTAAGGAATCACGGATCACACTTTTCAGCATTGTGGTTCCATGGGAGAACATCCTTAATTTTAGAGGTGCTAAAGTATTCAGGACTGAAATTTTCTTCAAGCAACTTCAAATATTTCAGTATTAAACAGGAGATTTGAGAGTTTCTCAACTTCTTTATTACAAATAATTTGAACTAAAGAAAGGGACTTCAGACAGTGGAACCAGGATGTATTCCTGGTGCACAAGAGGACCTTGCGGGCACATCCCCCATGGAAGGATACTCCCTTAAGCTAGAGACAGGAGAGAAGTCCTAGTCCCTACTTCAAATGACTTGACAGATTTAGATGACCCCTCCTAGATGGCATCACCCTCCATGTGGGGGGGGGATGGGAAGGGAGGGTGGTTGGGGTACATGTGAGGGGGAAAGAGAGTAAAAGAAGGAGGGAGGGAGGGAGGAAGAGAGGGAGAGGGAACTGGGAACGATATGTTAAAAAAAAAAAAAAAAAAGAACTCCATAGGGTAGGGACTTAAGAAGATGTTGGCCCCTACATGCTAGATACTAGCATCACAAACCCACACTTACTGTCTAATTGTAACAACCATAAATGTCTTCAGATATTGCTGAAAATCCCTAAAACTTATTCTAGTACAGAACTATTGAACTAGATAAACCAAAATCGTATACTTCGATAATATAAATTTGACAAAATGTTAAGAATTGATGGATCTCCTACAAGATACATGAGTAATTTTTAAACAATTCCTTTACTGTTCATAGGCATATGGTTTATCATTGCACTATTCTTTCAACTCTTCTATAAACAAGTGAAGTTTTATAATGAGGATATAGTGGGAAAGGATGCTTTTGCTTCATTTGCTGAGATTATTAAATGGGTTTGGAAAAAGACTGGGTATTCATGATTTTCTGAAGTATTCCTTTCGCCTAGGGGTCAGCAACGATTCCTGAGGGTCAACAAATGAAAGGATTTTGAAATATCATCAGAGTTTCAGTATAGCCTTATGAGATATGTGAGGAAATGAAGCACAATGTTATATAATTTATCTTTCATGAACATTAAACCAAAGAATACCTCTGCAGTTTTTAACCTATGAACAAGGTAGGATTTAGAACATCAAGAATGTGAGCTCATAGGATCCTGTCAGCATCACCTGAGAGCTACAGACTCCCAGGCCTGGGGGATCAAAACCAAAGTTTAGCGAAATTCAAATTTGAAGGCTGTCACAGAACATATCCTATGATGGCTGAGCTGCTTGCCTCTTTAGAGGGACTTATTCTTACTGCAAGTTAAATAACTGCCAAACAGCCATCTAGGAAGTGAAACTGAACAGAAGTGAATCAATGGAAACATTACCTTCTCTTTTAATCAATTTTTTGCTTAAGTATTATACAAAACACAATCTTGAATTTGCTACCAACTCCTCCCCTCCCCTCTGTTTCCTTCTCCCTTCTTCCCTTTCTCCCTTCCTCCCTTTTTCTTTCCAAAACTTACTTATTTATTCAATCTGGAAAGATAACTCTTCCTTTAGTTAATTAATCTTCCATCAGTTATCAAAGACACTCTTAATCACTCTATTTCTTTAAAAAAATCAAAATTGCTATTACTTTATTCTTATAAATAATCTCGAATTGAAACCAATGAAGTATCAACTTCTGTGAATTTTTCAAAACTGAAGACTAAAAAACTGACTTGCTAAAGGAACTAAGGAGCATAAGAATGGAAAACATTTGCTTTTGTATGAGTTATTGCAAGATTTGTCTCCTCTGCTTTGCATTCAAAGACTTGTTTTCTTTCAGGGATGTGACTTACAGGTCTCCCTGTTATGAAATATGTTCTCTGGACATCAGTCTCTGCCCTAGTAGCTCAGGCAGAAACAAAGGTCAAGAAGATGTATGATCTCCGGCCCTTGACTCTTTAAGCGCATGATCATTCACACTCGTGTGTGCGCACTCACACACACACGCACACACACACGCACACACACACAAAGCTTTAAGACATACTTTCTATTCCTGCATCCCTTGCTCTGTTAAGTGTTTCAAGAGATGAAATATTCATTGCATCCCTTTGACTACTTAGAGCACAACAGGCTTCTCGTTAGGAAATATTTTTGGTAACTCTAACAATTTTTTTCCGTGTACAATTCCATCTAATTATCCTGTACTACAACCATTTAGAGACCCAAGCCAGCCCTTCTTCTCTGTTGCTACACCCTCCAAATATAGCTTTTGGAGTTAGAGTCAGCTCTCATATCCACTCTTAGTCATAGCCCAGGTGCCTAAGAAGAGTAGAAAGCACCTGTCAAAATGAATCAACAATAGAAACACTGAGTAGGTGAAATCCTCCTCTTTTCTTTTTCCCTCCTACATTTCATCTGAAAGTTGAGGGGGAGAAGACTTCTCTGTGATTTGTCAAGTAGAAAGGAGTTCACCTTTTACATTGCTCCATGGTGTTTAGCATATGATCTGCTCTTCTTTCTCAGGATTTAAAGAATTTCAAATGAAAATAGCATTATTTGCCTGTAGACCTTGCACTGGCCCTCCTTACTTTCCAAGGAACAGCATCTATGGGAGATCAGCTAATCACTGTTGCTAGCATGAATGTTTTCAGTGAATAATAGTTTAATGCACATTGTTTGCACAGCTCTTTTTTGCCCCCCAAACCCCACTATAATATTTGATTTATTTAGTCAAAAAGGAGGCCTTCTAGATTTAAAGGGGTTAATTTTCTTTTAGCATAGAAAGAAATGCAAATGATGCAAAGAAAAAAAGTACCAGAAGTAAACATTTAAATCTTCTGGTTGGAAAAGGCTGTGCAGTTAATTAAAAAAAGAGGAAGCCACCACTGGTTTGCATGAGAATTTGTGGGAAGGCTGCCCATTGTTAAATTAGGATCATCCATTCATTGCTGAATTTGATTTCACCACACTCCTTGCTTTAGTTCTTCAGTGGGAATGATGCCAGTTTTGAGATTTACAGCCTTCCCCATCTGCTCTTGCCAACACATGGATCTTGGGAAGGTGTTCCATGGTGTTTAAGATGTTTTCAATAAGAAAAACCTGTCTGTGGGGTAAGTTCACTTTTCGTCCTTGCCTTTTAACTTTCATTTGGCTATGAACTTGGCTTCTTTGTTCTTTCATGACTAATATTACCATCTGTGACATTACATATCAACATAGCAATGTAACTAACATATTAAGCACAGGAAAACTCAGAATATTTGAGTCCATCGAAGCGCTTGTTGCTTAAAGTCCCAGGCTTGCTTCCTAGCCACCTGAAGGGCTTCCCAAATTCCTGGCTACTTAATAGAACATATTTCTTCAAAACACTTTAGTCTCATTAGAATGGAAACCACAAAACCTTTGACATAGCAATCCTTGGGTAAGATGTCATCTTGCCTCCTAACAATAACTTTTCCAACATCAGCTTCAAAGGAAAGAAGGGCCCTTTGGCTTTGTCCCCTCTCCCTGTAGGAGGCTGCTACTGACACAATCATCATGTTTCCCTTTAACAAAGGAGCTCAAAAGTTTCTATGTGGAGTTTGGGTCTGTGCACAGAGGGTCACACAACTGGTCCAGAAGGAAATAGTGAACAATACAACACTGGGAAGAGAAATATGCAGGAAGCAAAGGTATAATTTGAGCACTTTTAAATGGATTTGTTAAGTATTTGGCCGACTGAGACAGGAGGACCACACATTCAAAGCCAGGGATACAGGGTGAGGCCAACCTGTGACAGAGTCACAAAATACAAAGTTAGAGAGAGAGAGACCCTGGAATATTGCTCAATAGTAGAGCACTTGCCTAGTATGAGCAAGAGCCAATTAAATGGTTACTAATGGTCATTAAAATGGTTATTAAAAATTTGTTTTTATTTATTTTTTGAAATTTACTAAATTTATTATTATTTTAATTTATTAAGATGTTATGAAAAGATTTTAAAATGGTATTAAAAGGGAAAGTATATGATCTCAATGTGTGCCCTACCTTGTGTATAATCATAATATCTACTTTTCACAATAATGTCAATATGCCATATTTACATGCTTGACCCTAATAAAGAACATAACTTTCAGTTTTTACACTGCACCTTTCCATGGATTTAAAATATATCCTGAGTTCAGTTGGATTTTACTAAAGCAGAAGCCTCAGTCCAAGAAGCCCTAGTGTTTCACATGGACATTAGCATGCAAGCAATACCTGGGTTTGCTGGTACTGAGTCAGTCCACAGTTAATTACGATTGGGTTTTGCTTTACATTTTCAATTGTAAATAAGGACATGACTGGAAGAATTGGTTTCCTCTTGGGATGGCCTCTAGGGGGACAATCACAGATGACAATGTTACTACACTCTGTTTGAGTCCGCTCAGGTTGCTATAATAAAATACCATTGCCTGGATAGCTTACACAATAGACAGGACACTGGGAATCTTAAAACACTGGGAAGCTTAAAACACTGGCTAACCCAGTTGCAGGTGAAGGCTTCCTGCTGTGTCCTCAACCTGGTGAAAAGGGAGAAAAACCTCTTCTCTGGTTGCTCTTCTACAATAGAAATGCAGCCCCCATCATTGAGGATGTGCTTTATAGCTTTATCTAAATTTGGTTCCTTCTCAGAGGCCTCATTTTCAAATACCACCACTTTGGAGAAAGAACATAAACACAGGAAGTTTAAAGACTGAAAGATTTATGATCCAGCAAGCGGACAATGATAGTGATAAAAGTCGATGGGATTGGACTATCCCTGAGCAGAACAGATTTTTTGTTAAAAAGTAAGACAGAGACAAAGAGTGAAGTGTCCAGCTTGAGTGAACACAAAAATACTTTCTGCAACTACATTTAATAGTGTCAGTGTAAGGAGTAAGGTTTTTTCTCCCGCCGCCGCACGAGCCCCAATTAACACACTGACACGCTGTATTTGATATAATTCTGTTGGCCTGTTACTAGTTTCTTATTGGCTAGCACTGTCTTAATTATTAACCCATTGACACGCTGTATTTGATATAATTCTGTTGGCCTGTTACTAGTTTCTTATTGGCTAGCACTGTCTTAATTATTAACCCATTTCTATGTATTTCCACGTGGTTTCCTTACTGGGGAATGGGGCAGGTGTCTGGTCTCCTGGGTCTCTCCATCCTGACTCTCCTTACTACTTCCTCTTTCCTCCTTGTCTCCTAGTCCCTCCTATCTTCCTTTCCTATTGGCCAACAGTGCTTTATTCATTAACCAGTATGAGAAACATGTATACATAATGGCATCTCCCATCATCTCCTCTTTTCTGTCTAAATAAAAAGAAGGGTTTTAACCTTAATGTGGCAAAATATATCACATAACAGTTATCAAATAAGAATCACAGTTAACAATATTTAGTCCATTAACATTTAGCAAGATTTAAGAAACTATTCTATCATCTATCCTATATTTGTGAGTCTAAAGTCCTATATGTAACTTATCTTTAATCCTAACTATGGAAAACTATAACCATAACTATTTGTCTTCAACTCCCTCAAAGACCACAGAAGGATAATATATAAACTCTAGAAATGACAGAGACAACTTACTGCCTGGCCTGTCACCCGAAGTTCTTCTGCAATCTTCCATCTTCAGCCCATAGGCTATAGTGTCCCTGGCAGACTCTTCAACAAAGTAGGAAACTTTAAACTGTCTTCTTGTGTTGGCAGTTTGTCAGTCACTTTTCTTTGTGTCCTGCAGACTGTCTGGCAGACTCTTCCATGAAGCAGGAACTCTGTAGCAATGTCCATCTTGAATCAGCAGTCACTTTTCTGTGGGTCCTGCATGTCCAGTTTATACAGCATAAAGTCAAACAGTCCAGAAAAGAGCAGTATCTTGTCCAAATGGCTAGTCTTGCCATATTGAAAGCAAACTTTATAACGAGTTACTTCAACGTTCATCTTCCTTTCTGACGCAGGTGGTGTTGCCAAGAACATTTATGTCTCACTGTCAAGAAAAACCCTAAACTATTTTAAATGCCATATTCTGTAGGTCTTTGAAAGGTTTGAACAATGTCTATTTACCTCAAATATATCTCTGTATATCTAGAAATATTAACTAACTTAACTATAAGATCTGACTATCATAGGTACCATCTATAATCTGTATTGAATTATACATTACATTTCTAAATGAGCTATATAAACACAATACCTAAACAAAAGGAGAAATATACACATTATAAGATTGACCTTAAATTGTATCAATAAATGAAAATCCATTCCAAAACAAAGTATTCATATCTATACCATAATCCCCTTTTTACCTTTAAAAAGATTTGGCTGTGATCATTAACCATTTATAACCAACCCCGTTTAAATGAAAACAAACATTTATAAACAATATTTGGGAATGTGGGCGTCGTTCTTTCCAAACTACTTCCTGCTGGTAAGGGCGCTGTCATGGGGGAATCCTAAGAAGACCCAGAAATCCTGGTTGTAGTCTGCATGGCTGCTTTGTCCAAGCTGTTTTGAATGTTGGATCACCAGTGACTCTGTTTCAGGGGGCCTGGCTTGATCAAACCACATTAGTCTGGAAGGAATCCACAGCTTTTCATTTTCTGTGGAAACAAAAACAGAAATCCTTTTCCCCAGTAACTTGTCCTTGAACTTAAATTTAGAAGTCAAAGCATTTTTAAAATATATAAATTGAATTAATCCAGCAGCATTTGTTTTAACAGTTGTTGTTTCCTCAGCAGTCAAACAATACAAAGACTGATGGGAGATGCCATTCTGTATATGTTTCTCATACTGGTTAATGAATAAAGCACTGTTGGCCAATAAAAAAGGAAGATAGGAGGGACTAGGAGACAAGGAGGAAAGAGGAAGTAAGAAGGAGGAGTCAGTCAGCATGGAGAGACGGGGAGACCAGACGCCTGCCTCACTCCCCGGTAAGGAAACCACATGGAAATACATAGAAATGGGTTAATACTTAAGACAGAACTAGCCTATAAGAAACAAGTAACTGGCCAACAGCATAATATCAAATACAGAGTCTCAGTTTATTATTTGGGGCTGGCGCGGCAGTGGGACAAAACCAGGCGGCGGGCAGAAAATCGTACTCCTTAAAAAAAGACAATATAATACCATACAGTATCCAAATTCTCTCCATCTGTGGCTTTTTTATTATTCGGTTTCTTTTCTATTTTTTGAGACAGGGTTTATCTGTGTAATTCTTATCTCTCCTGGAATTTACTCTGCATACCAGGTTTACTTTGGAATCATAGAGATCTGCTTGCCTCTGTCTCCAAGTACTGGGATTAAAGGCATGTGCCACCACACCCAGCTCTTCTCTGTATTTTTAAAACCATTTTTTTTTCTCTCCCAAACCTACATATATTTTAGAAAACACTGTAAACCTTTAGAGGTTTTCTTAACGTGAATCTGTCTTTACTGTAAATCTTTATCTTTTTGTAGGCATGAGTCTTTTATCAGGTAAACAACAACATTGCTAAAATGAAAGTCTTTGTTGTTTTTGTGCAGTTTATCAAAGATGGTGGCGGCTATTTTACCGCCAGCAGTGAGAGCTGTGGTCACTGCTTTGGTCTGTGCTGCCATCCAGCTACATTTTGTTGGCTTGAAGATGTGGTCATTGCCATTGCCAGCTCTCATACACACCAATAAATTGTTAGCAGAGTTATTTAAAAGCCTTGTGGGTTTTTTGCTGCTTATGCTGAGTCAGGAACCTTCCCTTAAAGGAGCCGCGCGAATATCTGCTTGTCTCTCGCAAAGCAGAGTCCAACCAAGAAAAATGCTGCTACCAAGAAACCTTGCTTGTCTCTGTTCTTTTGTTTCTAAAACCCTTTTTTAAGCTTTTGTTAAAATTTAAGTGGAAGTTCTTACTAGCCACGTGGGCACCATAAGTAAGGTTTATGGTTTTTCCGCCCGCAGCCTGGTCTTGTCCTGCCGCTGCGCCAGCCCCAAGTAACACACTGAGACTCTGTATTTGATATAATTCTGTTGGCCCGTTACTAGTTTCTTATCGGCTAGCTCTGTCTTAATTATTAACCCATTCCTATGTATTTTCACATGGCTTCCTTACCGGGGAGTGGGGCAGGCATCTTGCTGGTGGGAGGCAGCTGGCAGTTCTACCTTCTCCAGACTCTCCAGCCTGACTCTCCTTACTACTTCCTCTTTCCTCCTTGTCTCCTAGTCCCTCCTATCTTCCTTTCCTATTGGCCAACAGTGCTTTATTCATTAACCAGTATGAGAAACATATATACATAATGGCATCTCCCATTAGTCAGTGTTTTCTGCTGTCTATTTCAAAATTACTTTTAATTTTACTTATGCACTGCTGTGTGATGTAATCAGCTATCTCTGAACAAAAGACAAAAAAAAGACCATTTACATCCCAGTGGGAGAGTTATTTATTTGGCCTTTCACTTTGGAGAGAGAAAGAGAGAGAGAGAGAGAACATGCATGCATACATGCATGTATGAATCTATTCTGTGTCATATGTTTTCATCATATTCATCACCCACCCACCCACCCCTTAACTCTTCCCTTCATATTCCTCTTCCTTACCTCATAACTTTGTGGCCTTTTCCTCCATCAAGGGCAATTTATGCTGATCAAATATTCTTGGATATGTGGTCTTCCACAGACTACTTTTGGGGGTTACATATTTAAGGAAAACTAATTTCCCTCCAATTGTCAATAACTCTTCAACTAAAGGTGAGATGATATGCTCAACCCCCATTTCCATCCTAGGATTTGTTCTGTTTTAGGCTGGCTATCTTGTGTTTTGTGCTGGCGTAGGTCTTGTGCATGCTATCACAACCACTGTGAGTTAGTATGTGCAGCTGCCCTACTGTATCCAGGAGATAGTTTCTTTGTTGCCATATACTACCTCTGGCTTTTACATTCCTCTACCTCTCCCCACTTCTACAATGATCCCTGAGCAATTGAGAAGGAGTTGCAATATGTGTTTTGTATTTAGCACTGAGAATTCTATAGTCTTTAATTCTCTATACCTTAACAAGTTGTAGCTCTCTGTATCTCCATCTACTGCAAATAAAAGCTTCTCTAGTGCATTAATCTATAGGTATAGTAATATGTCCATTTAGCAGAATAATAGCAATAGGTTCTCTCCTAGGGCCTATGATGTCTATCCAAAGGTTATTGGATCAATAATGGTATCCAGTGTGGGTTTCATCTTGTGGAGAAGAGCCTAGTTGTTCATCAACTAATTAATGAAAAATAAAAACCAGTAAATTTATACAATGAACTATTAAGAAAAATGAAATCATGAAATTTACAGGTAAATGGATGGATGGAGCTGGAACTCTTAGTGAGTTAACCCAGATCCAGACCCAAACAAACGTTGCATTTTTTTCTTCATTTGTGGATATTAGTTAGATATTAGATGTGAATCTTGAGTTATGTGTGTATTATTTGGAATACCCATAGATGTCAGTAAATTACTATGGAGTCATATAGAGGGCCTTTCAATGGAAGAAAAATATAATGCTCTAGAATAAAAGGTTAAAGTAAATTATGAAACAAACAAGAAGGGAGTAGAAAACAGGGTATGGAAGGGAATATGGGGAGAGATAAACAGCACTAAAGAATTTTCATAAAAGTCCTATGGAAACATGCTAATGTAAAAACGTCCTTCTCTCTCTCTCTCTCTCTTTCTCTCTCTCTCTCTCTCTCCGTGTGTGTGTGTGTGTGTGTGTATGAGGCAATAATGGCCTACTAGACATGAGAAGCTAATAAACAAAAGTCTATCCCAAGGATGCATTACTCCTTTTGGAATTGTTCACTAGTGAGTTCCCATTAATCCTAAAGTATATTTTTGCCAATGCTCTTGGTTACCCTCCAAAACTTGATAGTGAGTCTCAATCCTGAAAATACTGCATACTTGAGCCAAGCACGGAGAAATCAAACTGGTACAGACCTGGAAGCTTTTTTCTTATTGCTACCTTCCATGGACAGTTTCCTCCATTGCTTTTCAAACAGAATGTGGGCTATTGTATTAAGGCTGTGATCATCAGTGTGCCAATAGGTGCTTAAAAGAGGGAACAGGCAGAGAATAGGGATGGAAGAAGCTCAGTGTACAGTATTTGATGATGGCCCTAAATAGCTGTCTTTACAAGATGAGATGTACCATAGCTCATGTCTAGAAAACATAGCCCCATGGGTTTAGCAAGTTACAAGATCTAATAATGTAATTAGGCAGTGATATGCTTTGGGTATTTATTGCCATTGTATTTAAATAATTTGTACAATTATACTTTTATATAATTTAATTTTTAATGATAGCTGAGTTGATTAAGTGAATTACAAAACTCATTTAAGCAGTTAATGAATTATGCCCAGCCCACCATTAGATAACTGTGTCACTTAACATTGGAATCTCCCCCCAGCAATAGAAGCCTACCCTGAAAACAAGAACTGGCTCCCTCTAGAGATCATTACTTAGGCCTCCCTTATGCTTTCTCTGTTCTTCTCACCCTGCAGTTCTGCAAAAAACCTAAAATTAAGCAAATTTTGAAGGAAAGACAAAAAAAAAAAAACACTTGTTTCAGTTCGTTTTAATGGATCTTAAAGCATTAATAGTTTTTTAAACATTACAAAAGTATATGAACATTGGAAAAACTAAAAAAGCTATTATGAAATAGCTTGGAAACAAGTTTATTTTAATATTTAAAATTAAATGGGATTTTGCATGTAATTTTTTACCTTAAAATTTTTAGGTCCTCCTCAGACAAGTAATGAAATGCAAGGCACTTGCCTTTGTCTAGAACAGTATCAGACATTGCTGTGAAGTCAGAGATGATTAATGAAAAGTGCTAGATAAACTCTAAGTTAGAGGTGTTGTGTTAACAATGACCACCCTACCCTGGATAAGATCATGTCAGAATATGAAGAATCAGAGTTGAAGAATTTGTGATCCTTCCTATGGGCAGAAATGTTAGTACCCCAGGCACTTAGATTCACCCTGCACACATCAGCACCCAAGTTTAATGTAAAGTGTCATTCCAGAAATTGTTTATCATCAGTGACTAAGCAATCTTCAAGAATGGATGGAACTAAAATGCTAATTTCATACTGTATTCATAAAGAGTTCACAAACTAGTTCAACAGCCTCATGTAATTCCACTAATACTTACTGTACTTAAATTCAGAATCAATTCTTCTTCATAAATGAAGAAGAAATCACCTCTCATACCATTCTCACATAGCATGGCTCTAGCCTTATTGGGAAAAGAGGCACTTTCCTGGGGGAAAGAATTCTGTCCTTTCTGGAAAATTCTCTAAAACATTGCTACTCTTACTAAGGTTTCAATATGTAGTGTATCACGCTGTCTGGTGATTTCAATAGTTGGTCCCTGTGTGGTGCTATTTGAGAAGACCTGTAACCTCTGGGAGGTATGATCTAGACATAAGAAGGGAGTGACTGGGGTTGGGCCCATTCCTATGTATTCTCCCTTTTTGCTTCTTGTCTTACCCTCTGGTTTCTGGTTGCAGTCTCCCAAATGGCCTCTGACTGCCATTAACTGAACTGCACCACTATGCCTTCTTTGCCATCATGAACCAAGCAAGCACTATGAAGCAGAAACCCCAAATAAAACTGTTCTTTTCGATTGTCTGTGTCAGGAGATTGGGCATAGCAGTAGAAAATAACTGTGATGGTTAACTTCAATGGTCAGTTTGAAGAGATCTTGAGTCACCTGGGAGACAGGCCTCTGGGCTTGTCTGTGGAGTATTATCTTGATTGTACTAATTGCATGGGATGAACCACCCACTGTGCATGTTACCCTCCAAAGGCTGGAATCTTGAACTGTCAGAAAAGAAGAAAGGTAGTTAAGCACAGGGATTTTGGCTCTGTGATGACTAACTAGCCAATTTTACATACTACAGCACATCTCAGTCCCTTTATAAAACAAAATCACTGTGCCCAGAATCCAGAATACTCAAGGAATGGAGAAAATACATGACTGTGAATGTGCATTGTGTATCTGTGTGTGCCCATATATCTGTGCACACATTTCTGTATGCCTATGTGTATACCCATGTATATGTGTGTGTTCTGTTGTCAATAATGTGATTACCATATACTGAGTAATTTATAAAACAATTTATTTCTGCTAGAAATCTGACCCAAACTTGAGGGCAACATATGATGGTGGGCTTCTTGCTGAACAAATCTCAAGGTGTTACAAAGCAAGAAATAAGTGCACAGAAACATTGAGCCATTGGTCTCAGTAGCAGGCCACTCTTGACACACCAGTTCATCCATTAACCTACTAATTGCATAAATAGATTAACCACCCAAGAGTGCAGGCCATATGGAATTCTGTTTCCCAAGACAGTAATGCTTCTCTTCATGCAACCAACTTTTGAGTGAACAATATTTTATTTTATTATTATGTCAAACATAGTCTGTTGCAATTTTTAAAGTCCAAAGTTCAAAGTACCTTCTGAGATTCATGCAATCTCTTAACTCCATCCCCTAGAAAATCAAAATACGAAAACATATCACATCCTTCCAACATATAATGACATAGGATATACATTACCATTCCAAAACACAGGAAAGGGAGTATAGTGAGGAACTACTAAACCAAAACAATGTTGAAAACCAGTTGAACAAACTCCAAACTCTGCATCTCCATATCTGATATCAAAATGTTCTTCAGATCTTCAACTCCAGCTTTCTATTCTCTTGGGTTCTCCAATGCATTCCAAGCTTCAACTTTACAGCTTCATGCAATAGCCTTTCTACTAGGTATCCATTCAGGGACACCTCTGACACATACCTGGCTTCAGCTGCTTTCTTTAGGAAATTCCATAACCCACTTTTTCTGTCCTTAACTCTAAACCCACACCTGTCTCTAAGCTTTTCTTTAATTTCTTTTCACCAGTTGGAAACTTCATTGGGTTGGATCTTCCCCTGAGGTCACCATTCCCTTTATTACATTTATTAATGTTTACTTCCTTGAACACAGTACTTAGCTCTATTCCACTTTCTGGTGTTCTTTTCTCAAGTACTTTTCCCCACTCAGCTTACTCCTTTGCAATACATATCTTCATTAGAGTTAGCACTGGAAACCACAAAGCAAGGTCTATACTAGGCTGTTTTGAGATTTTTTTCTGCCAATGGAATTAATCCAACACTCTTCACTTTAGCCTCAGGCAGACTTTTTGGAAAGGGGCATAAAAGAGCCACTTCCTTCACTAAAATATCATAAGAATACTTTCCAGGCAACATGCTAAATTGTTCTCCTCTGAAACCTCTGGAGTTAGCTCCCAACATTTCAAATTATTATCCACACTATTTTCTTCCGTGTTCCTAATATTATGCCCCATTAAGCAGTGGTTAAAGCATCCCACTGGTTTCCTAAAGCAAAGTCCATCTCCTTTTAAACAAAAGTAAGATCAGGCCCATCACAGCAATACCCCAGTCCCTGGTACCAACTTCTATCTTAATTTAGGTTTCTATTGCTATGAAGAGACAATGGCCATTGAAACTCTTATGAAAACAAACAAACAAAAAAAATTTAATGAGGGTAGCTCACTTACAGTTTCAGAGGTTCATGCCATTATCATCATGACAGGAAGCGTGGCAGACATGGTGCTTGAGTAGTAGCTGAGATATTATGGGGGCCGATTGCATTTAAACTACTACAGAAGTATTTATTTGCATGTATTTTATGATTATACAGCACTGAAAAGATATTACCACCTAAACTTAAAAGTCTGCTCTTTCAGCTGCTATTTCAGATGACATTGTAACATTTTTGGAATAATATGATGTATTGAGCTTGGTTTCACAAGAATAGGTTCATGCTCCTAGTTGCTTGTCCTTGAAATAATTTTTTTAAAAACTCATGAGACCCATAACCTCAGTGGGTTGTATAATGTAATGTTAAGGTGATAAGGTAGCTGTAGCTACCTTATCCATAAAAAATTATTTGAAACGTATAGCAAACAATCAGTCATTGTGGGGGTGAATGGAGAAAGTGGGAAGGGAGGCTATGAGAGTAGAATTAAACAAGGTAAGTGTGAGACACAACATACATATTCATGATGTAAAGGAGCTGTGGGACATTGAACCTGAACAATGAGCATTCATTCATAACAGAAGCAATTGGTGATGATAACTATGACCAGTCAGAACTTCCTAAACAATGCATTGACTTAAAGGCAGGAATGAAGATTAAAAGGCACTCACCACTCTCCTTGTCTCTCTTTTACTTACTGGTGAACTTTACATTGGGAAAGGACTACAGGTTAACTGCTGTCCATTGATGCAATCCCTGTTGCTCCCTGAGTGTAAAAGACTGGTAGTTCTGTCTTCCTTCACCAAAATTCTGGTGTTCTAAATTTTAGGATTCATCCTTTTGATATGAAAGAAGTTACCTGCAGCATTTTCTAATGATGTAATCTAGACTGCAATAAAATGTCAGAATTTTGGAAAATATAAACATACCACAACCAGCTGAAGAGCTTCCAGTCCTTAAAGTTTCAGTGAGGTCATGCTGGTGACATCAGCACATATGGCCACTTTATTGAGATGCAGTGTACAATAACAGGTTAGATGCCAAAGCACACAGGAGACCTCAGCTGCACTCTGTCAAAAAATTTACAAAAGTTTAAAACAAAGCCATTCTTTCTGCCACTTATTTTTCATAAAAACACGCCATTTTATTAGGATATAATTGGTTTTTCATTGTAATATTAGCTGAACTAATAAATAATCTGTCTCAACTTTCATTTGTAATTTGATATATGTTAAGTAGTATGCATATAAACAATTCTTTGACATTCTCAATAATTTTTAAAAGTATGAAGAAGTCCTGCAGACAACAGAGGAAGGCTCTTTTTAATTATAAACGGTGTTCACTGAGCAGTTTGTGCAGACTGATCTATGGACTCCATTTGCTTTGCTGGTGTGTAATCTCCATACTCAGCTGGGTCCTTGGCTTCTGTGCTCATTCCATAGAGAATAGACTCATCACTTAAGTGGTATGAGACGGGCCCAGATTTGAAACCAGCAAACCTGCTGACACCAAGGACAGTGTCCTAAAACACTGAGTAACACAGACAGCTTTGCCTGCTCATGGTTTTGTTGTGTCACTGAAAAAAAATCGTATTTTAGAACATGTCTGTAGCTTCTCAATAATTCCAGACTGTGAACCATTCTTTTCCCTTGCCTCACACTTTCTCTGCCTATGAGGCTCTAGTTTGCCACACAGCATTCTGTCACATGGTTATGTTTTCTTACCTATTTCCAGATTTCTTCAATTCACTGCTACCAGAAGGAAGCAATAAACAACCCTGAACAGAACCTTTAATGAACCAAGGTTTTAAAAGTTCTATTCCCAGGAAGGGAATTCTGAAATATAAGACACATAATCAATTTTATTAAGTGTTGCTAGAGAATCTTCCAGAATGAAAATAAATTATGGGTTTTCCTAGGCTGAACATCAAGAGTCACATTTTACACAGGCAATGATAGTTGGTTTTGTGCAACCTTCCAATTTTAGCCTTTGTGAGGGTTGCAAGTTCTTAGGAAGCTATGCCTTTTCATTGGCAGGCTCATGGTTACAGTGCTGCCTGTGGCTTCCTGGGGCCCTGGCTTTCTCCTTTGCATTGCAAATTCTTTGACTGCGTCCCTACCGCCTTGGAGTTTGGAGTTTTCCTTTTTCCTTTTTCCTTTTCTTTTCTTTTCTTTTCTTTTCTTTCTTTTCTTTTCTTTTCTTTTCTTTTTTTTTTTTCTTGCTGGTATTTACTGTTGTATCACAATGTTAATCTTTTGCTTATAGTAAATATATTTTCTTATCTGTTATCCTTGTTTATATTTTTTTAAAACTCCCTTAAGAATAGCACAAATTTAAAAATTGAGAAAATCCTCTCATTTCCCTTTTTATTTTCATATAATTTGGGGATCTGATTTTTAAAAAAAATCATGAAGATATTTTTCTGTATATTTTTCCTACTTACCTTAGTGTTTTGTCTTCAGTTAGTTTACCTGATGTTTTCTTTTATATTTGATGAAACTTGTGAGTCTGTTTTTCTTCTTTGGTGTCTTTTGACAAAGTTTATGTGTTTTTCTTGATTTCTAAAACATTCTTTGTTATTTGTTTAAGTTACTTAGTAGGCATTTTATAGTATTTGTGAAGGGGGCATCATTTCTACACAATATATTATTATTGATTTTTTTAAATTAACCTTGTTGCTTCATTTTCTTATAACTGTGTTAATTGCACTGGAGATTTATATGCAAGACAATGCTGTCTGGAAAGTTAGTGCTGTCTCTTTTTTCTCAGTCCTCGGGCCTCTTACCTTTTACTTCTAACTGTTTTAGCCAGAATTTTTTCTGTTCTTATTGAAACAATGTGATTTTTTTTTTCACTGACATGTTTTTCATTTGTGAGTAATTAAACTAATGGACTTTATATTAAACTACACTCAAATTATTGAAATGAACCATTTTCTTTCTTAAATTTAAATTCAGTTTTGAGGACAGCTTTAAGGCTCACAGAAACATCAAGCAGAAAGCATCTGTGTATTTCTTGTTTTACACTCATATACAGTCCCCATTAATTTTTGCTTCCCAATGTTTTATCTCCAGCATTGGCATTTGTCATCCATGGCCCACAGAGCTGATGAACCCACATGGATACATCACCATCTGTACTCCACAGTCTTCACTGGCTTTATCCTAGTGAGGTTCCTTCTGCAGGTGTGAACAAATCTGTAATGATCTAGAGCCCCTATGTAACATTGAATGGAAGAACTGAAGGGGAAACTTACAAAGCTGCAATCAGGCCCATTTTCCTTCCCTCCACATGACCTCTTCTTGTATTCATGTGATAAAGACCAACCTTTCTCCACTAAGCACCTCCATTAAGAGGAAGGAAACAGTGCTGGCCTACTGCTCTCTCTCTGAGCCAAAGTTGTTTTTCAACCCTCAAGAGGGGTCCCCTAGTTGCCACTTCTTTCTATTTATGTCATGTCTCTTCTCACTAACGCTTTCAGTTTCATATTTTTTCCTTGATGAATTTTTCATAATTGTTAAGACCCAAAAACAATTAGCTCCTGTTGTTATACTCTCCTCCAGGAATGGTGTTGGCATCAAGAGCCAACATTTCATATTAGTTTTGCTCTTATCAATCAAATTAGAGGTTATACTTTATTTTGCTTTATTACATAATAAGCAAAGTGAGGACTCAGTACACAAGAAGAACTAGAATTCCAGATGCTTTCTTAAAATAAAAAATGCAGTAAGCAGTCAATTCTCCTAGCAAAAATCAAGGACAGTTTTTATCAGATATAGTGAAATTCCATAGCAGAACATGTTGTTATTAACTATAGACAAACATGCTTTAATTATGGTTATATAATTTGCAGTCTTAATTTTTGCATGAATTTCTACTATATGAATTTGTCAAGTATAAGGAAAATCAATTCGCATTTTTCTTCTTATTAAAAAAAAAAAACAGCATAAAGAAAACTCCTCAGGTAGTTCAAAGGGAATCTGAGTTTAAGTTCAAAGGCAGAACACATCCCTATGAACGCTTGGCATGAGACAGACTCGGCTACTTGACAAATTCCTACTCCATGCCAGAGACTTAAAGAGTCCATGATTTACATCCTACTTCAGGTTTTTGAAAGAATTAATAGGACCAGTGAGATGGCTTATCCAATAAAGGTACAGACCTCTAAGTCTGACAGCTTGAGTAAGAACCTTGAACCTCACACTGTGGAAGGACAGAACCAAGACTCTGAAGTAGTCTTCAGAGCTCCATATACCATGGCTCATACTCATGCACACATATATACACACACAATGAATGACTGAGTGAATGAATGAATGAATGAAATGCAATTTTAAAATATATCTTCTGGGCCTTTTAATTGTAAATTTAGAAAAATGATTGAAGGTTTAATCAAAATAACAAAGCAGAAACTTGCTTTTCATGATTGTACAGAAGGCAATAGAAACTCCTGGAAGGTTCAATGAAAACTTAATGCTACTGTATACCTCTCAAAAGTCTGATGTAAACTATTGTCCATTGTTTATATTTTAAAGTTCTGTAACCCCTCCCTCATCTCCTCTGCTTATTACAAAAGAAAACAAGAAACAGCAGAAATATGGCCTACTGATTGAGAAGTTTATGTGTTTGGGCAGGTAAAATGATGTATAATAATACAACTTGTAATAATTGATGATCTTTATTCTCCTTTTTCCACAGGAAAGTTAGTTCCAAGAAACACAGGCTTTAGAAAACCAACCCCATTTTATTCCACAGGCTCAGATTAAAAGACACATGTTTAATAACTGAATTTCCCAGAATTGTTTCCATTTTGTTTGGTTTTATATTTCACTTTTAATATAAAAGTATTGTTGAGATATAATTCATATCCAAAATAATTCAGCCGTTCAATGGATACAAGTAAATAATTCTAGTATATTAACAAAGTTGTGCAACCATCATGACCAATGATTCTAGAATATTTTCGTCATTCCAAAGGAGACTGTACCTATTAGCAGTTACTACTCATTTCTCCCAACCACAGCCCAGGCATCCACCTTTTTACTTTCTGTGTTTATGAACTTACCATTACCAGATAAAAATTGTAAGTACCATCTGCATCTTTTTCTGCCTTGCTTTTCTCACTTAACACAGTGTTTTCAAGCTACATACATATATAGCATATAGCAAAACTTCATGTTTTTTTCTTCTTGCCAAATAATAACTCTGTTGTATGGAAATACTATACTCTATCTACTCATTATTGTTTACTTTTAGTAGTCAAGCATAATGCTATGCAATCATTCAGGCAGAATTCTTTATGCCTTGATGTCTCCCGTATATACACCTAAGAGTAGCATTTCTGGGTTACATGGTAAGCATCTGCCTAAAGTTTTAATTAGCTGTTATAAATGTCATTTGGTGACGTTTTCATTCCTCAAAAGGCACTTACTCAGAGAAAACATTTCTGCCCCTTTGCTATTTTAATTCCCCTACTTTGCTAATCCCTCTAGTTATATACTGTGCTTGATAGCAATGCTGCATTTGTGATCCCACCAGTTGCTTAGATATGGTTTGCCTAAAGACAGAAATATTTTCTAAGTTCTCCACTGCTACTCAGTCTCTAGCAATGTAACTGATGACTAGTAGTTTCCCAGTAAATCTGAATGAATGAATGAATGAATGAACGAATGAGTGAATGAACAAGTAGATGGAATAAGAGGTACAATTTTATTGAAATCTAAGAAACTGATCAACCAAAACATTTTATATATTAGGCATATATCAAAAATTATTTCTCAGCAAGAAATTTGCTAGAAGAGACTTTTCCTAGTTCAGTTTCAATAATCTTGAGGCACTTTGTCCAGGAACAATAAGATAAACTGCTCAGGAAAATTGTAACTGAAGACTTTGGCTCACATCTGGATGCCAGCCCAGATCTACACTCCAAACTAGTGACCCCAGGGTGTGCTGAGACTATTTCTAAGATGAAGGGAATTTATCTCTCTTCATTAAACTCTATGAGGTAAACCAAGATGATTGTACCTATCGCCTTGTATATTGCAACTGAACACATCGAATACTCATCACACATTATTTTGTCTGAATACTATTTGCCCATGTGACTATTTGTTTACTTTTTAAGAAGTAGACTTTAGGAGCAAAGAGCTGGCTCAGGGGATAAGAGCATTAGCTGCTCCTCCAGAGGACCAAGGTTCATTTCCCAGCACCCATACCATAACAAACAACTGCCTATAACTCCAGTTTCAGAGGATCTATATCTGTTCTGGCCTCCATGGGCTATGCATACATGTGGTTCACAGACATAAATCCAGGCAAAACATTCATAGACATAAATAAAGAAATATATCTTTTAAAAAGAGCACTTAAAGTAGACTTCATTGTTGTGTTATAGACTAGTACAGTATTTCCAAGGACCAGTTGAATTAAATACAAATATGTATTTTTAAACGTTGTGGTCCTCTTGATCAGATAAACAACTTTTAGAACTTGATATTTGTGTGACAAACCAAATATATATATATATATATATATATATATATATATATATGTTAGGAACATTTAATTCTTAAAATTACCTTATACTTTGCTAAGAAAAAAGAAAAGCATGTGGAAAAAAATATCACTTCTTGAAACTGTAACTGCCACCACAAGGATGGAATGCCTAGTTCTTAGAGGGTTTCTCCTTCCTGATTACATCAGAAAGTTTTTGGAAATTTCTGAAGATAATCTTTGGCTGCTTAGAAAAGTCATCTGGATTATTGATTCATCGATTCTGTTGCCCTGGCTCCTGAAAATTATGTATTGTTTCTGAACACTAAAATGTGAATATCAAGATAAGTGTTGCTGTTGAAAGCACAGCAAAAAAATTGTACTTTTAAAGCAAATTTTATTTATTTCATGTGTGCATGCCTCCCTCTCGTTCTGTGTGTCTGTGTGTGTCTGTGTGTGCACTTATGTGCGAAAGCATGAGTGTGGAGGTCAGAGGGCATCTTGTCAAAGTAGATTCTTCCCTTCACCATGTGGGTTGTGGGCATCCAACTCAGGTTATTATCTTGATGGCAAGTATCTTTACACCTTAATCCATCTTTCTGGCTCTGATTATTTTTTTTAAAGTCTGTGTCTTCAAGGAAAAGGTCTAAGAGCATTTTATTAGGTCCTCAGCTGAGATTGTCTTACTGAACTGGGAACCTTGAGTTGGGAAAGAAAAACAAGAATCAAAGAATTTACTAACCTAAGCCTACCACCTTAACATTGCCTTAAAGAAGGTGTGAAGTATGAGGATGTGAGTTCTGTGGCTTACCAAGGAGCCATGACAGCCACTGGCTCCCTAATTTTCAGCCCCATGGACAGTTTGTAGGATGCAGAATAAGCAGGTACCATCGTCAAATTCTTAATCTTTAAGGTAGAAAAGTCGTTTCTAATGAGGCAATTTTCCTTAGTACTATTTAACCTAATAGAAAAATAAAATAAGAGTTATTTGCATGGAGAAGACCATTGTGAGCTATCTGGAGCCCACGGAAGCAACCTGAGTGCCTCAGAAAGAGATGTGGCTAGAAAAGGGAACTACAATCATTGACAATAGCAGATGGCATTCGAAGGCCCACTAATTTGAAATTAATTTGCCGTTAAAATAGACCTTTACCCCTAATCTATCAAAACACCATAGCCAACGAATTTGTCTGTGAAGGGGAAGCAGAGGAAATGTATTGGGTCATTTGAAATAAAATCCCTTGCAGCTGACCCATGAGAGGTGCTGATAGCTTCCAGATGGAACCTTGTCCAGTTCCCATTGGCCAGATGTTTGTGCCTGTCCAGAAGGATTGTTTTGTATGTAGAGTGGGGAACCATGGAAATAGCATCAGGATTGACCAAGGACTTACCCCAAAATAAGAAAATTCCAGTCAGAGGTGTGGTCTATAGCTTGAAGCTTATTCAAAGAACTAACTGGCTGCAGAATCCCGCTCTATTCTTTCATAGCTTTGTACCTTCAGGCAAATTAATTAGTCTGAAAATTGGTTATCTCATCTGTGGGTGGGATGGAGACAGTAAGAGCTAAGCCTCACAGCATTATTGTTAGGGATACAAAGGGTAGTTTAATAGTTTTCAGTAAGTGATTCCTGTATGTGATTATCAAATCATCTCCAGTGTTCTAAGCTGATTGCATGTCTGTGGTATGCCTAAAACTGTGTTGGGAATTTCAAATACAAAAATGGGTGGAAGACAGTTCTGATATTCAAGAACTTCAGTCAGGGGAGATAAGTAAGCAAACAATAAACTGACCAAAGTAGATGAACACTAGTAGGGATATCCTACTAGTAACCAAAGGGGGAAAAAGGGACTTCCAAATTTCCACAATTGCCATATGTTAGCACCAGGCTTGATGCTATTGTTTCATAGCCAATATCTCTCCCATGGTAAAAGTGAAAAGGCTAAGGCACAATAAATTGTCCAGCTTCAAATAAATAGTGTAAGGTGAAGTTTGATGAAGTAATTTCTCGTATCCTGGTCATATCTGGTCTCCCTGTCTCCAAAGTTCCAAGAATGCTTCCATGGAACAGAGGGAAAATTGGTAGTATCTGTAACATTTCTTTAGCTGTGACATATTGCCATAGGTTAAGTAGTTTATAAGAACAGAGATTATTTAGCTTGTGGTACTAGAGGGTTTTATGTTCAAGATCTCAAGGATATATCGTGCAAGACTACCCTTCCTTGGTGAGAAGGTAAGCAGAACTCTCTTCTTAGAAAGCCATTAATCCTAATATTAAGAGCCACCCTGGAGACCTTTCTCATCTAGCACCTATTACTGATTATCTCAATGTTATCACGTACATGGCTAAATCAATTATGGTCAAACTTGTTTTTTTTAATTATAATCAATACAAAGAAATATTTTACACATTGACTCAGACACATGTATGCACAGACACATTTTTTTTTTATTTTACATATTGATCACAGTTGTTTCTCCCTACCATCTACCCATGGGCCCATCCTAGCTCCCATCCACTCCCCAGGGAGTGTGAGACCATCCGTGTGAGATCATCAAAATCTGTCAAATCATTTGGGGTGGGATCTAGGTCCTCCCCCATGTCTCTAGGCTAACTGCTGAGCTAAACTTCTGGAATCCAGTTCCAGAAAGGGAGAAGTGATATAACAAGGGGTCAAGAATAGACTGGAAAAACCCACAGAAACCAGACTGATAGCTGGGAAACAAGCATAGGACCGATCCAGACCCACCCCCCTGAACGTGGGTCTCAGTTAGGAGGCCTAGGCAGTCTATGGAACCTCTAGCAGTGAATATATATATATATATATATATATATATATATATATATATATTCCCCTCTAGTGCACGAACAGACTTCGGGAGCCCATTCCCCATCAAGGGATACTCCCTTAGCCTAGAGGCACAGACATATTTATAAAGCAAAATTACATACTTTACTGTAGCTACTTGTGCAGCATAAGATACTAACATTTTCTAGACCTCTGTGGGTTACTTTACTGATTGTATGAGTGCATCAATTACATCCTGCAGTTTCATAAACACTGAAAAATATCTGGACAAAAAGCAAATGGCATCATTTTTGGTGCTGAATAGCCTGGGCAAGGCTGAGATGTTATTTTTACCATAATTGAAATAATTTTAAGATTATATGCGATGTTCTTAGGGGTGGAGTCAGCTTGTAATAATATTTGACTCGCCTATTTCATGACCTTTGAGCCACATACTACAGATTAACTTATCAAAAGAGACAAACTTAATTTTAAATACTAAATGGAAATGAGTAGCACACAGACAAAAATCCTATGTGGTCAAACAAAAAATTGCATTAAAGAACTAAATTTAGCTTCTACAGGAAGATACACATTTAGACATAAGCAATTTACTACATGTGTCTTCCTTTCTTTTTCATCACAAGAAGGAAATTTTCAGCTATAGGCATCATTTTGGGTGGTCCCAGAGAATGCCTATTAAAGTAGTCAGTGTGTGCAGTGCTGTGTTACTGGAGATATCCAACCCACAGAAGATGGCCCTGCCAGCACAGCTAAAGCTGGATCAGCCACTCTTTCATTTACTCTAGGAGCACATTATTTACATGAGGTTGAGTGGCCTTTTCTCAGACTCTCAGCCACCCTCTGAACCTTTGCCCGTGTATATTCTCAATGTTCGGTTGATCTGCTGCAATGTTTGGATGTAGAGTTTACAGCAGGCACTAGAGCAGGAGGTGTCAAAACACGACAAGAAAGGCTTTTTCTTGTTTGACTTCTGGCAGGGATCAGAGTGAAAGTGATGGAAGGCTTGGGAAAAAGCCCAAACTTGTCATTTCTTCCAGCCAACTTGGCGGACTCCACAGGTTTAGAGTTCAGATGAGCTTCATGTCCATAAACCTTTGAATACTTATAGAGAAACTGATCTGTCTGAGGATTTCTGAGGTTCAATGCGTCTAATTGTTCTGACACCAAGCTCCGGCTATGATAAGATTGACCTCCATCCCACAAATAACAACAATGGGCTTTGCATTACAATCATATGTGTCAAAGAAAATCACATGCAAGCTGGTGAAACCCACACTGCACCTGGCCTAACCTGGAAGTACCACTTGCTCTGCTTTGCAAATATACACAAAATTATTATTTTTGCCCATTTTGTTTACTGAGCTTGTATCTTTGTACTTATTAGAATTGTGCATACTAAAGTAGCCACTACACTACGTCACCTTCTGAATGCACAAATTTCTGTTTACCTGAGGGATATTTACACTGATAGGGTTTTTTTTTTTTTCTTAGACTAAGATTACTTGATGATCTTGTTTTATAAGTGTGTATATAAAAGAATATATATGATCTATAAATATTTTAATGCTACCTAATGGTTTAAAAGATAATGATCCTTTTAAAAAATATTTGTATTAGAATTTGTCTTATTTCAACTCTCATGTTAAAATAAAAAGTAAAGAAAAAAAAAGCAGCCATTCAAGCAAACAATGTCATCTAGACATCTGTGACAATGAACACTGAAGAAGTGGCCTAAGAAGGACTATGGGATTTCAACTACATTCATTGTTTGAATGTTACGCAGTGCTCAGATATTATTCTAGGACTTTGTAGAAGTCTCCACATAGACTTCAATTATCCACAACACACACATTTCCTTGAGAACATTCTTATGGAAACCACATTTCCAACCTTTAAGTTGCTGGTGTTACAGTGCCTATGAAGCTGGCTCAGGACCAGGAACATGTCTCACATCTTACTGCCACATTTCCTGAGTGAACTTGGGGTTTCAGTTGTAGCTGGATTTTCTCTGAACTGCAGATAACATTCAAGAAAGAGCAGTCTTACAGTCTGGGAATCCGCAAAAGTGCCTTGTTCTGGAGAGTACACTTCCACAAAGCCCAGCTTTTATGCCCTCAACTACCAGGAGTGTCTTTTGGACTTGTATGTCTTCTGGCTTTGTCAGCTAGGCAGTTGGCATTCGTTCTATAACACATCCCAAATGTCTAAGTAGGTCACCAGAACTAGTCTCTAATGGATAGACGCATAAAACATTGCTAAAAGGACAAGAGGAGGAAAGATAGATCTTCCTGTTTCAAAGATTAGTTGTCTGTATTTTTTACTACAACACCCAGCATAAATGCCATATACTTCAAACATCCAGCAAAAATCAAACTAGATAATTGAAGTATATTCAAATGCCATACTGTAGCAAAACTAGATTTTGCATCTGTATCAACAATTAAACAAAAAGAAGACTTTGCTTGTAGCTTATATTTTTGTTTATTTCATTATTTCTGTTTTATAGGGCTCTCCAATTTCTCTATGCATTGGGGTGGCACTCGGGAGTCTACCAATGGAAGTTCAAACATTTTAATTTGAATTGGTAATAAAATTCACCATGTGAAACAAAATTGAGCAACTGCTTCTATGAATTAAAATGCGATCTATAATTTTAAGGGATTTTAGTGTGCTCTATGTGTACACTCCGAATTAGAAGTGAGTACATTGCCTTACATTTGAAGAGTTCTACAGCCACTATAGAACACTCCATGGATGCTCTTATGAAAGCATCTTCACAAGTAGTAAAATTAATGCCATGTCCTGTAGTGAACTGTATTTCAAAATCTGTGCATGACTATATGACAACAAACCCAGACTCATCACCATAAAGAGCAAACAACACTTCATCCATAATTTCAGAAAGATAAATATCATTCATTAGCTTGTGATGAACTAAGTAATTACATGGGTGCCAGCATAATGACAGTTAGGGCACAGACAAGGTAATACAGAGTGCTGGTGGCCTATAAGGCCTTCCAAACCCAAAGGAATTTAACTTGAATGGTGTCATTTCTGAAACTGGGGCAGACAGTTGGGCGGAGATGTCAGCAGCTGGCACATCTGCTCATGGGAAAGGTCAGTCACGCCTGCTTTCTGGCAGGGGTCTGTAGCTTTTTCCCTACCCATGTAGCTATGCCATGGAACCAGGACTGGTTCCTACTAGCATACCAAACACTTAATGAACAACTTCATTATTCTTTCAGAAGGTTACTAGACACAAATCTAAGGAGTTTAGGGAAGAATTTTTACTAGATTTGTTTTAATGTTTTTCCTCCCAGACTTAAACATGGATGAAGACTGTGGTCTTCCATTTGGCCAGAAACAGGCAACTGAGCACCGTCATTACACATTCTTTCCTGTGGGGAAAACAAATTAGAAAGAGAAAGCCATACAAGCAAAGGCAATCCTTCCCAAGGATTTATCTTCAAGTGAAAATCTTGAAGGATGCCTACTCAACAACATACTACACTCAGGTTATGCTGTATGAGGAAAAGAATCTTCATGGTTATTTTAAACTCCATCGGTATAATCACAAATGAGGAAAACAAAGCAACCCAGAACACAATGTTTGGATTCTCTACAAGCCACAAGGTATGTTTTCTCTGTCTTCTGAGACTCCTATAATAACATAATAATAAAAGGCAGCACCACAATAGCTGAGGACTCTGATCGTAGTGAGAATCTAGTGATGAACCAGCTCCACCCATGCTAGCTTTCAAGCACACTGAGAACTCAGTACACATGGAAGAATACACTGAAAACAGCTCACAGGCTGCCTGCTTTTCAGACAAGCTTTCTACGGGAGCAGAGAAGGAAAAATCCTATAACTTGCTTCATAATTTTTTTATTATATATTATGACTGAGACCATAAGAAGTCAATGAAGGAAAATATCAGACAGATTTATCACCAGTTAATATGCTACATTTATTCAGGGTTAAAGTTATCAACCACTACTCAATGTATTCCATCTTGTAAGAATTTTACTTTTTAAATGGTAAGATTTTAACACTGAGTAACAACCAAGAGGATTTCAAGTATCTGGTTTAAACCAATCATCAGTGGAAACAAATGGAGAGGGGATAGGTGAGTGTTGGAAAGGATGGAGGAGAAGAGGGTAGAGAGCAATTGTGACTGCTCACAATCTCACAAACAGAGAAGTAATTTTCATTAACATTATTTTCCTAGAATGAATGTTCCTTCCAGACAGTGTCCCTCTAGGACAACAATGTACTGAGCCAGTTGGCTTAGACAGACACACAGACAATTTGCACTGTATAAGTATATTCACTCCATTAAGTGTCAGAAGTCATTCTGCCAAAGCCATGAAATATGTGGAGAATTCATTGTTCCTGGCCAAAGGGCTTCATGTACACTAGACTTTCATAGAGTGAATAAATCTTTTTTTAAAAGGTAAGTGCCAGCCAGACTGTGATGGCTCACACCTTTAATCCCAGCACATGGGAGGCAGAGGCAGGCAAATCTCAATGAATTCAAGGCCAGCCTGGTCTACAAAGCAAGTTCCTGGAAAGCCAGGCCAGGACTGTTACACAGAGAAACCCTCTCTCAGGGAAAAAAAAGATAAGTACATGAAAAAAAAATATTTTAAAAGGAGTTTCATTCTCAATAAGACTAAAAGATGATAAACTCTCACACATGTTTCACAAAATCTTTTTGAAGACGTAATGACAATGAGGCAACCTCTCAGTCAGTATAATTGTGTACATAACACAACATGAATGCCTTTCTCCCAAGTGTAAGGCTGAGCTAACCTTTATGAGTAGATATATTATGATTATGTAACAGGTGGAAATTACATGCAAAACATCTAAAATAACAGTGTCAAGAGATAGAGATAAGACATTTAAAAGAAAGAAAACATGAGAAGGAACAAAAGATAAAAGCAAAATGTGGTATCATTTCCTGGGTCTAAGTGAGCATGCCCCGAGATCTTCATGGTAGATGAACGGCCTTTCAAACCCAAATAATGTGTCATGGAGCACACAAGTCTGCCTCAGTGGACCCTGAAGGAGGTGGAGCTGAGGTGAGGGAAAGTGAAGTTGGTTTCAAGATCTCAGGCTCCACTATTTTCCCCAGAACATTTTCCATTATATATGTCAGTGGTTCCCATGAAATTATTTGGCTTATGGGACATAAGTCAGTTTGAAAATGACCTAAACTAGCACACTCTCTGGTGGCTATGCAGTTCTCCAGATGCTGTCTCTGCAGAACCTCACAGTAGAGTCTTCTTGGCATTCCATCAAGTCAAGTGAAAAAATTATAATGCTTAATTCATCAATCAGCCTGTCTCTCTCATCGCCTGTAAACCCCACTTACAAGAGTAGATTAACATGGGCAACTAGCACAGTGTCAGTTTTTTTGCTTATCTTGGAGAACCACAAACTGTCAGTGGAAATTATTTTAGCTGTATCAGCTTTGCAGAGAAAAGTAGACAAACCATTAAATCTACAGACCCAGAGTTGCAACTTTGCTGTGGCCTTCGGCTCACTTCCTAAAAAGAATGTCTATGCATCTTTTTCATAAGCCTGATTCTCCCTTGCTATCAACTCCCAAATTTTACAATCCCCAGGGAAACATCACCAAACACTACCAAAAAGCAGCCATTTCATATCTCAATTTTAAAGACAACTTACAGATATCTTTCTCTGGAATTATCATAGTAGACTTGAGTCATTACCACAGAGTCAATTAATTGAGTGAAAACAGAAATATTCTCCTGCGTAACTCAGAATTATACCAGTATGCTAGTGTCAATAATATTGGCTAGAAATGTGTCATATGAATGAAAGTGTGAATGCTTGGCATTTTCCTGTCACCGGGATCTTGTAAAGAATGTCTACTATAACTTGTGTGATTGTGATGCCATCTTCAATTTGTAATATATTTATGACTTGCTTCTGTACTATAATGAGTGTGTTAAACTTCTAAGTCAAATTCATTCATCAGTGTTCATGTCCTTGTACCAGTACATCAACATATAATAGACAATTGCTTCAAAAATCCTAGACCTCTGCTAAAATCACACCAGTAAAGTCTTCTTTGGTACCCTTTCCTATTATGGGAACAACATGTGTTTCAGATTTCAGCCACTCACAAGTTATTTCTTGCAGTAGAAGGAGTGCATTGCACATGTCTGAATGATGAGCATATGTTAGCACACAGACATTCACATGAATTGATTTTGAGCAAAAGTCTCCTAGTGGGACCATAAACCATTTGGCCAATGAAAGTTATAGATATGCACTTGAAGGCTGACATTGCTAATTCACAAAATTAATAAAGTTTGTTCAAAATGTAAGGTTCATATTGCTATATTTATCTGTGATATTTGTATTTTAAGTAATAGACTCCTTCATTGCTTTTAAATTCAGGTTGTGACTTTCCATCTCTTAAAAATCTCATCAGAACCATTTGCAGTTTGTGATCACTATGCCCCAACTTTAATATGCCCAGTCCCAGTACAAAGTATAAAGACCAAAGAACTTTTTTGGATACCTGCTGTATCCTACAATCTTCTTGATTCCATAACAATTTCAAGAATTTCTAACTGGTAAAATGTAGAAAATATGGAAAGGTTGCATGTCTATACAATCAGAACTTGGTATGGTTTATAAGAATACTTTTTCAGATTTAACACAGTGTGTAGCCCTGTTTTACATTAAAAGAAAAATATTTCTATTAGTATAGATGGTGTAAATGTAGGTGTTTAATGAAGGTCAGACTCACATTGCATTATTTTATCCTGGAGCTCAGTGGGATGTATTTCATTCTGAAATTCACTTAGATCGTGTAATTTATTTATTTTCTTTATTTTATTTTTAAAAAGTTTTATTAATTGAGAATTTCATACATTGCATGTTGATCATATTCACCCCTCCCCCAAAGCCACCCAGACCATTCCTCATTTCATAATATCCAATTTGTGCCCTCTACTATTTAACCCAACTCTAATTTGCACATCCTATATACTCCAAGGTGTGTAACCTCCCATTGTAGCATGATCAAAATACCAGATGCCATCTGTTTAAGAAAAACCTGGAAGGTGAAAATTCCCAATAGTACTTCAACTAGAGGTGGCACTCTGTGACTATCTCCCTGTTCCATGCTGGTTTTTTTGTCTGACTTGATTATGTGTTCAGGTCTTGTATATGCTATCATTAGCATAGTTATTGTTAGATTACATGTGCAATTGTGCTATTATCAGAGCAGATTACCCATGGATAAACATGTCATAGGCCATAGGGGAGAATGTAGTATTAAACTGACTCCTAAAGTTTTATCATATGCTCATAATTTAGTGAGCCGTTATCACAGAGGCTTTTTTGCAGTAGATGGAAAACAATATAGAGACCCACAACTGACTAAATACAGAGAAATAGATACTATGGGTTACTCAGCCCTAAATGAGACATGTATTTCATATCCCCACCTATTGAAGCTCAAGAATCTTCAATGAAAAGAGGTGAAAAGATGGTAAAATCTAGAGGTTGATGAAAACAATGAACCTGAGTCTTCTGAACATGACAGGACTGCTAGGGTTATGAACTAATGGTAGCTATAATTGTCTGCATAAGATCTGTGCAAGATCAAGCCAATCAATACCCAAGAATGGGAGGAGGAGGAGCTCATGAAGAGCTATTGGTGATTCCGTTCTGGGGAAGGAAAAACCAGTTTTGTTTAAAGATATTCCTCCTGGTAGTCTGGCCATGCTCAAGTTGGCAGCTCTACACCCATGAGTATATCTGCAACCGAATTGGACAAGTTGGGTTATAAAAAACAAGAAGGCATACTTTCATAGGGGGTAGGACATAGGGGTGGATCTTGAAGCAATTAGAGGAAAAACTGGGTATGAATATGATCAAAATACATTGTATGTATGCATGAAATAAAGTGATCAAAAATAATTAAAAACCACATTAATAAAACCACACTTTAAATCTATATGGATGAAACATTATAATGTCCAAGACTTATTCAAAAATGGTTCAAACAATTTTCAAAATATATGAATATTTTTACAGAAGAAAAAACAAACAATCAAAATTATGGAAAGTAAAATTTCAATTTAGAAGAGGAAATGCTTTGCTGACTGTTCCATTTTGAGTGAGAAGGAAAGGCTTATAGATACCTGAAGAAGAATATAAAAGGAAGATAACTGTCTTTAAAAGAAGTTTAACAGGGACCCAAGTATAGCTCCCAGTCAGAGTGCTCTACTATCACACGCAATGCATGGGTTCTATCCCCAGCACTGAAACAAACATTTAACAAATGTTTGCAAGGCTCCAAACCAAAGAGGGTGATATGACTCTGGACCCTAGTGTCCCATCATCATGTGTCAAAACTGATTCCAGATAAAAAGAAAATATCCTTAATCAAGCTCTTTCAGTCTTTACTATCTAGTTCAAATCTTCCTTAAGAAAAAGAAAGCATAAAGCTTTTTGAAAGTTCTATCACTCTCTGACAATCTCTCATTGTTCTTTCCAGGAAATCAGTCTAGAACATCTAGAGCCATCTTTCAATATTCACTCTTCTCAGATCTTGTACCTAATACAATTCTATCATTGTTGCCTTTTCCTCCCTACAAAGGAGCCCCTTTATTTGTTACCTGTTTGTAGTTTCCTTTTCCATGCCAGTCATTATTATAGTCTCTACTCAGTAAAGAAATATTTTTATTCATTCAAGTTCGATACATCATGACTCCACTTTCTCTCTTTCCCTAATATAAGTCCTAGTTGTCTTGAGTAGGCTTCTCTTTTTCAAACCTCACTCATTCCTATGGTCGAGAGCCATCTTTAAGGAACAGGAGAAGGGCATCACAAAAAAGTCCCTTTTCCTCTATCTTTCCAACCTACTGCAGTCTGAATATCTTATATAGCAGCCCCAGTACTATGTGAGCCTAGGACCATTCTTCCTCCCAAAGAAGCTTTTTCTCTGTCACTCCTCTCCAAGATAACCCTCCACTAAAGATTGGTAATAGGTAGATATATGCGACCATGAATCCATATCCTTCCTTTTAGGGGCCTCAGAACTTCCACACAGCAATGTGAGCTTCCTTACTATACTAGGCAAAGACTTTATTGAGTTTGTGGGAACTCCAATCCTAATTGTGACCTCAGATCCCATTAAACTCATAAATGAGTGAGCTAGTAAAATATTAAAACAGTTCAATGAGAATTATAGGTTTTTTTGTTTGTTTGCTTGTTTATGTTGTTGCTGTTGTTGTTGTTGTTGTTTTCAGAGACAGGGTTTCTTTGTGTAGCTTTGGAGCCTGTCCTGGAACTCTGTCTGTAGACCAGTCTGGCCTTGAACTCACAGATGTCTGCCTGCCTCTGCCTCCCAAGTGCTGGGATTAAAGGCATGTGCCACCACCACCCAGAACAAATTATACTCTTAACTTGGAAAATTCATTTGCATTCATGATATCCAAGGATTTTTTGTTTTTTTGTTTTGTTTTTTTACAATTTAAATTCTATCTTTGCAGAGTTACAATATAGCCTCATCAGTGAAAAACAGTCCAAGATGAATGCTTGTATATTTTGAGATAATGCCTTAAGGGCATTCATGTTCTTTTGTTTACTTTCAAGCCTTACATTAAAGCATGACAAGACCTATATATTCCTATTCTATTTCAATCTGTTAGCTTGTGTGCACTATATATTCATAGAACCATGTACCTCTACTAAAATATAAATTTCTTTAAGTCTTCATTGCTGTGTCTCCTGAGTCTAAAGTAGTAGTTGTCACATAGTAAACATTAAGTAAAAATTATTTTATCTTATTTATATAGATATTTTGTCTGCATGTGTGTCTGTGCAACATGAATTCCTCATGCCTGGGGACACCAGCGAGCCCATTGGGTCCCCTAGAATTGCATTTATAGACAGTTGTAAGCTATCACATGGGTACTGGGAATCTAACCTGAGTCTTGGAAGATAAGTCATTGCTTTTAATTGCCAAACCATCTTCCAGCTCTAACATCACCTAAACTTCTGTTGAATGGGCAAATCTGCTATTTTTACCAATACATGATAGACAGGCATCTAAGAATCTAAATCCTCATGGAGAGAAATAGCAGCCGTTACATAAATGTAATGCCATATACAAGGTGAAATATATTCTCAGTGTTTTGTATGATTTTAGAGCCTGAAATTAAATTTGTTTTCATCCATTGTAAAAAGAAACACATAACCCATCTGGATTTACTTATACATATACCTACAAAAATATTGTCAATCATAAATTGACATGATTTTTTATACATGTAGGTTTTTTTTTCATTTGATAATCTTCAGCAGGTATTTGAGAATGGTATTGGTTTGGATATAGAAAACTATAAATGCTTAATTTTCCTTACTTAGATTCATTTTCTATTTCTGAGATATGAGCATTTCTCTCCAAGTGCATGGCCACTATTAGTCTAGATGCTGACATACTTCATTTACTACTAGACAAGCTATTCTGTTTAATTACTTGGATTCCAGGTCAGATGTTAGTGGCTCTGCTTATCCTGCATTTGGGTTGCCCCCAGAGTGGGTGTTCCAGATGTCCTTACAGAGCTTACTTGTAATTATTTTAGAAGTTAATTAAATATATTTTTAAGTTTTGTACAAGTAAATATTGTACATTAAATATATCCCCTTTAAGAGTTCCCTACCCTCCACCTTCTTGTACCATCACATTCTAGACAGTTCTATTTCTGTGTCACATATACAATATGTATAGGTATACACATTCATGTGTGTATAATCTAGGAACTACATATGGAATATACAATGTTTGTTTTTCTTAAACTAACTTAACTCACTCACTATGAATGTCTCCAGTTTCATCTATTTCCCTGCAAACCAAATGATTTCATTCTTTATGGCTGAAAAATAAAATTCCATTGTCTTTATTGTACTCTTTTATCTTTACCAGGTTTTCCTTAGTTGACCACATAGGTTTGTTCCAAAATTTAGATATTGTAAGGAGTGTTAAAATAAATATCTTTATGTATATATCTCTGTCATGTGTTGACCTAGAGTCGTTTGGGTAAATAGCTATTTGGTAGGTAAGTTCTATTGTCACAGAATTGACTGTCTGCTTTGCTGTATAGAAGTTTGATGATGAGGTCCCATTTTTCACCTAACAATTTCAGTGTTTTGGGTGTTATGTTATGGCTTCTGAAGCATTTTGCATTATTTTTGTACCAGGTGAGATAAAAATCTAGTTTCACTCTTGTGCATATACTTATCTAATTTTCCAAGCATGTTTGTTGAAGATGCTATCTTTTCTCATTATACTTTTGGCATGTTTATAAAAATCCTAGAAGTTATAGCTGTGTGGGTTTATATCTAGATTTTCTATGATAGTTCACTGACTTGCATATCTATTTATATGCATGTACAATGCTGTTTCTGTTACTGCGACTCTGAAGTATAGTTTGAAATCAGGTATGGTGATACCTCCAGAAGTATTCTTATTGCTCAGGAATGCTTTGGATATCTCTGGTCTTCTGTGCTTCTATACAAACTTTAAGATTTGTTTTCTAGCTTTGTGATGAATGATATTGTAATGTTTGTTGAATTTCAATGCCTCTGTAGGTTAGTTTTGATGTGATAACCATTTCACAATATTATTTTTTCCAGTCCATGCATTTCTTTCTACAATATTTAAAATTCCTCACTATAGATGTCTTTTACATCTTTGGGTATCAATTTTTATTTAAATTTTATCAATTTTTATTTAAATTAAAACAATGTTATTTTACATACCAATCCCAGTTCCATCTCTCTCCCAACCTCAAATTCCTTCCCCTCATTCCACCCCCCTGTCCACTCCTCAGGGAGGGTGAGGCCTCCCATGAGGAGTCATCAAAGTTTATCACATAATTTGGGGGGTGGACCTAGGCCCTCCCCTGTGTATCTAGGCTGAAAGAGTATCCCTCCATAGGGAATGGGCTCTCAAAATCCATTCCTGCACTAGGGATAAATACTGATTCCACTGCCAAACACCCCATAAACTACCCAGGCCTCCTAACTGACACCCACATTCATAGGTCCTGATTTGGTCTTATGCTAGTTCCCCAAGCTACCAGACTGGAATCCATCTCATTATAGGTGAAGGGCATTGAAGGTAGCCTCTCCACTATTGCTTAGATTCTTAGTTAGAGTCATCTTTGTGGATACCTAGAGATTTCCCTACTGCCAGGTTTATCTTTAAGCCCATAAAGGCTCCCTCTGTTAAGGTATCTCTTTCCTTGCTCTCCTTCTCTGTTCTTCCCCTAACTTGACCTTCCTGATCCCTCATGTTCTTCTCTCCCCTCCTCCATTCTTTTCCCTCCCTCCCTCCCCCATTCTACCCCCGTGCTCCCAATTAACTCAGGAGATCTTGTCCCTTTCCCCTTCTTAAGGGGGTGGTTCATGTATATCTCTCTTAAGATCCTCCTTGTTTCCTATCTTCTCTGGGGTTATGGATTGTAGGCTGGTTATCATTTGCTCTATGACTAATATTCACTTATGAGTGAGTATATACCATGTTTTTCTTTCTGTGTCTAGAGTACCTCAGTCAGAATGGTTTCTTCTAGTTCCATCCATTTGCCTGAAAATTTCAAGATGTCATTTTTTTTTCTGCTGAGTAGTACTCCATTATGTAAATGTACTGCAGTTTCTTTATCCATTCTTCGGTTTAGAGGCATCCTCTTTGGAAAACAGTATGGCAGGTTCTCAAGAAAGTGTGAATTGGTCTACCTCAAGATCCAGCAATTCCACTCTTAGGCACATTCATACCACAAGGGCATCTGTTCAACTATGTTCAGACCAGCATTATTTGTAGAAGCTAGAAACTGGGTATGGCTTTTTATAAGGTAATTGGGGACAGTTGTAAATGGAATTGTGTCCCTGATTTTGTCTTAGAATATTTCTCATTAATATATCAAAAGTAACAGTATATAAAATAAATGTATAAAAATCAGCATACATATGTGTACATGTTCATACACATATTTCCATCTATTGTTTTGAGGTTTATCTTGCTCTTGTTTTTCTAAAATACCAAAGAAATAGTTAAGTTGTTTATTTGGGATCTCGCTTATGTTTTAATGTAAGCAAATGTAATGACAAACCTTTCCTTCTAAACTTCCTTACTTGCATTCCAAAGGATTTGATATGCTATACTTTCATTTTCATTCAGTGCTGTGAGCTTTTAAGTCTTCTTTCTTGATATACTCAATGGTCTACTCATTATTCAATGGTCTGTTTTTTATCTCCATCAGTTCACATATTTTTTTACAATTTCACTTGCTGTTATTCTAGTTTTATTCCACTATAGTTAGTACAAGAATTGAGACTAGTAATATTAAGAGTCATTATTGAAAGGTGTATATTGATACATGTCATTTTATTGATTTACAATGTTTGGTGTTATTCTAGTCCTTTTTTGATTGACTACTATCCTATCATGCTTATTATTTCCTGATGTGTTTGTCTTTCTCCTTAACCTGGAGAGTCCCTTATGTAGTCTTAGTAACTTAGTCATGAGTAGATTATCATGGGTAGATTATCTTTGTCATTCAGAAAGGAAAGTCTCGGTGATTATAATAGTCAAAGTTCAGTTATCATTTCAAGTCCTTCTGCATTTTAAAGCTTCTGTTAAAAGAACAGTGTTACTCTGATATGCTTACATTTATGATGATTCCATCTTGTGGCTTCCAATAAGTTTTCCTTCATCTATTATTTAGTATCTTAACTGTAATATGGTATGGGGAGATTTATTTACGCTCTTAGCTATTATGTCTTCTAAATGCTTATACCTGGATAGGTATCTCTTTCCTTAGATTTGGAATTTTTCTGATCTGATTTTATTGAAAATGTTTCCTATGATTTTAGCATAGAATTCTTCTATGAATTTGGTGACCCTGATTAAGATAAGATCTTTCCATCATTTCCCATAGACTTCACATGTTCCAGCATCACTTTTTGTTATTAATGTATATTTGTCATTGACTAAATGTTCCAATTCCTGTACTCTATCTTCAGCCCCAATATTTTTGTTTTTCCTTGAAGAACTTCCAAAGAGCATTTTCATCTAACTTACTTAACTTTATTTCTAGTATTTTAGTTTGGCTTTTTCTTCAGTATTTCTGTCTCTCTAGTGAATTCCATTTTTACAGCCTCTAACTACTTATTTGTTCTATTCAGGTGTTTGTATTCTTATTATTTATTTAGATGTTTGTGACTTCTTTGTTTTATTTGAGTAAAAATTTGGGTAAGTAACCTAAAGTACCCATAGAAAGGGTAAAAGTAGAAAGGGACTAGGAGTAATTAGGGAGAAAAGTCTCAAATGCTGATCACAGCATTGGGGAATCCTCTTTCATCTGTATGTCTTCCTTTGGAAGATTAGGATACAGGCACAGGTCAGGCGTATGAGCAGTGCTCCACAGATGGAACCTTACTTGGTAGCAATACCACTGAAAATCCTTAGAAGCCTGCTTGGAAAATTCTGGGCCCTCTATGTGCAATCCTTTTTATTGTCCAGCATTCTGCTAGGAGCTTGTGAGAAAGTTTCCCTACAAACTTGAGCTCTGACCAGGCTTCCAGAAGTTCTGATCCCAAGTTCTCCAGAGCCTAGTAATAATCTTCTGGCCAAGTAAAATGAGTATGCCTGTGGTACTTGCTCTGAGTTTCACAAGAGTGTAGCTCATGGGGGTACTCAGACTGCCAGGCCTCTAAAACAACAGAGAACTTTTTTTTTTTGGTCTTGTGATTATTAATTTTTTTTTATTTTATATGTCAATCCCAATTCCCCCTCCCTCCCTCTTTCCCTTTTTTTCCCCATTACATGCACCCCAACCACCCTCCCCTCCCATCCACACTCCACATGTAGGATGATGCCATCCAGGAGGAGTCATCTAAATCTGTCAAGTCATTTGAAGTAGGGACTAGGACTTCTCTCCTGTCTGAAGGTTAAGGGAGTATCCCTCCATGGGGGATGTGTCCGCAAGGTCCTCTTGTGCACCAGGAATACATCCTGGTTCCACTGTCTGAGGTCCCTTAGACTGCTCAGTCCTTCCAGCTGAGACCCATGTTCAAGGGATCTGAGTCAGTCCCATGCTGGATTCCCAGCTATCAGTCTGGGGGCCCGTTAGCTCCTCCTTGTTCAGGTCAGCTGTCTCTAAGAGTTTCTGAAGCATGGTCTTGTCCTCCCTCTCTGCATCTGGATTCTAGTTCGGCTCAGTATTTAGTTGTGGATGTTTGCTTCTGTTTCCAACAGGTACTAGATGAGGGCTCCATAATGGTGGATAAGTAAGTTGTTGATCTCATTATCAGGGAAGGGCATTTATGGTAGTCTTTCCACTGTTGCTCAAATTGTTAGTTGGAGTCAGTCTTGTAGGTCTCTGGACATTTCTTTAGGTTCAGTTTTCTTTTCAAACCTATAATAGCTCCCTCTTTTATGTTTTCTTTCTCCCCCCCCCCTCTCCTGTCTTCTATTCCTCCCCTGACTCAATCTTCCTAGTCCCACGTGCTTTCCTTTCCTCCCCTTCCCTTTCTCCTAGTTCCCTCTCCACTCACTGCCCCCCCCCACTCACCAGGTGCTATGGAGAACGTTTCCCTTCCCCTTTTTTGAGGGACCTTATATGAATCTCTTAGAATCCACCTTGTATCCTAGTTTCTTTGGCGGTATGAATTATAGGCTGGTGATCCATTGCTTATGTCTAAAATCCATATATGAGTGAGTATATACCGTGTTCCTCTTTTTGTGACTGGGTTACCTCATTCAAGATGTTTCTTCAAGTTCCATCCACTACTGTGAATTTCAAGATTCCAATGTTTTGTTTTGTTTTTTTCCGCAGAGTAATATTCCATTGTGTAGATGTGCCACATCTTCTTTATCCATTCTTCAGTTGAGGGGCATCTAGGTTGCTTCCATGTTCTTGCTATTACAAATAATGCTGCTATGAACATAGTTGAGCACATGTCTTTGTTGCATGGATGTTGATCCTTGGGTATATGCCTAAGAGGGGGATTGCCGGGTCCCAGAGAACTTTTAAAAATACCATTATCACCTTTCCACCGAGTGCTTAGTGCTGATTGGGAAGCACCGAGACCAGTGGGTACTGTCTACTCCACTGGGTCCTCATTCTTTTTCTGATCTGAAATATTGCTGACAGGATGAACACCTATTCTGGATGGTTCTGGTTTTCACAGCCTCTGTTTGTTTTCCCTCACTCTGGGAGCAGGGAGCTCTCCACAATGAGCCTATTTCTGTCAGGTACTTTCTAGAATTTCCTTGCGGCTTTGTAAATTTTCTGATTTTACTTTGTTATTTCAACTAGAATTATTTGGCCTGTTACCACCTGCATCTTCTGGTACCTGCTATCTAACCTTCTCTATGTCAGTTGCTGGAGACTCTAGAATACTATGCCTGAATGCCATCCACAACATTAAAAAAGTAAACAGCAGCTGGGTGGTGGTGGTGCACACCCTCCATCCAGCACTTTGGAGGGAGAGGGAAGTGGATCTCTGCGAGTCTGAGGCCAGCCTGATTACAAAGTGAATTCCAGGACAGCCAAGACAACACAAAGAAACCCCGTCTTAAAAAAAAAAAAAAAAAATCTTTCCTTTCTGAAAAATCATTTATGCTATTGCTACCCCTAAAATATCTCTTAAAAACTTTCCCTAAGAAATACATTAAATACTTCACCTTGATACATTGCATTTACTAATTGAAATTTTAAAGATTTAAAATTCTAGTTTTAAAGGATTACAAAAAGAAGACCAAGTTTTCCAAGCTTCTATTCAAGCTAGAGTTTGAAATATTGATTTCATATCCTTCCACAGGTAAAACAATATACAGAAAACACGCTGGAAAAATAAAAAATGAAAGAAGAAATATTTATTAAGTTTTTATTGTGTGTACAATACTGTGATAGTGATTTTGAAATATGTTTTATTGTATGATAACTCCGTGAAGGAGTTATCATCTTTCTTCCTAACACCATTATGTATGCATATATATATATATATATATATATATATATATATATATATATATATATTTATGACTCTGGAGACAAAAATCCATTGGGATAGGACTGAAGATAGTGGGCTCAGAGCCAAATGCCTTTGTTCTCATCTTTTCTTTAAAGCTACAGCCCAGCTCTTCTTTGTTTTAACACATTCATCTGTTAACTGGTATAGAGGGACCATATACTAAAAGGGAAAATTACAAAAGAACTTTTAATCACAATTATATATAAAATACAATCTTTTAAGATTTCATAATTATCAAGTCAATGTGTATAAATAATATTAAATCTTCAGAGAAGGATTATAAAAGGTTAAGTATGTACCATTATCAAAGGTTTCTTGCCTAGAAATTTCTGACTTCTACTATTGAATTAGCAAAGAGCTTTGCCAATAGGATTTGTAGTTCTACTGAATTCAACTACTGTTAAAAAAAATCATCAGAAAGAAAGTCCTTGACTTGGTTCTAAACAAACAGCAGTGTAACTTTGCACCTTCATTTTAAACTTTGTTGAGTGTAAAATGATAAATTTCATTTAATTAGCCTCATTGGGCAGCTTAAAAAATACAGTGAAAAGGAAAAGAAACTCTTCTCAACACACACAGCCATCCTTTGATCTCATCACTCACACATTATAATTCAATATTTTGCCCAGTCAGGCACTGCATATCCTGACCCAGAGCTTAGTCTGGTGAGTCATCCTGACCTGTCCCTTCACCATATACTATTTCCAATCCCCAGTTCTAGCCTGGGTCCCACATCTAGTGTCCTGTTCTAGTTTGGACATCCCTGCATATACCACCTCCAACCTCCAGGCTTCAGCCAGGGCACAGCCTGCTTGACAGCATTGGACCTTTTCTACCATCTTTAGCAATTGGAAAATTCAAGTCAACACAACTTTGAGGTTTCATCTTTCCCCAGTCAGAAAACAACTAACCAACCACAAATGTTGAAAGAATGTAGGAGAAAAGGAATTCTCATCCCATTGGTAGATTCCAAACTGGTATAGCCACTCTGGAAATCAGGGTAGAGAACTTTCAAAATGCTAAAAATAAATCTACTAAATGACCCAGATATACCATTTGTGCTGGTTTGAAGGACAATGCTGCCCTGTCAAAGAGAGTGGCACTATTAGAAGATGTGCCTTATTTGAGTAGGCATGGTCTTGTTGGAGGAAGTGTATCACTGTGAGGGTGGTCTTTGGGGTCTTCTATGTGCAAGCTAGTGAGAGAGAGCACTTCCTGTTGCCTGCAAGATGTAAAACTCTCAGCTACCTCTCCAGCACCATGTCTGCCTTCATGTCACCATGTCCTACTAACCATGAAGATAATGAAATGTACTTCTGAAAACATAAGTTGCCACCTCAATACTTTATGTTTTCCTGTACAAGAGTTGCCACGGTCATGGTGTCTCTTCACAGCAATAGAAACCCTAAGTATGACACCACTCCTTGACATATGACCAAAGAATTCCACATCTTGTACTGCAGATAGTTGCTGAGCCATGTTCACTGCTGTTTTATTCACAGTGGCTAGGGAATGGAGCAACCAAAATGTTATTCAAATTACCAATGTATAATGTAAATGCAGTACTATGTGCTATATAACACTTTTAATAGTAAAATGAATGTTAAAGGTGAATGGATGGAACTAGAATATATATTAAGTAAGGTAATCCAGATCCTAAAGGACAAATTCCACATATTGTATCTCATCTTTGGGTCCTAGGTCCAAATCCTCAGATTTAAGTCGATATAACCTACAGTAACTACAGACTCAAGGATAGTAAAAAGGGAGAAGAGTAATGAGCACTAGAAAAGGGAACATAAGAAAACAAGTGATTTGAGAAGAGAAATGGGGGAAATTGTGAGATTTTACTAGGGAGAAAGGAAAGGGATAAATACAGGAAGAGAGGAAGAGAGTATGGGAAAGTAATATTAAGGATACCTAAAAAGTTTAAGGAAACAAATTGTTATTTGTTTACATTAAATAAAATAAAATACTTGTAAATCTATACATGTACCTAAAGTGTTTAAATTGGTAGGCCTGAGGCTACCAATGCTCCTCCCAAAAGTCATGGGCTCTCTAACAATAACTCCTCCATCAGGCATAAGAAACTTCAAGTTGTTTGTCAGAGAAGCTGAAGAGACTCACATAAGAATAAATGATTTTTTTTTTGTCCTTGGTCACCTCCAACAGGCTGAAGGTAAGTCCTTACTTCCAGAGTGGAGTAGTTTGCTTAGGAATGACCACCATAGAATCACATATTTGTCCACTTAGTCCCCAGTTAGTGGACTATTTGGGAAGAATTAAGAAGTGTGGCCTTGTTGGAGTAGGTGTGTCATTGGGGATGGGCTTTAAGATTTCAAAAACCTTTGGAGGGATACCTGCTCAGTATATATAGGCTTATAAAGGGTAGAAGCAACCAAAAGTCATACCCAGATGTGACACCTATGAACCACAATAGCTACCAGCATTGCATACTAACCCTAAGGGGCACTCAAATATCTTGGCACTAAACCACACCTGCCTAATTTGGCATAAGGTTCCCTTAATAGGAGGTAAACCATGCCTACTGCTAGAAACCTAGTCAAGTGAGGTCATGTATATTAAGGAGAACCTACTATTGCCACTTTCTAGACCAATAAATTTTCTAACTATACTCTAAATGTTCATCCTTCTAAATAAGTATTTTTCTCACCCCTCATTAAAGATACTTCTTCTTGCAATGGAGACCATTACTGAAAAACACAGTCACTCAAAAATTGAAAGAATAAATGAAATGATCATAAGGTTCACTGTCCTGATTGATTCATCTACAACACAACTATGTTCCTAAGTCTCAGAGAACATAAAGATGAGACATAAAGACGAATATATATAGAAAATCTGCTGTGAGATTGAGTCTCCTAAAATAGACATGAAGCTTTACCCATGATGCCTCAAGAACATGGCTGCTTACATAAGACATGAACAAGTACAATACTAATGGATATGCTCCATAGGAAGGGTGAGGCCTTCCATGGGGGATCAGCAAAGTCTGTCACATCAATTGGGGCAGGGCCTATGCCCTCCATTGTGTAGGAGTAGGTTTTTCTGCCAGTCTGGCCCACTGCCTTGCCAGCCCCAAATAATACACTGAGACTCTGTATTGATATAATTCTGTTGGCTTGTTACTAGTTTCTTATTCATTAGCTCTGTCTTAAATATTAACCCATTTCTATTAATCTAATTATTTCCACATGATCTTAACCTATTGGAGAGAGGGGCTGGCATTCCTTCTCCATCCTAGATCTTGAATCTCTATGTACTCGTTCTGGAATCCTCCTTGCATTCTCTCTCCATCCTCCATCTTGAATCTCTACATACTACTTCAGGAATCCTCCTTGTCTCCTAGTTCCACCTATCTTGCTTTCCTATTGGCCAACAGTGCTTTATTCATTAACCAATACGAGAAACATATTTACAGAATGACATCCCCCATCATCTCCTCTTTTCTGTCTAAAATAAAAAGGGTTTTAATCTTAACATAGCAAAATATATCACACAACAGTTATCAAATAAGAATCACAGTTAACAATATTTAGTCCATTAACATTTAATAAGATTTAAAGAAAATATTCTATCATCTATCCTTTCTTTGTGAGTCTAAAGTCTTATATGTAACTTATCTTTAAATTTAACTAAGGAAAATTGTAACCATAACTATCTGTCTTCAACTCCATCACAGACCACAGAAGGATAAATTATAAACTCTAGAAATGACAGAGACAACTTTCCTGGTCAGTCACCCGAAGTTCTTCTGTAATGTTCCATCTTCAGCCTATAGGCCATAGTGTGTCTGGCAGATTCCTCAGCAAAGCAGGAAACTTTAAACAGTCCACCTGTATTGGCAGTTTGTCAGTCACTTTTCTCTGTGTCCTGCAGACTGTCTGGCAGACTCTTCCATGAAGCAGGAACCCTGTAGCAATGTCCATCTTATATCAGCAGTCACTTTCCTGTGGGTCCTGCATGTCCAGTTTATACAGCATAACGTCAAACAGTCTAGACAAGAGCAGTACCTTGCCAAAATGGCCAGTCTTGCCATATTGGAAGTAAACTCCATAGCGTGTTTACTTCGATGTCCATCTTCCTTTCTGATGCAGATGGTGTTGGCAGGAGCAATTGTGCCTCATGTTAAGAAAAAACCCTAAACCATTTTATGCCATATTCTGTAGGTCTTTGAAAGGTTTGAAGAATGCCTATTTATCTCAAATACATCTTGAAAGCCTAACTAACTTAACTCTAAGTTTTGACTATCATAGGTAACTATATTCTGTACTAAATTATACATTACATTTCTAAATGAGCTAAACAAGAGGAGAAATATACATATCACAAAATTGACCTTAAATTGTATCAATAAATGAAAATGCAAAACAAAGTATTCATATCTATACCATGATCCCCCCCCCTTTTTTTACCTTTAAAGAGATAGATTGTAGTCATCAGCCATTTATAACACTGAGTCATATACTTCTGTCACTTGGGCTGCCATTGGTGAACCTGTCTTTACCAATAACAATAGCATTAATTAAACATAAAGTTTCTATAATCAATCCTCACAAAACACTGAAATCTCTTTTTTTTTTTTCATTTTAAAGATATAAAAGTCCAAGTAACTGGTGTAAGTTCACAGAAGTGACAATCACAAACTAACTCTAAACAATATGAGTATATGCCAGCCAGTTTTTTTGTCAACTTAACACAAACCTAGAGTCATAAATTCTGGCAGCTAAACTTGGCAATATCTGAGAAGAAGGAATCTATTGATGAAATGCCTCCACCAGAACAATCTGTAGTCAAGCTTGTGGAGTGTTATAATGACTGATGTATAAAAGCTACATGTACATGGTACCATTACCAGAGCAAGTTGTCTAGGGATGCATAAGAAATAAAACCTAGCAATCTAAGAAAGGCAAACTGGCAAGCAGCATTCCACCCTGGTCTCTGCTTCAGACCCTGCCTCCAGGTTCCTGAGTTAAGTTCCTGCCCTGATGACTGTAAACTGTGAGATGAAATATACCTTTTATTCTCAAAGTTATGTTTGATCACGGTGTTTACCACAGCAATAGAAACCTAATTAAGACAGAAACTGGTATCAAGATTTGCTGTGATACACCTGACCATGTTGTTTTGACAAGGGTTATGGGAGGAATTTGAAACTTTAGGCTAGAAATCCCATTGATGTATAGCACTTAATGAGCTGTTGTGAGAATCTGGAAAAATACAATGCAGGCCTGGCTCACGGAGTCTCAGAGGGAAATTCCAGAGTACTTTAAAGACTATTGGTGCCATTCATGTGATGTTTTGAATTAAGAATCTGTGGGTCTCCATGATTTGTTGACACCTGTGGAAAGCCTGTCCCTTTCTGAACAGAAACAGAAGAGTGGATTGAGGGGTCAGGAGGGGAGTAAGAGGTGAGGAGGAACTTTGGTTGGAATGTAAATTAAATAAATACATTTAATTAATAATAATAAAGACTCTGTGGCTCTCTCAACTTGAGTTAAATAATCAGCAGTGATTAAGAAGACAGCAATGTCACTAAAGTGAAACTTTTGCTTTATTGGGACAATTGGTGCAGTTTAGCTGGAGTACAAAAAGGCAGTTGTGATTAAAAAGAGATTAACATCATTTAGGTGAAATTCTCTGTATTTTCTCAGATTCAGTACATAGGAATCTGTGATCAAGAAGAGCCAAGGCTGTGCCTTATTCTAGTGGCTGAACTTGGTAATGTGTAAAAGTTTCCCACATAGTGTTGGTTTTTAGGCATGAAGGAGTCATAAAGAACAGCTGAGACTTGGCACTGTGAGAGGCCAAGAGAGGTCACTGGTAAAGATTCAACAACAGTTGCTGTGGAGACCCCAGGATTGAAGGGGTTATGGAAAAGCACCATGTGGCAGGCTTGGATTATCTAAAGAGAGACCAAGGAGGTCAGTGGTGAAGGTGTAACCTGTGCAGAATCCAGCATAAGAGAGATACGAGTACTGTGTGACAACTGCCAAGGATAGATAGCTGTGGAATGGATCTGAATAAGCTTACAAAGCAAGTTGTGTGTACTGAAGATGGAAATGGGGATATGCTCAGGCCCTTTGGAGGCTAAAGGATTGTGAATGGGTCCCATGTGTCAACATCTAACTTTTTATACTGTGAAATTTGGGGTTTGCTTTGAGTTGATTGTTGCTTTGCCCTGGATCTTCCCTCTTAGAATAAGAAAGTTGTTTATTATTTTACAAGAACTCACAATTGAGAGACTGAACTTTTAAATACTAAGACATTTAAATTATTAAGGCTGTGGGACTTTTAAAAATATTTATATTTTATATTGTGATAGTAATATGAGATGGGGACAAACAAGAAAGGAGAAGTTATGGCTTAATACTGTCATATTTGTGTGTCTAGTTAATGATGGGTCAGTTTTGCTGGTTGGTTCTTGTCAACTGAATATAAATCTATCTAGGAAGAAGGAATCTCTATTGAGGAAAATTTTCAACTAGAACAACATGTAAGGAAGCCAGTGGAGCATTTGTTTGATTGATGATTGATGTGAAATGCCCCAGACCACTGGGGGTGATAACACAAGACAGCTGATCCTAGGGTATATAAGAAATCAACTCTAGCAAACCACGAGAAGAAAGCTAGTAATCAGCTTTATTATTTATGATTTTTTTAACATTTCCTGCCTCCAGGTTTCTTCCTTGAATTACTGTCCTAACTTTCTTTCATAATAGACTGTAAGTAAACATAAGCCCTTCCTTTCCAAACTGCTTTTGGCCATGGTGTTCATCATAGCCACGGAAACCTAAGACAGGTTACTACCCTCTAATATAATCACCACTCCAGAGGCTTTGTTGATTTATCATGTCCAATCTAAATAATGTGACTGGTCAATGCACAATGACTCCCCCACAACAGTTATAGAGGATATTCAGAGTCCCCAGAAAATCTATCCATTTCATTTAGAAGGGATATCAGGCTTAACTATTTAGTGTAAATTATTTGGTCCCATTATCTCCTGCTTTTCTCTGTCACACTTCTGACTCCAGAATTTAGAATGAAACGTATATTTCACCTAAAGCCTTCTTTTAACTTAATAGTTTATATTCTGTCCTCAAACTCATCAGCCCATGACCATCATAGACAAATGTACAGAATGACTACTCTAAGACAAAAACTCTACTAAAACACACTGAGCTGGGAAATTTTTAGCCTTGACTCTGAACAAAGTTTGAAATCTGGCCAGCATGAAAATACTATGATTCTTGTAGTTATGTCCTTCTTCTTGATTTTAACAAAAACATCACTTAGTCTGATAAAATATAGATACTTCAGCTTATATTTGATGTGATAGGCAGTTATAAGACAAGAGACTGAGTTGAGAAAAATATAGAGGAAACAAAAGAAATATGAAGCAGCTGTGACTATTTTAAACCTTGACTTTGCCTGAAATGCCTGTGTGCATAGATCCATATTTTAAAATGCATCTGAACATTTACCCAAGCCTAAATTTAGCCCCTCGATTATTTGTTCTGCCTGTCTTTATCATGATTTAGGCTTCGTATTTCATTGTGTGGAAGGCATATGTGGCAGGCTAATGGTCTAAATACCTCAGTCTCATTTATAAATATTTATTGCCAACTGGTGTGTTCATGTCTTTGAAGTCATGTGCGTGGCTCACTGTGAGCCTGCATTTCCCTTCTCTGCTGGTAGAGACAACCTACTCAGCATTTTCTTTACATCAGGAGAGCTTGGACACTATGTGAATTTTCTAATTCTTCATCTCACATCACTCACCTCTAATTGTCATAATTTTCCTCCTTTACTTAATACCCCATGTTGTAAAGGCCAAAAGCACTAAGTGAACTATGGTGATCTGTGTTGCCAATGAATGAAAGCTGTGTTACAGCCAACTATGGTTGTCACTGGAAACCAAGTAGCAGTAAGTTTAACTGAGGTCAAGAGTCTCATAACAATATAAAAATGCCCAGACTTCACTTTTGTATACCAGGACCAAGAAGACCTAAAGTTAATGAAAGATGATAATCAATAAATGACAGCACCAAGATGATAGGTAACATATTAGAATCCTGTCAAAATTGGAAAGCTCCCATGACAAATTCAATACCCATTCATAGTGTAAAGAAATTATATCAAAAGAGGGTAACTTCTTTAACTTGGTAGAATATCTTCAAAAACTTTAACTTCTTTAATTGTAAAATATACAGTGCTTTACTCCTAAGGTTAACAATGGAATGAGGATGTCTTCTCTTACTCAACTCTAATGAAAATAAATCTGGAAGTTACAGCTAATGGAATGAAGCAGGAAAATTAAACAAATAACATGTAGATGTAAGAAAGAAACAAAACTGTCCCTTTTGACAACTGAAAGAAAATGCTAGAAAATCTAACAAAACATTTCTAATGAATGTTAACAGCAAATCACAGTGTATAAAACAAGCATTCAAAATTGATTCTATTTCTATTAGTAATAATGATCACATAGACACTAAAAGTAAACACTATTATTTATGTTACATTTTTTATGTTACATTTAAAAAAAAGAAGAAGAAACTAGGTTTAAGTTTAATGAATCTGCCCAGAGCTTTTAAGATAAAGGAAACAAAGGCAAAATTAAATAATATAGAGACATATAGTGTTTATAGATTGAAACAATAAATATACCAGAGATGTTTTGTATCTACAAATTCAAATACATGTATAATTCCATAGCTTTCAAATCCATATATGTTGTTTTGTAGATATGAATTCCAAATTTTTTTGCCAGGGGTTGGTAGCTCACACCTTTAATCCCAGCACTCTGGAGGCAGAGGCAGGTGGATCTCTATGAGTTCAAGGCCAGCCTAGTCTACAGAGCTAGTTCCAGGACAGGCTCCAAAGCAAAACAGAGAAACTCTGTCTTGAAAAATCAAAAAAAAAAAAAAAAAACTCCATTTTTTTTTTTTTTATGAAAACCAAGGATATGGAACAGCTAAGATAGCTTATTTATTCATTCTTTTGCAATTTCAGATACATGGACATATATGTCATATTTTATCATATCCTTCCCATTGTCTTTTTTCTTATCCCATACTTACCCCCCACACACACTGAACCCTTGCTTCTTTCAGGAGTCCAAATAGTAATTTCTGGTCTTTTATTTTTGTTTATTTGTGACCCATTACATTTATTTAGGGTTACCTACATGAGCATGAAAGAAGGTTATTTACTTGAAGGAGGACAAGTTATCAATGGTTTCACCACCAAGGAATGTTACTGTCCTTGCACAAACATTAACTGACAATAGCTCCTCGGGGAGGGACAGGTCCTTCTAAGACCCTCCTCATCCATGATAGAACATTAGTGGTCTGGACCCTAGGAAGCAATCATTGTTCTGTAAGTTCATAGGTACAATAACCATGTCATGTGCAAAAGACAACTTTCCACAACACTCCTTTCCATTCATTGGCTGTTACCTCTACTACATCTCCCATTACGTTCTCTGAGCCTTAGAGAGGATGATGTAACTGTCCCATCAGGGATGAACACTCGGGAGCTAAGAGAAATTTTTCAAAATTTGAAAGTAATAAAACAATACAATTTTAAGATATCCTGCATATTTTGAGAAAGAGAGAGAGAGAGAGAGAGAGAGAACATAAAGTTGGGTAAATAAGAAAGTTAGGGGAATCCGGGAGAGGTTGGGGGAGGGGAAGAATATAATAAACATATATAAAACTTCTAAAAAAATTTACTGCATAGCTACAGTGGCAAAGGTTCAGTGTGTGATGTATGACATTGACAGAGACCACAAATCAATGAAACATAATTTTAAAAGCCCAGAAATACACCCAGAAATAAATGTTCAAGTGATTTTGGAAGAATTTTTCATGAGTGTCAGTTCCTCACATGAGCTCCTCGACAGGTATCTCATGGCATGGCAACTTGCCATGAATGGCAAGAGACAGATAGAAAGACAAGAAGACCTGGGAAGAACCAAAGATCCCTTAAAATCTAATCTTGGAAAGGACTTTCCATCATTTCTGTGATGTGCTATTGATCACACTGTGATCCTAACGAAATATGTGATGAGATAGAAGATCACCCAAGGGATGAATTTCATAGTTCCCTCTATGCAATTTCACCTTCTAATGTTAACTGTGTCAATATCAGAGCCCAGTGCTCTTGAACACTTGTGATTTTTTTTGAGCAGTTATTCTCCAGTGCTAAACAATATACATTTGTATGGGTATTTCATTTATTAAATCAGAACTCACTTGACTTGGGGATTTATAATGGTCTTAATATACCCTAACACCACCTCCTACTCACAAATGTTCATACTCGCTCACACATTTATACTTCTACAACCTCATCTTTCTAATGTGCCATAAAATCCTTCCTGCCTGATATGAAGAGAGCTAGTTAATGGAGAAGTTGGTTGAAGAGTGTAATTATACAAAATGACATATGTCCATAACATTTGGTCTTAACATAAAATATGTCACTGTAGATTCATTCGTACAGCTTTTGATACAGGGCCAAGGCCTTTTCTTTGAAAGTAGATCTCTGATTAAAGGTTGACATCATGTTTCTTGTATGACTTTCACAATTTCCTGTGCAAGATTCTTTAAATCAAAAACAAGAACTTAAGTATTCCTATAATTACCAATCTTATGAATTCTGTTTCTTTCTATATTTGGTTTTCTGTTTGTTTCAGTTTTGTTTGGTACTCTGTGTGTGTGTGTGTTCTTTACTCTTACCACAATCTAATATCATTCCTAATTTATCCACAAAAGTTTTAAATGATTTTCCACTAATTTTTAGAATCATTTAACTTCTTACATTTTTAATAGATTATGTTTTATACTATAAGTTTTCATGTGACACAACACAAACAGCCTAATATGATTTATTGAGAAATACTCCTGAATATATAACATTGTGAATCCAAACACAGAGTGAGAGCAAAAATTCAGAAGGCTGGTATGGGGGCAGTTACTGCATATACACAGGCATGAAGAACACTGGAAGTTCACACAGGGACCCAGGCAATACATGTATGCAGTTTCCTAAGAACACTGAAATGGCTCACAATGGCCCACTTTCTGCATGGATTCACTTCACTGAAAGCATTGGAATTGCACACAATGACCCACTCACTGCATATTTTGTCTGCCAAGAACACTGGGCATTGTTCTTTCTTCTGGACATGTGGATTATTTATCAATCCCACAGTTGATTAAATAGGTTTAATAAGAGATATTCTATGATCTTTCATCCCACAGGAAAACAACACTGTGGAGAAGTTTGTGTGCATAGAACTTAAATAAGTAGCCTTCCAAGGACTGTGATGACAGTTAGAAGAGTTTCCATAAGGTGACAATTTTTTAAAAAGGCAAGAATTATTTCAACTGAAAATGAATAATGATGTCCACCTAAGTAGAAGCCACTAGGTTTACTGAATAGTCATTTGTGTGATTGTGTAAAAGCTCAATTATGTTCAGTGTTGTCTATTTAGGCTGTAGAATATGGAGATCTTCTTTTCCTATCAAGTGGATTTAAATACCATTTGGTAGGCCAAGGATTTAACCCGGAAGCATAATGTTTATGAAGATTCCTACGGTCCATTCCTCACTATCACAAAGAAAGAGTTTATTTAATAAAATAAAATGTTGTGACATATGATTCTTCACTGTTCAACACAGTCAAATGTATATGATCTAGCAGAATTATCATTTAGGGAACTGGCTCCTGTGGTGATACATTATTTATGATTTGTTAAAGCTTGGCTGAGGATTCAGAAAGCAATGTCAACCACAAGCCCTAGAGATCAGACAATGTGGTACACACCTTTAATTGTAAGACTCAGGGTTAAGAGGTAGGTAGATCTCTGTTACTTCAAGGCCACACTGAGCTACAAGAAATATATCCAGTCCTAAAGAGATCACTTAAAGGTGATCTCAGCACTTGGAATCTTAAAACTTTAATACCAATGGAGTCTCAGAGCTTGCATTGATTCTCCAACTACACTGAGGATAGGAAGACATCGAAGTCTCAGGATTCTCCAGCCATTCTGAGGAGAGGCAGCAATCTGAGGTTTGGCAGGGTCAAGATTTCCATTCAGTCTGAGATAGAGTAAGAGCTAGTGACTGATCCTTTTGCTTTTCTGATCTTCAGCTTGAAACTTGAACCCCCAAATCAGTCTCTGGGCCTTTTATTTTTTTCTTCCTCAGATCCTATGTCTAAAAGTTCTGCCTACTGATCACAAACAAACATAGCCTCTAGTCATCATGTTTAACCTCTGCCAATTTAAAACAGTTCATTACTAAATAATATATGAGTGATTTTGAATAATTATTTCTTTACTGTTTAAAGTAAGCCATGAGAAGTATTCTAGAGAAGAGAAGATGAATGCAACAGAAAAGTAATACTTTCCAGACTTTTTTTGTAAAGGCTTTATGACCATTGCCTGGTAAAAAGTGAAAACCCTGACTTGGAATGATTATAAAATATAGCTGGTGCCATCATTTCATTTTGCCTGAAAATGCGGTCTTCTATTATATTAGCAATAATTGTTCTTATTCACTCTTTTCTGGCAGCTGTTCTACTACTTCATATACCCAAATCAATACCATTTATATTGCTTTTCCTGTATTTAGAAGCTTTTTCTTCAATTATGGACAAGATGTGTTCTATACACGAGATAATTTCATTGCTATCATGTTCATGTTTAAATGCTGATTTAATTAATATGATACATAAGTATGCCTTGACACCCAAGAAATGGAGTAATACTGGGTGAGTAGTTTTAACAGAGTTATTTAAAGAAGTTTTTGGGTAAAAATATAAGCTTCGGTGAGTGATGACAACCAAGTGGCAACTATATCTACTACTAAGCAAATGCCACAGTCAAAGATAAAACCCTGGTCCCTGCAGTGCATGGGACCAGGATCCCAAGGATGGAAGATGAGGTTCATAGCAACCCTTCTAAGAGAGTGATTGACTGTCATAGCCCAAGGCCCGGGATATAGGCTCAGAGTGTCGGGAAGAGAAGATGGCAACACTTTCAGAGTTAATATCCCGGACTGAGCATGAGGAAAGAGGCTGTTCCTGGCAATCCTTGAAAAAGCAGAAACATATACGTATTTCTACTTGGAGTTAGTGGAGAACACACAACATTAGACACTGATCTCTGCTATTTCAGGGTCTTTCTACTTGGTATGTATCAAACATTCCTGAAAAACTGACCCTATTTTATCCCCAATTTTAAGAAGGTATGGGGGAAACTGTTGTTAAGTTTAAAGAAAGCATCCTATGCCATAGAGCTAAGCATCCACCATAAAAATTTTTTTCTACATTAGAAACTGCTTTATTTATCATTATAAGATATTATACTTGATTTACTTTAAAAAAAACTTTGCAGACTAAGGCAAAAAACTAAGCTTGCAAGTCAAATGTTATAGGTCTTATAAAACTTTGTAAAATGATTAGGAACATCTCCCAACATTTTCCCCTTTGAAGTCAGCTCACCTGTACTCATTCTAAGAGCATGCACCCACCCACCAAGAAAGCCTCTAGGTGTCTTTTTAGATAGATTCTTTTTCTACTGTGCATCTTTAAAGGGATATGGGTGCACAAAAATCACATCTCAATGATTTTACATTATGAGATAAAATATATGTACAACATGGAAATATAAAGGCACGTGAAGATTGGTTCTACTTGAATGCTTGGTGAAAAAGCAATGTTTTTCCTTAAGAATATACTATGACAAAAGCAACTTGAGCAGATTATGCCTCACAGTTATTATCCATCTACATTAAGTATTCATAGATAGCACAGATAGATAACTGTTTTTATAATTTGGGTTTCTCCTTCCTCCTTATCTATAGTTATCTTTTTCAGAACATATATATCCAAGATTGCTTGTCTCACAGAGTAAGGAAGTAATCATTTCTGAGCTTCTTATGTATAGTGCATATTTCTTTTCATATTTTATGTGTTCTTTGATAATTTCATACATGTAAAGGGTACATTTTGTTCATACCCATTCATAACTCCCCCTTTCTAAGTACCCTGGACATCCTGCCAACACATCTCCTTTCTACCTAAATGTTCTCTCATTATTTATTTATAACTCATTGAGACCAACTACTGGAATACTGACTGATACAATTGGCTTGACCTTATTCAAGTCTTGCACAGGTAACCATGACTGCAGTGAGTTCATGAGTGCAACCACATCAGGGGCAGAAGACAGCGCTTCACAGTAGTCTTCTACCTCCTTCAGTTTTTAAAGTCTTTCTGTCACCACTTTCATGGTATTCACTAAGTCCTAAAGACGTTGATAAAGATGTCACATTTAGGACTGAGCTTCCAACAGTGACATATTATCACCACTTGACCAGTTATGAGTTTCTTTTTCATTGCTATCCACTGCAAATGAAGCTTCTTTGGCCAAGAATGACAGCATGGGTACAATTTCTGAATATAAATATAAATACTTAGAAAAAAGTTAGATAGCATGTACATTAGCCAAATAGTAGTAGATTCGCCTCTAGGATCTCCTGAAAATTGGATTTTAAACATTGGGTTTTTTGAATAGGCTTATAATAGTAATCTTGAATTCCCTTCTGTAGAGCAGGTCTCAAATCTAATCATAAAGCAGTGGATCCCCCCATAATATTCATGCCACTACTGCACCAGTGAGCACATCTTTCCTTGCAGATCAGTATTATAGTATACACGAGTCACAAGTTGAGTGATACCAATGATGATTTTCCCCCAGCAGCTTGCACTTTGTAAATGAGCAAGAAGGGAGGACATTTCCAGGACACTTTCAGCTTGAGTTCTCTATGTCCGATAGACAAACTGTATTGTGTCATCAGCAATAGAGTCTTGCCATCTATTTATGGTGTGTAAACAAAAACTGTGTCAACAGTCTGTGTTACTTTGGAGACATCTAAGCTTCACTGGCCAATAACTCATAAAGAGCTATCTCATATGTGGCACTGAATTTTTCATTTAGTTACCCATGTTTTCTGGACAAAGCATTATCCACCCATGTGGGTACAGATATTCGAATGCTTTTAAATTGTAGTTTTAAAATTAGTTTCCATGAGGAGTTTTTCTAGCTCCAAGCATAACCCTTTCTATACTCTGGCTCTTCCACTCCATCCCTGATTAAACTTGTAACCCCAAGTATCTTCCTCTCCAGTTTCATATCACATCTGGTCTTCTGTTTTCTCATACCCTTTAGAATATTTCCCTCCCCTCTTACAAACCATTTGTAGCATCCCAACCTCAACAGACACTCCTAATTAAACACACAAATCCAAAATCCAGAGCTAAGATCTGCATATTAGAAAAAGCATATGGTGTTTCTCACTTAGTATATTTTTCAGTTCCATCCCTTTTTCTACAGACTTCGTTTCTCTTTACAGTTGAATAAAATTCCATTGTGCATATGAACCACATTTTATTATGCATTCATCAGCTGATGAATATCTAGGCTGATTCCATTTCCTAGCTATTGTCAATAGAGCATCAATGAAAACATATGTGCATGCGTCTCTATGAAAGGATACAGAGTCCTTTGGGTGTGTGTCCAAGAGCAGCAGAACTGCATCATATAGTAGTTTTATTTTTCAGTGGCTGCACCAGTTTATATTCCAAGTGTTCTTTGTTCCCACATTCTCACCAGTATTTGTCATTTTTCCCTTGATGATACCTATTCTGACCATGGTGAAATGGACTCTCAAAGGTTTTAAATTGCATCTCCCTGACAGCTAATAATACTGAATTTTTTAAAGTAATTGTTATGCATTTGTATTTCTTCTTTTCATAAGTCTCTATTCAGTTCCATAGACCATTTTTACTAGGATATGTGTTTTCTTGATGTTTAGGTTTTTAGTTATTTGAATATTCTATGTACTTTGTATATTCTATATACCCTCTGTTGGATATAAAGCCAGAAAATATTTTCTCCTGCATTCTATAGGCGGCCTCTTCATTTGACTGACAGTTTCTTTCAATGTATAAAAAAAGTTTTGTAGTCTTGTGATATACCTTTGTAGACTGTTGGTTTTATTTCCTGAATGGTCAAGATCTTATTTATTCATTTCCTTATCTTTATGCAGATATCTTCACATACACCCTTACACCCTTACTTTTTATTCTAGCAGTTTCATTTTTTTTTTTTCAAAATGAGAGATAAGAAGTTAATTTGTTGACCAGTTTTTCCCAAAATCTCTCCAGTGTGTGTTTTAGGCATCTTTGTCAAAACCAAGACTTCTGTGGTATTTATAACTGCATCTGCTATTCATTCCCATGATCCATAAATCTGTTTTTGTACAAGTAGCTCACTTTTATTACTATGACTCTGTAATACAACTTAAAATCAGGTATGGCAATACCTCTAGCAGTATTCTTCTCTTGGGGGTGGGGGTGTTCTTTAACTACCTGTGGTCTTTTGTACTTCTATAGATGAATTTTAAGATGTTTTTATTTATGTGAAAACACTACTTCAATCTGTATTTGTATTTAATTGACTCTGAAGATTGCTTTTTGTAAAATAGACATTTTTAGAATATTGTCTTTTTCATATCATAGAAAAGTTTCCCATTTTCCAGTAAATCATTTTTATTTCTTTCTTCATGCTTTTAAAGCTTTTCTTACTTAAATTGTTTGCCTCTTTCACTAGGCCAATTGCAAGAAATTTTTAAGGTTATTGTGAATGACATTGTTTCCTCTATTTCTTTTTTCAGTTTGTCTTTGGTCTATGAAGAAGCTAATGATTTTCTTGTGTCAAATTTTATCCTGACCATTCCTTCCAAATGCTACAGAATGTTGATGTTTCTCAAAAACCCATGAGATTTTCTTCAAATTATTTTTAAGTTCTTTCTATATTCTAAATACTAACCCCCTGTCAGAATTATAACCAGTAAAGATTTTTCCCACTATGTAACTTCGTTTTTACTCCAATGGTGGTGTCCTTTTCTATGCAGGAGCTTTTAATTTCATGAGAGTCTGTTTATTGTCAGTCTTAATGCTTGTGCCATCAGGATTCTGATCAGAAAGTCTTTCCATGTGCCAAAGAGTTCAAGCCTGTTTAATATTTTTCCCTCTATTAAAATCAGGCTATCAGTTCTGTATTAAGGACCCTGATCTATATGAAGCTGTTCAAGATAAGAAGTGAAGGTTGTATTTTATTCTTCTCCATGTTAACTATCAAGGTGGACCAACACCATTTGTTGAAGATGCTGGGTGTTTTTTTTCTACAATGTGCATTATTGGATTCTTTGTTAAAAATCAATTGACTATAGGAGTGTGAGTTTATATGTAAGTCCTCAGTTCTGTTCAGTTTACCAATGAGTCTTTTCCTATGTGCCTATTACATGTAGGCTTTATCTTTCAGAGTACCACACATGTCTTGGGATTATCACTGGTCCTTTTGAATTATTTAGTCTTTGTCCTTTTTTGTTTGCTCCACTTTCTCCACCTTGTCTTCGAGCTCAGATATTCTTCTTTCTCCTTGATACAATGTATTAGTTACTCTTTTCATGCAGCTTTTTAATTGATTCATGGGTTTTATTCATTTCCGGATTTTTTTCTTTTTCTGGCTTGCCTGGGAATACACAAGTTCTATTTCTGCAAAGAGACACCATGACCAAGAAAAGTATTAAGGAAGCATTTAAATGGGGGATTGTTTAACATTTCAGAGGGTGAGTCCATAACAATGTCAGGAGTGTGGCTACAGGCAGACAGGCAGGGTTCTGAGGCAGCATTTTACTCTGATTTTTCTATGTCTCTATGGAAATGTACTCCCATTAACTTGTTTCACTTTCCTTATTCATCCGTTTGTGTTCTGAATAGGGATCTTATTTTCTTTGATTTCTTTGAATACTTATACTAATTCCTTTGGGTTCTCTAAGACTTCATCTAACTCAATTTCATTAGATGATAGTGTTATGTAGTTAATATTTTTTTGCAGGAATTTTATTGTGGTAGTATTTTTGTTTGGTATTTCTTTGTTGGGACTTATGTGATATTATTTCTTTGCTTGGTTTATATTTTTTTAGTGATTTTTTTTAAAAAGAAATTCACAGACGATCGCTACATTTACACCACTCTTGCCACTCCCCTTTGCCCCTTCAATTCCAAAAAAAAACCCTCCCAAATTCAAGATATCTTTTCTGTTATTATTGTTATGTGTATGAGTGTGTGTGTGTATGTGTGCACATGCGTGTGTGTACATATATATAAGTACAAATATACATATATTTGTATCTATGCTCACACACACATACACACATATATATGCATATATATATATATATATATATATATATATATATCCTTTTGAGTTCACTAAATTTTTGTATGAATGTACATGTGTCCAAGGCTGATCACTTTGTATTGTCAACACATATAGAGCTTGTTCCTGGAGGAGACTGATTCTCCCTCTCTTAGCAAGCATGGACCACCTATAGCTATTATCTAGGGATCAGACCACAAAAAAATCTCCCCTGCCCAAATTAGCATGTCAACTTGTATTATAATTATGTTGGTTTGTTCTGACAACCAAATTGGTGAGAGTTATTGGCTTCAGATTCCCTGTAATATATTTAAAGACACTATCTCATAGAGACTATCTGTGATTTTTTTTTATTGTTGCTTTTTATCAGCTGTGCTCTTTCAGTTGACATATTTGCAATATTCATATGGAAACTTGATATTGTAGAGTTGAGTTTGCAGTTCAGAAAATAGATCCTCAGTCCAGAAGCTCGGAGTATCAGGTATAAACTCTATATTATTTCCTGCAAGAACAACCATAGCTGATTAATATAATCATTATGCAAACATCATTCTAGCTAATTAATAACAGTTGCTCTGTTAACTTTAATAATTATTGAAGGCTAAATATCCAGAGGTGGTATGTAGTATACTCAGATTTTACTTAGTAAGATTAGGAATGGAAGGGACATGGTTTCGAAAAGAAAAAGATTGAGATGGACAAACTAGCTAGAAAGGGAAAGTTGAGACATTGTTACAATCACCGATTTTAGAGGCAGTCAAAGCTATGGAGGTTATAATTAATAAAAAAAAATGAGGAGGAAATAAGGATGAGATTAAGGAAAAGACAGGAATAACAGATGCACATATGAGATGTGGCTTGTAGTAAACTGAGTAAAGAAAAATAGTCTTGAGGCTTAATTGAACAATACACAAACAAAAGCAAAATCATCATGAAACATATATGCAAAAGTGGAAATTGAATTACATAAAAAAAAGGGACATCTGTGCTGGGTTAAAGGTGACAGGTGACATCCTCAGATCCCTCTGGCTCTAGCAGGTGTAATATGAATAAGAAAAATCCAGAGACAGATATTGGGGTTCAAGTTAGAGAGCAGAAAAGCAAAGTTGCCAGCTAGCAGCTCTTACCTCTACCTCAGACCAAAATAGGTGATCCTGTCTCCACGAATCCTCAGTGTACAATGGCAACTGCACTGCTCTCCACTAAGACTCGGACTGCAATCTTCTGAGTTCCTGTCTCCTCCCAGTCATATCACTCCTGCCTCCACCTCGTAATTCTAGGATTAAAGGCATGTGATCCCAAGTGCTGAGATCACTTTTGCATGAGCTGTTTCCCTTTTAGACTGGATCAATTCCATGTAGCTCAGTGTGGCCTTGAACTAACAGATCCATCTACCTCTGTCTCCTGAGTCCTGGGATTAAAGATGTGTATCACCATTGCCTGGTCTCTATGGCATGTGGCTGGTTTTGTATTCTAAACCCTCAGGCAAGCTTTATTAAATCATCAATAATATATTACCACCAGCAGGCCCTATGAGGCACTGTATGCAAGAGGGGCTAATGGGAGCCACTGGCTTCTACTTCCTCAATGTTCTTGGTATTCTGGTGCAATAACTCCCTAGCATCCCTTCACTCTCAGTGTTCCCTTCTGGACCTACAGATAGGTTATATGTGAAGATAGCACTTGCCTCCAAGTTCTGCTGCTTTGTGCTGGTCAGCTTTGTTTGGTAAGCAGGCAGAGGGCTTCCTACTAGACTATAAGTAGGGCCTTCCTGCTCTGCTTTTAAGTCTCTTCCTTCTTAGCAAGTTCACTTACTTGGCTCTTGTTGAATAAGAGGTTTTTTGTTGTTGTTGTTGTTGTTGTTGTTGTTGTTGTTGTTGTTGTTTTAATCTTATCTTTACTGTTCCCTCAGTTTCAGTGACAAGGCCTCCAGTCTTCCCACCATCTTACTAAGAAGCCAAGTCTATAAGTTTGCACACATCTGTTAGTGAATCTATGGGCCTTCCTCCACTGCTTCTTGTCTTTGGCTTTCTGGAAGATAAGGTAAGTTATTTGGCTCCATCTAGTAGTCCCACAAAGATGTGCTGCTACTTGTCTATAGACCCCCCAAATGCTGACTAAAACCTCCAAACTGTGAGCAACTATAAATCTTGTCTTTGTACATATTGCCTCAGGTATGTTATGATAGCAGTGGAAGGCTAACTGTGCTGGTAGCTTTGCACCACTGCAAACAAAGAGGCTAATCAACTTGAGAAAAGGGAAAACTGCTTTGGGCTCAGGGTCTTGGAAGTTTCTGTGTCCATTGTAAGTTGAACTAACCGCTTTAGGCTCTGTAGGCCAGCAGGGTGTCTTGGCAGTGGCAGTTGATAGAATGACCTGTTTACCTCATGGTAGTTAGAAAGCAAAACAGAGTTCCATGGTCCTGATGTCCCCTTCAACCATATGTCCATAGGGGCCTAACTTTCTCTTAATAAGAATTAACATTTAAAGGATCCTTTCAATGGCACTGCAGGATGGGGACACAAGCCTTTTTAACACATGGATCTTTGTGTCACTCAACCTACTGCCAGTTACACTGATTAACATACTACTCATGAGTCTAGAAAAGACAATCTGAGCAGAAGAAAGGCCAGGCAGCAGGTGTGGTTTTTAACAGTTTCAGTGTCACAGTCACTAATAGGTAGGGTACATATTAGTTTTCCATGTGTTCTATCTTTATATTCTTACGAAAACAAAACAAAACAAAAAACCTCAGCTTCACTTTTCCACTATATTGGCTTGTTAAAGAATTTTTAAAGTGCGAGGAAACATTGAGCCACTTTCTCAGTGTCACTGTGAACATGTTACTTCAAGCATATTTAATGACATTTATAGGTGACTATACAAACTGACATCAGAAAATATCTAATGCAGGATGTGAAGCTGCATTTGAAACATTTACTTACCTTTTCACTTGGCTTTCAGATTTAAAAGGGAGTGTAAAAAATGATAGAAAATAACAATGAAATGAAAAAAATCCACAAACTCATGATGGGCAGTGGGACAAAAAGGTAGAAATTGAGTAACATGCAGTGAAACACAGACCTATAACAATACATGTGTGAAGGGCTCAAGAGATGGATCAGTGCTTCCAGAGGATGGAGTGTGGTTCCCAGAACCAATGGAGTTATTTATAACCATCCATATCTACAGTTCCAGAGGATCACATGTCCCTTTCTGACCTCTCTGACCTCTGCAGGCACCAGATATGCACACAGTACACAGACATACACTCAAAACACTGATGCACACAAAATTTTATAAATAAACTTTTTAAAATATGTTTTAAATGAGTGCAAAACATAGCTAGAGTGGGCAAATTTAGAGATAAAAATTAATATTAACACTTTTGTAAACTTTATGAGAGTTAAGATATATTGTATATTTCCAAATCTTTCCTATTAGTGTCAACCTCCTTTTAAAAAATCAGTATGGGTAAATTGAAATGGAAGATTTTAACTGGGGAAGGAAGAAATATATCAATACAGAAGGAAAAAGAAGGAGGGAAAAATAACTCTAAGAATGTTTCAAAGAACATAAAGAATCAAATTATTATTTATTTACTTAAAATTTATATCACATATATAATTATTCCATGTGTATACTTACACATTTAATACAAAAAATGCCATCTATTTGGGCTAACAATACTTCTTTCAAGAGTTATAGACTATCTAACAATAACCCCAATCAATACCAGGCATAGAAAACATTTCGAATTGTTGGTCGGGAGAGTCTAGGAGACTCTCAAAACAATATAAGTTATTGCTATTGTCCCTGGTTGTCTTCTAGAGGTTGAAAATAAGTCCCTATCACTGAAAACACTATGCACTCTGACACATGACCAAGAGGATCTGAGAGAATGTGACCTGAAAGCCTCCTTCCTGGGGACTAGTTTTTGTAGTGCTAGAAGGTGTTATGCAAACTTCCAAGCAGGGAAAGTAACCAACAGTCTTTCCTAGCTGCAATACCATACCTGTGAACTACAACAATGACAAGTATGGCATGTTAACTCTAAGGGCACTCATATATTAGCAGTAACCAATAACTGTACATTGAACTTAAGACCTACTCACCAGAAGGGAAATTATGCTGGGTACTAGAAACCCAACCAACCACCCATGGCTAGTGACGTCTTGCAACTCAGAGGAGAACCTACTACCATCACTTTACTAAACCAGCATAATTCCTAACTACATTTGAAATATTTTTATACCCACAGATAACTGTAGGTCTCACCCCTCATCAAAGAACATTTTCTTTGCAACAGCCAGAGACCATTACAGAAAGTCACAACAGGTCAAAATGCAGATAACAAATGATTGTGGGACACCCATCCACAATGGATACATCTACAACATGACTCCAGCAATTAAGATTCAGGAAACGTTAAGAAAGGGGAACAGAAGAGTGTTAGAGCCAGAGGAACAGGAAATCTACTGTGAAAGTGTTTCTCATAGAAATGACAGCACCCTGCCCCTGGTGCTTTGGCTGGCTCTCAGGAAATTACTCCTCATGCTGAATTGCCTTGCCCAACCTGAATACAGGAGAAGGTTCTTGGTCTTATGGCAGCTTGATGTGCTATGCTTTGGTTATGCCCATGGGTGGTCTGCTCCTTTCTGAGAAAACACAGAGGATGGGTGGATTAAGGGAACAGAAGGGGCATGGAATGTGAAGAAAAGAAGAGGGGCAGGCTATGGTCAGGATTTAAAATAAATAAATAACTTTAAAAAAAAAGAAAAAGAAATTATAACTGCCTAAACAAGATCTGAACAAGGACAATGCCAACGGACACACTAATGTGGAAGGGGGAAATCTCATGGGGCCCCATGCCTATAAAAGAACTACAGTTCACTAAGGGATGCTGTGACAAATAGTCATCCCTGAAATGAGCACTGTAATTGGTTATCTACCACAAAGTGGAAACCCTAAAGTCATATACAAACAGGTAATACTAAATGAATTGGTCAGGACCTTGTTATATATTTAGGCATATATAAGCATTTGTTATTGTTACACATATAAGCTATACTATTGTTACAAACATATGTAAGAAAACTGTATATTATAAATGTGTAATGATAACAATAAAGAAAATGAGGTCATCACTTCAAACATGAGTATACAGGAAGGACTGGAAAGAATAAAGGAAACTGGGAAAATAATACAATTACATTTTAACTTTTAAATTTTTAATTTTAAAAAAGTAATTTTAGAAAAGTAATTCTGAAGCAATCTGCTAATCGACTGTTTTGAGCAGTTATCCCAATTGTTTTTGTTTTTCTACAACAAGTAATTAAATTAAATATTTTAGTGCTGTTGACATTATTTAGAAAATGCTGATACATAAAAAAATAAAATAGCAGCTGGGTGAGGTGACTTATGCCTTTAATCCCAGCACCTGGGAGGCAGAGGCAGTTGGATCTCCGTGAGTTTAAAGCCTACTTGCTTTACAGAATGAGTTTGAGAACAGCCAAGGCTACACAGAGAAATCCTGTCTCAAAAACCAAGAAGAAAACAGACAGAAATCTAAGCTGGAAGACATGTTTAGCCCATGACCAACTACTTTATATTTTATGATCCATAGCATGAAATACACTTCATGCATACTAACTCGGCCCTTTCTGAAGATATGGACACTGAGACCCATAGATGTCAATGCAATCTCATAGATAGACTGGCTGGCTGATTGAGGCACCACATTCTTCATCCTTGTGTGTCAGTACCCCACCCTTCCCTTCTCAACACAGTGCTATTGGTAACTGCTGCTCAGTAGATAGTTGGCTTGTAAATACATTAAGTGTATGTAGAAGCAGAAGGAAGACAAGAATTTGTTCTGTTGACTCACCAAAAGAGAAGCAGCAGCCATGAAGTTGTTCAAGGGGGAGTAGAAAACAAGAGGGGTTCATATTTGAAAAAATAGAGCTAGAATTTGTACATGATTTAAAAGCATAAAAGAGCTTTATTAGGTAGGTAGGTGTGTGTGTGTGTGTGTGTGTGTGTGTGTGTGTGTGTGTGTTGCAGCGTCAGCCATGGGCAATAGGCATCCTCAGCTCTCTTTGTCTGAGAACTGTTCCCAAGCCTGGCTTGTAGTTACCAAGCTGTCCCTTCCATTAATCAATAGATACTATGACTGACATCACTTCTTATACTGAACCAAATTGTCAAAAAAAAAAAAAAAAAAAAAAAAAAAAAAAAAAAAAACAAAAAAAAACATCAATTTAGAGATCTCCCTTAGCAAAACAAATATGTATGTCCTGCCTGCCAGTGACTCCCTGATGGTAATAGCTAGCCCATGATGCAGTAAAGACTAGTGTATATTCATTATTTTGAGTGTTAGTGTTAGCATTTGTTGATTTTCGACTTGTGAGCCTCATAACACTTTGAATAATGATAGTCAGCTACTAAAGGTTCATTTTACCCTCCAGCCATCGCATCTAGGTGGTGATCTGTAATGTTTAGGATATGATTACTCATATGGAAAATTAGTTTTATCATCAAGAGACTGCCTTATTTAATGACAGCATTACTAAAAGTCTTTGAGGGATAAACAAATTGACCATGAAACACAAACATTTGTTGCTGAGATCAATGGCAGAAGCCTCCCTGGTTCCATTTAGAAGAGTTTGATGCCTGTCTTCAAAGGACTCGGCAGCACTAGCACAATACACACTTTGAAGCAGGGTGCTTTGTCATCCCCTGCCTTAGGCCTGCCTTGCCTGCTTCTGGCATAGATTAGCAAAGCTTGTCTTTTTTTTTTTTTTTTTTTTTTCCTTTCTTTCTTTCTTTTTTTCATTCTTTCACAATGGAAGAGTTTTGCCTTAATGACCATTTCTATCCCATGAGTATGGAGCATTACACACAGCTTAGCCTTGATACTCCACTGTGTTGAGACAACTTCATTAATGAAAAGAGGATTCTGTGGGAGCTTTTGTTGCCACATTATAGTATTTGTGTCAGAACATTGTGTGCCCCACATCATAATGATGAGAGGGCAGACCAGCACCATGACAGGAAGAAATACAGCAGCAAATTAGCTCTGGCCGGGTGTGGCTTTTCTGTTCCTTTCTGACAGAATGAACAGTGAACCAGCACTTCCTCTGACTCCTTCCTGAGGGAACGAAACAGGGGCTCTTCATCGTGTGTGTTCAGGCAGTAGCCCTAATATTTCCCCCAACCACCTCTAGATCTTAGCTGCTATGTATTCTACGGGGAAAATATTTCTCTGGTGTGCACTTGATGAATCTAAACTCTCTGGAACACAAGCTTTTATGAAATTAGACATCATAGAATGAGGCAATTGCACATTTCCAAACAGTCTTGAGACTGCCCCGTGGTACTTGGCTTGTGGGTAAACAATTCGCTTTTCCTATTCTTCTTACTGTAGTCACTAATTGCATGACAATTAAGGAAAGCAAGAGAGGGCGTCATAGAGACTAACCCTTCCTTTTCACAGACCAAAGAGAACACTCAGAGCTGCAGCCCCGCAGAAATAGCTGTTCTTTCAACTGGAGAAGGAATCTAGGCTCTATTCTATGCCAGGCTGACAGTACCTCCTAACACAACTGTTTTCTGACAAAAGCTGAAACCGCAATGAACATGGGTTTGGGTGTAAAATGACGACCCATTCTCTCTTCCCTAATGTGTGTTTGCAAATTACCAATATTTCTTTTTAAACTTCAGTTGTGTTTCTCTAGATTAAGATAGTATCTGTATAAAATTCACAATGCTAATTCATTTATAACTCATTGGATTTTTAATGTATTGTTTGATGTCCTAGGCCATGGGCGGGGGAAGGGGGATGAGGGGGATGGTGCATGAGGGTAGAACATTGAAATGGCTACAAACAAGCAACTGAGCACATACACTTTCTTCTTTTCTGCTCTTGACAGAAAGTAATGTGACTAGCCATTTGAAGTTCTGTCTTGACTTCCTCACAATGATGGACTTTACCCTAAAATTGTAAGATGAAATAAACACATTAACTCCACATGTTGCTTTTTGTTGCTTTTTTTTTTTTTTTTTTTTTTAACACAGCAACAGCAACAGAAATTAAATTAAACTAGGACAAAATGAGGTAATAAACACCCTCAAGTTCGGATACCAAACCAGATGGAAACTATACAAGGAAAGATTAAATATTAACTAATCCCTGAATTGACATTTGGCCACAACTTGCTTTTGTTAGTTCTGGTACTAGAATGAAGTTTATTACTTTCTCATTCTTACTGTCCTCTACCTTGGATTGCCCTAGACAAAAAGGAAGGAAAATGGAAACAGAGTGGGGAGAATAGTAAAGAGTATCTGCTTTATAAATGATTGACACTACAGTCAGAGAAGAAAAATAATAAAATAAATACAAGATAAATATCATAGCCTACTACTGTTAGGTTCTACCATAGCAATATAGATAGATACTCCTCTACTTGACTTCTCTCAGTCAATAATTTGCACTCCATCCCACAATTAGTCTCTTTATCATCTCTGCAAAATTACAATAGAAACAAAATTACCACCTAGCAAATGTGTAGTGGTATGCATGACAGTTGATCTTGAAAAACAAGTGAACAAATAACAAAAATAAAGGATACATCCCAAACAGGTCTTTTTATTTAACATAAGGCCAAAGAAGCTATCAGGCATTGCTGAATATTGCCTACTAACTGTACAAAATATTGACTGCATGCCTCGCAAACACCAGAATATCCGCTGGAATGGAATAGAAATAAATAACTTCTGCTATAAACACATGAAAACATATCCAACTGTTATCTCTTTAAACATATTGTAAATAAAAAATTACCAGTACTTCTACAAAATAAATATTAAGAAACCATTGACATAGTTGAAATGCACTCATATAAATTAACAACTTTAATTACATTAGCCAAACAGACATTGGTTAAAGAATTGCATATAGTATGCAAAAGAACTCACAAAATAAAAATAAAAACAAACAAACATCAACCACATAACATAGAAGGTTTTAGAACAAAACAGGTTTCAGATTATCTTGGCTTTCATAATTATATTTTTCTTTTAAAGAAAAATATCAACCCATTGTCAATGCACTGTTTTTCAAAGCATTTAAATAGAGGGTAAAACCCACTGGAAATTAATACAGACGAAATGATTCACTTTATGCATAAAAATAAATAATAATATAGCTGAGACTGTGATTCTGCTCTTGAAGATGTGAACAGCTTCTTAGCATTCATTATCTCTGAGCCATCCAATAGCTTCTGCATGTTAGAAAGTTTAACTTAAACACATACAAGTTTTCATCCGCAAACCTCCTGCCCACATCTACAAGTTTCACTTATGCGGGCTTTGGGGGTAATTGAGTCTTTCTTATATTGAAAAGGGAACTTGCCAAAAGGCCCACAGGAAATCATATTTTTCAAGTGACCACAATCATTTAAATATATGTTTACTACAACTGAGGCATATTTTGTTTTGTTTTTATTTGTTTGTTTTTAGTTACCTCTTGAGTTCAGTCCCACAAATGTGAAACAGTTTTGCTTATTCTGCCTTTTATAAAAATGCAAGGCCTCTCCTTGACAATGGAGTGTGGAATCAATCTTAAATGAACATAGAATTGGCTGGTCTTCTAGGACAAGAAAATTTCAGTCATTGTGCTGAAATTTGCCTTACTTTTGGGATGGGGGGGATGTCAATTAAGCTTACAGAGTAATTTGTAAGGAGATATTGAGCACAGATGCTCTTCATGACTTCTGGAATTCATGTGGGCAGGTCCTTAACAATTATCCTAGAGAAAATTAGGAGACTAGATAGAGCCACTCTGATGCTAGGTAAAACACACCACAAAGAAACAGTCAAAGCTTTTTGATTTTGGACTAAGTAGCTACCTAAAAGGATCGGTTGTTCACAAGACTGTGTTTTCTGAGAGTGCTTACTATAGCAAAATAATATCTAATATGCTTAAAGATGTTAACAATTTAAATTCTATTGCAAGACCATACAAATTTGATGAGCTCAGATGTAGTTTATTGGTATGTGACAACCAAGTCACTTGATCCCCAATTAATACATTGTCTTGTGGAATTCATTTTTTTTTCAAGATTTAATTACTATGGTTACTAATTAAACCCGAGTTTACCCCCAATACATCTAGAATTTTAAGGGCCTTAAGAGATTTCATATTCATCTCACATGAAAGAGAACTATAAATAGTAGTTTCATAAATCCTGCTCTTCCCATGATCTAGATTGTCTCTGATATGGCACAGTAGACCTCTCCATACTATTTCTGTAGGTTCCAGTATTAGCTTCAGTACCAAGGAAACAGTTCAGAGGGCCCTAAAGTTTTTCATATAAATTGGCAAAGTTGAACCTGGCCATCTACTTCCCCTCAGTTTTCATCCCATGCCATCTGTCCCCACATGCAAGATCTCCAAGGCCAATGGACCTTAATTATAATCATTTCTTATGCAGTTCATGCATTTCCTGCATAAGACAGGGAGGGCCCCTGGAACACAGTAAGTATGTTTGCCCAGTAACAAGACTAAAGTAGATTGCCTACATACAGCCTAATGTGGTGATGTATGTATAATATAGAATATATATTGGCTTAGTTTTTTTTAAGAGTTAAACCAGCTTTTGTAAGATTTCATTTCTCACTTGTATTTCATTTTCCTACAAGGACTTTAATCTATGGACTGACTTAATGCTAAAAGTTTCAATGTTTTATAAAATACTGAGGAATATAGTTTTTCTTAATTAGAGTTTTTCATTTTTATAAAGTTTTCAAACTTCAAACAAGTCCGTAAAAATAAGTCTCTGTATTTTAAATACATAAATGAATAATTTATTAGCTGTTTTAGACAAGCAAAATACTGGACTAAATTAGAAACTTGGGTTTAAGCATGTATTTTGATATTTATAAGACAATCTTTTCAGTTTTGCCTCTGAAAAATACAAACTTACACATCAAGAGTTTTTGGCTGTAAAATAAAATATTAGGGATTTGTACAACTATACCCTAATCCCTGGCTCCTAAGTGTTCTCTCCCTTAATTCCCACCATCTTAAATACTTTCCTGCTTAGATTATTATTTAAGTAGTAAAGACACTATTCAAAAAAAAGAAGAAGAAGAAGAAAGAAATTTTATTCTAGCCTAGAGATACTTTCCAAAAAAGTTTCTGATTTAAGATTGATTCCAATAAATAATAAATATAAGCCCACCATTTGTATTTAACATCCTGTTTTCCCCACAGGGGATTACTTGTAGGGAGCAGGGATGAGAAAGAGGGGGGATTTCATCTTGTACATTTAAAGAGGGCCTCGCTGGATACTCACTGGGATTTTCAGGCTTTTTCCCATCCAAATGTTTGAAATGTACCCACCTAATACAGAGTAAAAGCAAGAAAAATCTATCACTTATCCTTCTTAAAAATACTGTGTTTTGCACACAAACATTCATTGTTTTAAGAACATTTAAAAAAATGACAGCCTGAAGTGCTTAAAATGTGTATGGACATGGTACAATACATGTATATATACACACACAGGTATGCATATGCACAAGCAATGTATATATACACATAAAAGCATGTAGTCTCATGAATTTGAACTTGATAATCCAACAGTGTACACTACTGTACATCCAGTATGAAATGTCCTGTTTCGTGGATGTAAAACGAGTCAAAACTCAAACCTCTCAGGTCTTTTAAGCCTGAACACAACCCACCTAACTCAACCTTAAATCTCAACCCTGACTCATTGATGGTGAACAATACCAACCACAGACAGACTGCTTAAAGGCTCACACAAATGTCTTTGGTGTATGTGTCTATTTTTAAGGTACAAAATAATAATAATAATTATAATTATAATAATAAAAATAGCTATTTTGTGTGCTGTAGCAGTTCTTTTATAGCTCACATGAAGTGCAGCTCTTGAACCCCACCCCCACCCCCACCCAAAGAAAATACTTGTTAAATAAGGATTAGACAGGTCAAACACCATTGTAGTGCAAATAGTAAACGATAAAAAAACAACATTTACAAAATATAGAAATGTTTGAATCCAACAGATGGACAAACATATTCCTTTCAAGTATCTCTCCTTGAAGAAAATAAAAATTAATCAGGTTACTTCCAATACAAAAAAGTCTCTCTTTTTGTCCTCTTTCAGGTAAACAGTTTCAAACCTATTAGGTTGCATAGTTCTAAGATCATAAGCACCTTAACGAAATGTAACTTGGTATTCTTTTTTCCTTGATCTTTCACTCTTTCCGTTCTTGTTCTCAATGTTTTATGTTGATTTTTGTCTTGTGGCAAAAGTGGTACAGAAAAGAAAATGTGACCACCCGCACAGAATTCTTCTTTTACCAGTATGTGTATGCATGTGGTGTTTGGAAATACCTCTGTGTGTGTGTGTGTGTGTGTGTGTGTGTGTGTGTGTGTGTGTGTGTGTGCCTGTGCATGTGTGTGTGTGCTCAAGCCCACATGCCTGGGCTTGTGTAAAATACACAGAGATAATGTCACATAGACATACTTATGACCTGGGTAACTGGGTGGGACTGGCCCTTTAAAACTCATGGCTTTCTAGACGTTATTTGGGTTGTACTAGCCCACATTACTGCAGAATAGACAAGTAGACTTCCAGGCTCAAAAGGGAACCGCAAGAGGCAGGAGAGAGGACAATACCCAGTCTGATAAAACTGATGCAATCAGTTTGGTTTTGGAAGAAATAAAGGGTACATCATTCTCTCTTTTCCTCCCAATCCTTGTTTCCTTCACTGCTTCATCTCTGAGCCCTGGCTTAGGATATTTTTCCACAACTTCCTTCATCTGTTTCATTATGTTTGTTCTCAGTTTAGTTTTTGTTTTTGTGGGGTTTTTTATTTCTATTTTTCTGATTGTTTTTGTTTAATTCAGGTATCTTATATTTTTTCTTCATTTTGCCACTGTCTTCTCTGGACTTTCTAGATCCATTTCCTCTGGGACCTGGCAACTCTAGGAGCAGCCACACTCCTCCACAATCATGTTCTGAATGTCCTTTTTGATGATGTTTTGACCATCATCATAATATAGCATGGACATGGGTCTCAGCTTGGTGGGCACACAACATGACTTAAGGTTGGCAAAGGGGCTATGACCCCTCATGCGGTAGTGGTTGATGACTGTTGAGTGAAAGGAGAGTGAGGACCCAGAGGTGCCTGCTATGTGGCTTGGGCACTCACCCTCACAATAGTTGGCATGATAGCCAGAGGGAGCAATGATCCAGTCATTCCAGCCAATGTCCTTGAAGCTGACAAAGAACTGTTTCTTACAGCAGATGTTGACCTTGCCATCACACTCTAAGCCCCGCCTACGCCTGCGGTGAGGATGGTCTTCTGACTGCCTAGCCTGCAGCATGAGGAAAGGTCTATGTGATTGTTCCTTTTCCTCTTCAGCCGCTCCATCGCTTCCGTCTTTCTTCTTCCCATCCCCGTCCACTTCTTTCTTCTTCTTCTTGCCCAGGAGCACAAGGCTGGCACCACTCTCCTGGCACTGCTCACAAGCAATCCGCACATCCAGGGAACTCTTTCCCTGGTCCAGCAGGCGCTGGATGCTGCTAGACACTGGAAAGATGTGCCAGGTACTCTTCCGAGCATCGACCACTTTCTCTGATAGCAACAGTTCACTCCTCTCCCCCTTTAAGCCCATTTCCTCGGCCTCATCCCCCATGTCCAAGCTGCCCTGTGGGTGCTTCTGCTGCTGAAACAGACGGATGGTGACTTTGGTTCTGGTCCTGTTGGCCTTGGGGACTTTCAGGAAGAGCCAGATTTCTGCACGCTCCACTACTGACAGGTCACTGCCTTCCTTGGAAATTTCAAAATGCAGTGTCTTCCTGGCTGTGCCTGATGATAAAATGATACAGAAAGAGAGAGAGAGAGAGAGAGAGAGAGAAAGAACACATGTTAATTGCAAATTGTACATCTATCACTAACTCCAGGCAACAAGAACCGTGTTACCCACTACCTAGCACAATGCTCAGTCAGCAATTTACAGCCCACACATGAGATAAATCTGTTTTCATATGGCCACTCAGTTGAAAAGAGTTTTACAGTTTTGAACTGATTGAAAAAAAATAGTATTTTTTTACATGTGAAAGTTACCTGAAATCTAAAGTTTAGTGTCTATACAATGCAGTTTCATGTTGCCTGTGACCATGCTTCACTTACACAGAATTGAGTAGTTATGGAAGACACTACTAACAAACAAGTGTGTAGGCTTGCTCTGTGATGAAGGATGCCTGGGCTCCTGCATCTATTTCATTCATTCCTGCATTTTAGTTTAATCTACAAAGTGAGAATAACGTGATGACGTTTGATCCCGGATCTCACAGGTTTGAAAGAATGGGAAGAATCATGAATAAAAATCCCTGGAAGTTATGGAATTATTTCCCACAAAAAGCCAAAACCTGTCCCCTGCATCTATGTTTGGGTCAGTGTAGGCCAGACTCTGAGCCAATGTCTTCTTCCTGTCACCACTTGACCTAATTTGTCTGTCAATCTGTGCCCAGTTACAGTATCGGAGTTTTCACCAAATGACCTCCAAAGCTTTGAGTCAGCCCTCTCTCAAGTTGCTTCTCCATTAAGCAGTTAAAGAAATCTTCCTAAAATTGGTTCTGATCACAGTTGACCCTTCTTCTGTGATCTTTTGTTTCCACTACTCAACAAACTCCCCATGACTTTGGACTGAGCACCTCATGTAAGTCCATGTCTGTCCCTGTGGCCCACCTACTTAACCCCTTGTGAACTCTATGCACTCAACCCACCTGTAGCAGTAACACTGATTGTTTTTTGCAACATCCTGGGCCAGCCAGAACAATGCCTTTGTTAAACTGACTGGATGCCACTTTCCACTGCCTTCCTTATCCTCACCTACTACCATCCTCAGACTGATTGAGTTTAGGAAACCAGATTAGGTCATGCTTGTCTTATTTGCTGTCATGGTGTAGTATGCAGCAAAGAAAGGGTAGGTAATTACCAGATTACTAATTAACAAATGGGTGCATATTAGAATTGAGTTGCCTTAAATTAAGAAAGCAACTCTTATCTCTGAATCACTTATTTTTTTCCTCTGATCACTTAGAATATACCACATAAATACCTAAAATATAATTCACCTTTTATCTGCTTTTAAAGTAGAAGACATCCCAGAAACCATTAAGATCTATGTAGATCTTTCCTTTTTTCACAGACACTTGTAGATTTATTATGCTGTGTCATTTATAATAAGAAACACATGTCCAGACTAGAATCCTTTGATTGAGTATATATTTTCCTTCGCTTCCACATTACCATTGGGAGGCATATAAAAGCATGCTCTCTTTTACATGATCATGTCCCTACTCATAGTTGTCTGCTGTACATGGATCACATGTACAGTCTGGGAACAATCTTCAAGAGGTTTCTTTGACATCACAGCTCCCTAGGAGGATCTCCCTAACTGGATTTCCACAACTAACAGAAATCCGGCTCTACTCATCAGTGAAGACCTTTAGATGTTTATGGCACCATAAATTTCAGCAGTCTCAAGTGTACTACAGCAGAAGGTATGCTTTTCTGTGCATGGCACACAGTAGATTCCAATCTCAATCTAACACATTGTATACTATTACTACAGCTGATAAATTCACAAAGGCAAGAGCCAGGGAGCACTGACTATAGGCAGGGAGAACCCCCTGGCATCTGCCTAAACGTCTGCCAGGAAGATGGGGTAGCAGAGGCATTCCTCTGAGTGACTTCACATTTCTGTTAGAAGTCAAAATAAATAATTAATAGATCCTGACTCCATAGCATACAAGAGCCAGGAACAGTGAGAAAGGGAAACATGGTGACCGTTTTTAAAAGTGGATCCTACTACCACCCTTTGCTAAAGTTTGTAGGTTTTATGTTGTTGTTTATTTCTATAAGAAAGCAAAACGCACTAGGAAGCAACATCTAAGATGGTAAGTGCAGCAGATCATGAGGGCTTTAGGGCACACAAGGGTAGAGGGGTCCAGAAAGGTTGGAGTAAAGGAGGGATTGTGTACAGGGAGCCTGGAAGACCACATATTCCTCCACTGCAGGCGCATGTCTGCTATTCTTTTAGAAAAATTTAACTACCTACCTACCATTTCCCTCCCTGCCTCTGAGCAGGACTCTTTCTGAAATTCTGAGCTCCTTGGGGTGTCAGTCCACAGACAGAGAATAAAAGTAGCAGCTAAATTAGAAAAGCCAGCAGGGGCTGTTGTCTTTCCCTGGGAAACATCTCCCATCTGGCAAGGCTCACTGGGTCTCTAGTATGGCAACCCTCTCCCAAACTCTGCTCTGTCCTGGTCCACACCTGCACACTTGGCATGGGTATAAGGATAAGAGCAGCTGACTGCAGGACTGACTTGCTCACACTGGGCTTCCCATAAGCAGTCCTGAGCTGACTGCAGATGCTGGGATAGGGAGACAAGAGAAGACTAACTGGCAAGCTAGAACAAGCAGCTACGCATATGAATTGCTTTTTATCGTGTCCAGCAAGGCTCAGGCCATGGGCTCCTGCCACACAGCCTGCAGGATGGCACCTCATTTCATGGGAACAAGTTTCTAAAGCATGAGGTAGCTCCACCCCTTCTTCCGAGGGGCTGTACTTGGAAGCAAATGATTTAGTGTTCCTGCAAGAGGATTGTACAAAGAGAGTGCTCATTAGAGGGGGCTCAGTCTGTCAGGTGCTGCTACACTAGGCTCAGAGAGTCATCATCAAACGACTTTCAGGCTGGTCTTGGCTGACAATTAACTGCAAGCCATTGCCTGCTTGTCACGGGAGGCAAGGGTGCTGATTTGTGCCGCAGTTTAATTACCCAGCCGAAAGCCTCTGCTCCTGTATTTGTTTCCACTCTAGCTTGCTTCATCTCTCCCCCATATTTCTGACATTTGGATTTTCCCCTACTAATTGACATGCCTGTCCCCTCCTTCTCCTGGTGTCCATTTCTGGAACTGCTATTTGTGTATTGCATGATATTTTATCAGGGGAAAAAAAAAATAAAACTGAGATCCAATTTCATGAAAATGCTGTTGCCGTATGCCCAGGAGGACAGGGGGAGGAGAGAGTCAAGTCTTCCTCCATCTACCTCATGCGCAGGTACATTTTACAAGTTCTATTGTATTCTGACTTATTAAGCAGTGCATTTTTTTCCTTTTACCTTAGCTTTCATTGCAGAAGGGTGTGGGGAGAGTGAGATGAATAGGAGCTGAAGTGGATTGACCATTTATCAGACCTGTTGGCTTCAGAAATATATTACAACTCTCATGTTAGTTACATAAGGATGAAAAATATAGCTATTAAATGTTATATTCCCTTGGTTTCTATTACCTGAGAGAAATTGCTATATTGCAGTGATGCTTCCTGGAGGCCCCAAGCTGAGCATGTAACGATTTGGAAAAGGGAAGAAAAATATCTAAGGCTGAGATGTTTAGGACCAACTCTCCATCCATTTCAGGCCTCGCTTAAAAAACTGCTGCTGTAAAATCCTGAAATAAACACGTTCCCATAATGCTGCGTGAGCAAGTATGGCGCTCATGTGTACAGGTGTGTGCTGAGTTCCTCCACCAGGCCGCAGCTCCCCGGATAGAGCTGCTGGCTCCCTAACCTTTCATTAACTGCTCCCTGGTAATGTTCTTTCCCTCCTCTATGCTATTTTCTGTCCTGAGGCTTGTGAGCAAAGCTTGTATCACAGCCTGCTCTGTCTGAGTAATTCACTAAGAAAGTCCCACGCAAATCCATGTGGGTGAGTTTGGTGGACACGTAGCAAAGCAGAAGAAAACGGGCACATCATTCAGTAGGGATAAATTCTGTACCTTATAGGGAATACCTCTGCAATGCTGCCTGGTGGGAGGGCTGGACAGAAAGAAAGTCTATGGAAGCCTAAAGGAAGGGTGTTTGTAGAAATTCTCTTTTGCTTTCAGGATTTTTCACTAGCTTGGTCACAAAGATATGCTAGAGCTTCAAGAGGCAGGCTCCTCGATCCCTTCCCCAACATTAATATGCAAATTCCACATACACAAAGTCCAGCTATTAGATTTGTGAGTATATCGTAATTTCCAGCCAAATAATCAATATACACATAGAGTTCCAGCTCTTAGTTTAGGCTGGTTTCCCTCACCAGTGTCCTAGGTAAAATATGCTGCTCTTTTACAAATAGGTAATAATTATGTCTCTGTTAATGTGGAAAGCCTTGCCATTCACACAGGGCACATTAAAACCTACCATGAAGGGAGCAGGACTCTGCTGTAAAATATGTGTTACTTTAAGTTTCCATTCTTCACCCAGTTTCCCTGTGCCTACATACAGCACAGTCCGTAACATAACGGGCCAGAATTACAGTTCTCTGAGGCACTAAGTCGGCCTCTGGCCAGCTTCCAGGGGTTTCTGCAGAATGCAGCAAGTGAGGTCTGAAAGGTTATTTTTCCCCTGTCCTACTATAGAGAATCTTGCCTACAGCAGGCATATTAGTTTGCCTGTGCAAATTATCCTGTCTAATCTCTCATTGGGATCCATTTTTGAATTATTGTAAATCTTCAGGTCTGGGTAATGTATCATTCATTGCTTCTTCCATTTAAATAATGATGAAAAGGGTTAAATGGTTGAAGAAAAGAAAAGGTGTCTTACTTCATAATATAAATAGAAGAAAAAAAAATTCTCAAGAATCAACCCCAGAGAGTTTTTCCAGAGTTCATCAAAACTTTTACACTTTTAAACCTAGGAACCAGTCAGTCAAGCATGAAGAATTCCGAGCTAAAGTGAAGAGATCATGCTCAAGTTTGATATAACAGAAGGGCCAAGACAAATAAGTATTTTCATGAAAAGTGGGAAGGCACTCCTTCTCTCCATGTGAAAACTGCATCTCTCCCCTGACATCTCCTCATCCCCACTACAGTACACCCACTCCACACGTGGGGGGGAGGGGGAGGAGGGGGATGCTCTCTTTGCACATCCTTCCCCCATGGTTTCTCTCCACACTCTCAGCTAGGAAACAAATGCATCCTCAGCAGCTGAACTCCAAGTTCCTACCAGGTGTTAAATAGCCTTTTTTGTTTTTTGGTTTTTTTCCTCCCTGTTGGAAGCCACTTGTCATTTGTTCTTTGTGAAAAGCATTAATAAGGCAGGCAAACTAGGGAGCAGAATCAGGGGAGATGGAAGGTGTTTTTGTAAAACCCAGGTGACCGTATTAGGGAGAGACTGTGCTCACATCGGTGTGGCTGATGATTCACGCACATCCCAAGCTCTGCTTTGTTTGTTTTTGAAATGTATCCCTACTCTGTGGCCGATGGAGCAGTGGAATGTTCATGTGGACCATAGCATTCCTATTGCTGCGGTTCTGTCTCACTTTATGTATTACAGGTAGTGGTGCTCCTCTCAGCGCATAAACTCTTAACCCTTCGGGAAGACGAGATTTCTGGGAGAAAGTAACTGGTAATCTTCCAGATTAGGACGCTACAGGCTGGGGCTTTAAGTGGACACAAAACTGCCTTTTCCAGATTAGCTGATAAAGACATGAAGTTTTAAGGATGCGCCCTCTTGTGGCCAATCTTTTCCAAAATTCCAAAATTAGAGGTTCAGAGGTTCAGAGAGGTGTAATTCACAAGGCAGGTCAAAAAAAAAAAAAAAAAAAAAAAAAAAAAAAAGGTGGTAATTGAGCTGTGGGAGTTTACTCCACTTTTAGATGGCTTTCTTTGGGTGTGGAGAGATAGTCTTCAGGTGAGCTCATGTCTAACTCAGATTTTCTATCTCTGGTGTCCCCCAGGAGGGGAGAGCGCTACTTTAGACAACCACTGGGCAGTATCTATTTATTCAGCCATCACTTATTTTGTTTCTCTATCCTTACTCCAGTAAGCTAATTGTGAAAATCAGCAGCTAACCATGGCAGAATCTCTGCATACTCAATGGTAGGTTGCTACTGTATATTCACTGAGGAACTACTAAGCAAAAGTAGATAAAACACTGTGCATAGGCCAAGAAGTCCTCTGATCTCGATTTCATTGACAACTTAAGTCATAGTTAGATTGGCTTTACTCATCCATACTGGCATTTCTTTGAAGAAAAGTAAGCTCTGGGGGTGTGGGGCCAGCCATATGCTAACTTTGGGAAGCACTCTTGGGTGACACCTGTGAACATAAAATCACTTTTGTTTATTGGAGCATATTTCAGAGAGCTTGAGAGTGAATGCCTGCTGTTTAGTAAATGCAATCCAATACATTTCACAAAGCTGAAATATTTCCCCCCTGAACCCAATAGTTCAGTTAAAAGGTCAACTGTACTGTAGTGTTTGCAGTATCTTTATTTTCATGATTTGGCAACTTTAGCTAACCATCTTGAGTGAAGAGAACAAAGTAAAACACACATCCCATATCAGGAATCTTAATATGAAAAGGCACATCTGTAGTGTGCTTACAGGTAATACTCATCAGCTGTTCTCTATGCTATACTAGTGATTACAAAGAAAAGAAAAAATAGTACATGCCCTTTTCTATTCTTGACATATGTAAATAAATGTACTACATAGAAAAGCAGAATTATTCCCAAAGCAACAACGCAGACCTGTGCAGTTCATTTTCATATATTTGCTCTAATTAATCAGATGATAAATACGTTCCCTGCATTAATGGCTTATATCATATTCTACACTACTTAGAGAGTAGATTGTCTATACTATGATCCTTACTTACATATGTGAAATTATATTCTATCAACTTGATGTCAACATGTGCTACTTCTCACATGAGAAAATAAGCAACTGTAACAAACACACCATGTTCCTGAACTACAAGGACTTTCCATTTACAAGTTTTACACTCATTCAATGTGTGAGTCCAGTGAATCACCGTTGTAAATAGCAGCTCATTTTCTCTTACACTGAACAACAGAGAAGCAAAAATGACAAGCTCCTATATGACTGAGAGAGTCATTAGCATTGAGAAGGCCATAAGTAAGAAAGAGTGTAAATGGCCTAATTTTTTGCCAAATCTCTAACTGCCAAGAGATGAATTTTCTATACAAGCCCAGAAAGTCAGAGGGAAGGATAGAGTGCTGGTGCAGTTAATCATGGCAGAAGTCCGTATGTATACTTAGTCACATGATACAGTTAAAACCAAGTTAATAGGAACTGCAATCGAGGTCACCATAGGTGAAGGTTGCATATAAGAACACGTAAGGCCCAGGATCAACCTTCTGGAGCACAGAACACATCACACACACACACACACACACACACACACACACACACACTCACCCCAACCAGAGTTATAAAAATTATCTTTCACCTTCCAACTATGAAAGATGAAGAAATTAAGTGGCAACCTGAAAGGTCCAACCTGTCTTTTTCCTCAGTCAGATTCAGAAAATAAAGTCACAGTAACTAAGGTTTGGGGAAATGTATCAAGAAGAAGCTAGTAGGTAACAAAGTAAGACATAGAGCTAACCTCTCTAGGAAACTGCTGGGGTAGCAAGGCTTCTTACTAGGAGGAAGCCACCAAACCAGCAGCCTATGGGCTCCTACCCTCCCCTCCCCCACAAGGATGCCCAGGTCTTGAATGGCTTTCTTGAAAACAGAACATCTGAGTCAACAGGTTTTCAGGATTGGAAATTTTGAGTGTTGCCTTAATTGTTTATACTGCTGCAGCAAACTTTTAAACAAAATGCTGGGAGTCCCTGCACATACTTTACTAGCCATATGCTGTACCAAACAAAACAATGGCATTCCTTTCAAATGGTTTTGGCAAGGGATCCTATTCCTTAGCCTGGCATTTACCATGAAAGTGAAAAGGTATTATTAACCCATCTGTATGCCGGCTTCCACAGACTTACAGACTTGCAGTAAGATCTGTGTCCTCCTGGTGGTATGAACAGCCAGTTCCAAGTCTAGGGTCTTGGCTTTAAACAGGTATTTTCTACACAGCAACAGGTTAGTGTGGACCTGAGCCAATGATTAAATTCTATTCAAGTTCTTCCTCTTAAGGATTGAGTAGCTCATCATGTCTGAGAGCACATTGTCAAGATTGCATTCCTTGGCAAAAAGTTCTTAGTAACTTTACAAAGAATAAAACTGAGTTGGGGGTGAAGTTCTTTGGCTTTTTGTTGATGCTGTTGCTTTTGTTTTTTATTTTGTTTTTATTCCAAAAGCAAAGATGTCACTGTTCCAAAAGCAATGGCTAATTCAATGCTAACTACCCTGAGGGTTGCTCTTTGCTGTCTTGGGTGGCTTGTGCACAGAGGCAGGTTTTCCAGAGGTGAAAACGATTGTCACTCATAAATGTGCCCAAGTCTGGCTCCAATGTGGCCCCAGATCAGACCTTTAAAGATTTGTTTTCAGACAGTGGTTTCATCAGTGCCTTTGCACCAGGCCCCCAGCCACTCTCACTCCTACCCCAGAAAAACTTTGGATGGGGTCCAGATGCTGCCTCTGCACCCCCCCAACCCCCCAAATGCCCTGCTTTCATCTGGCTACTCCGATCTGGCTTCCTAGGCAGGGCAGCCAGGGTGTCTTATACAGACTGCCTTCCACCTCCAAACCGGCCCAGGAGCTTCCTCTCTGGGTAACCGCTGAGTTTATTTAGCAAGTGTAAGCTAGCCATCACGGGGCAGGGCTCCCTGGCAAAGAAGTCTTCTCCCCCTCCTTTGCCTCTCCGGCGCCACCATCACCTAATAACTAATAACCTTCTCGGGCAGTCTCTAGCGGGAGGGAAAGAAGTTCCTGCTAGGACTGTCAACGAAATACATTTCCCTGCCCCCGCCCCCACCCCCCAACGCCAGCACCCACCTGACTCCGCAAAGGTGATGATCTCCGAGGTCTGCTCCATGAGTTCATTCATTTCGGCCCTCCTGCCAATGTCGTCCTCTATCTCCACGTACCCGTTCTCCCCCACTTTACCCACATGAAGCTTTCTGATCGCGTTGAGAAGCGCCGCCTTGGGCACCGGCTGGGTGACATCGGGTCTCTTCTTCAAGTGCAGCATGTTTAAGATGTGTTTCTTGACAGCCTCTACCATCTCTGGCTGAGAGTTAGGTCCATCCTTCGGAAGGGTGGCCAGCGCACAGGACGGGCAGTCCGGGGCTGCGCCGTGCCCCTCGGATCCTGGGGTGGGGGAACTCCTCACTATAATCCAGCAACTTGCCAACAGAAATCCTCTCAGCCAAAGCAAGGGCATCCTGGCAGCAAAAGTCGTGAGGTTGCCTTCTTTAAAGGCCCTGCTTTTCCTTCCCCCTCCCTCACGCACAGGTTCTTTTTGGACTTTTTTTTTTTTTTTTTCCTTCTCCTCTTCAGCAAATTCTCTGGAACAAGAGCAAAAAGTTTTCTGTGAAGTTTTGTTTGCAGGTTCCCTCTCTGTGAATGCAGTCAGGGCTGTAGGTTTGTGGCTGTCAGGGAGGAGAGTTCTGACTGTCTCCGAGTAAAAGAGAAGGAAGGAGGGAGGGAGGGAGAGAGAGAGGGAGGGAGAGAGGGAGGGAGGAAGGAAGAGACAGGGTGGGGGGGGGAGACAGAGACTGAGAGAGGATGGGAGGGAGAGAGACAGGGAGAAAGGAGAGAGGGGGAGAGAAGACAGAGGGAAGGGGGAGAAAGAAAGGGAGAGCAAGGAAGGGGAGGGAGAGAGGGAGGGGAGAGGAGGGAGAGGGAGAGAGAGAGAGAGAGAGAGAGAGAGAGAGAGAGAGAGAGAGAGAGAGAGAACACGGATTGGCCCTAAGTGAGTGACTGAATGGGAGAGGGAGGGAGGCTGTGAGTAAGGGCTGGGACTCGGGGGAGGGACAGCCCTTTCTGACAGGCTGCTTTCCTTCTGCTCCTTGCTCCCTCACACACACACACACCTCTCTTCAAATCCTACCATTCTCTGGGGGTGGGGGGTGATTCTTTAGCCCATTCTACAATAAATGCTCCTAATTCTGTTCACTTTTCATCTAGGGGTTTCTTTCTTTTTATTCTACTTTTCCCCCCTCCTTTTCCTCTTTCTCTGCTCAGTCAGTTTTACCTTCCTTCTTTGGAAGGGAAAACCCAAACAAACTGTCTCCATTCACTGAGGTAACTTGATTGGAAAGTGTGCCCCCAAAGTCCTCTCCCATGGCCTTGCACTACCCTGGAGTGAGCACCCACCTGGCCTTGATGGGGGGGGGGCTGAGGGAAGCCCTCAGTAGATCTTACAGGTCAGGGGACTGAACCTGGGGCAGAGGGGCTGCCTGGGACAGCTGATTGTTCTGCCTGACAGAATCCAGAACCATTCCTTTCTGCCATTCATTCATATTTAAATGTTCAGGATCCTCATGCCAGCAGGCGATCCAATGGGACCTGGAGCGCAGCAGAACTTTTGTCTGGGGTCATATAATACACTCAGCTTTTGCCAACTGGGCACCACAGCAGGGCATTGGAGGCTCCCTTGGGCAAGCAGCATTTTACATGCCCTTTACATGCCCGAATCAGAGAAGGTACTCTCTCTCTCTCTCTCTCTCTCTCTCTCTCTCTCTCTCTCTCTCTGTCCTGTATGCACACATACTCACTGTCCCTTTTCCTGGCTTCAGAGATAAAGCACAGAATTCATTTGGCCTTTCTCTAATTCTTTCATAAAAAAGAGTATACTCTTATGGTGCAAATAACTAGCCTATGAGGGAAGACTTTCTAAATTATATTGACAAATTATTTTTCTCTGGCATGTGCTAGTTCTGTTTTGTTTTTCTGCCCCCCTCCTGGTATTAACCATAGAATTCATGGTAGCCTGCTTGGCTCCTTCCTTTCTCTTCAAAGCAGAGCTGAAATCATCAAAGATTACAATGCTCACAGAACAAGACAAATGTGCATTTTAAAACAATGCCTTTCTGAGGCTTTTTTTTTTTAAATTCTGCACACCCCCTTTTCATTTTCTGTCTTATTGCTTTTATCTTGCAGAAGTATCTTTAAAGCGCCCATCTGTTAAAGCTGTCCTTCCCTCTCAGTTTCTTCTCTACACATAAGTCCTCTTAGTTTCTGTAGATGCACTTTGCTTCTACCTGACATTTACCATGTCCAGAGCATTCTCATCTAGCAAAGCAGGTCATGAGGACAGAGGAAATAGGTGTCAGGACTACAAGCATGAGGTCTACATACAAGGAGATGAGGTTGATAAAATCATGACACTAAGTTAAACTTGCAGTTTTGAAAGGTAACAATGCTTTTCTAAACCATACAAATGCTACCTTTTTCAAAAGCAACAAGGCACAAGACTTTCTTGGTTACCAGCCCTCTGACACCTTTTCAGGGGTAGGAGGACTGTGCTGTTGTTGACAAGACTGTCCATATTACCTAAAACTCTCATGTTTTTTAAATAAAGGGAGGAATGGCATAAAGATGAGGGAAGTAGGAGCATGGGCATTATAAAGTTCAATAAAGTATCTTTGTATTATAATAACGTCACCCACCTATTTGGAATTACAGATACAGAACCCGGAGCATTTTGTGATGCAGTTAAGTTTTACAAGACAGACTAACATAGAGCTAAAAGTTTAATGACTCTAAACAACTCAAGAGTCCTAATAGTAGCATTTGGATAAGAACAACTTATCAATGTTTGGATTCTCTCTGCATGTGAATATGTGTGTGTTCCCTGAATTTACTGTTTGCAAATGGAACTCTTAAAAATAGCTTTCTCTTTGGCATATGTACTTGTATATGTGTGCTGAGTGGATTGTATAAACACATAATCTATTTGCATGCTCTAAGACTATTAAAGACAGTATTAACCTGCCTGCACAATAGAAAATGATACAAATACCTATGGAGGTGCCAAAAAGTTGTAAAAGTCCTCTTAACCATAGTGAATTTTAACTTGTAGAAAGCTCATAAGCAAGAATTTAAAAGCATTACCTTTTTGGTCCCTTCTGTTTTGCCAGCCGGCTCTTGTATCATGAGGTCAGAGCTGTCTGAGTTCCTCTTCATGGTATTGGCACTGTGAAGTTTTATACTGTAGTACTTAGTTGTACACTCAGACATTGGTACCTCTCATGGAGGGGGCTGGGCTTTGTTTAGGATTGGTTAGAATCAGCATGACATCAGCAGATGACTAGTTTTTCCAGTGTGAGACATTTCATAATTCATTATCTAATGGAAATCCCTCTTGGCTTCTGAGACACTACCTGGGTGATGTACTGAGCCAGTAAAGCCTGTGGCTAGGAATAGTCCACCCTTTACAAAATAAATAAATAAATAAATAAATAAATAAATAAATAAATAAATGAAACAAAAATAGGAGAATCAAATACAAGCATACACACCTCCAAGAATGTCCAGCTTTGATTTTATACTACTCACACATATTTCTTGTTATATTCAGGTTCAGTTTTATGCCTGTACATAAAACATCTGTTACTTCATAAAGTTGCCTCTATTTGCAAAGCACTTTACTTTTTCCACAGCAAAGAAAATCCATAGTGTTCTTTATAGGAAGTCTAACTTTATAATTATGATTAAAATAAGATATTTTCTTGCAGAAAAACATAGGGCAATTTGTGTGTCCATGTGGTGATGGTCTCCTTGCCTTGACTCACACTATTAATTTACACCTTGAAATTGAATGCCCACTTCATACATCATTTATCACCCCAGACTTGGGAAATAGTCCTTTACAAGTGAACTTCCTAAGTACCCTGCCTGCCTTGATCTTTAAGAGTCCTATCCTAACTAGCAAAAACAAAACAACACACACACACACACACACACACACACACACACACATATAGTTTTTTAGGCTAGAACTTCAAGCCCTATAACTTATAAACATTATAAATGTGAGTTTAATGAAAAGAAGTGAACTCTTTTGAAATACAAGTATAGTTAATTAGGGGATTTCTGGGACCGGGTGGGATGGGGTGGGGAGAATCACATTGGCAGGGAGATACCATAAAAGAGAGGAACTACTGATAAGCTTAGTGAAGATGGTCCCGTTGTCCTCAGGAGAGAGCACAGCTGAAGCACTGGCCAGGTTCTCATGACAAGTTGGATAAAATGTGCAAAATTGGGAGCTAATGAAAGCCATATGACCAGATATGTTGTTTTGTGTGCCGGATTTAACATGCATAAAATAAACTTTTCACTGTGCCCACAAGCAAAATACAGAGGCTCTGGTCTCCTGATGTGTAGTGGGGGGAAGGCTCCTTTAGGACACCAGGGGCTGTCTGTGCAAGGGTATCTTGACTACAAAGTGTGAGTGCTAGTTATATGTAGGGGAGGAGGGGAGAGAAGCCTTCTAAGAACCGCATAAGAGAACTGAAGTAGGGAATGAAGTTATAGCGGAAGAAAGGAATATGAGTGACAAAGACAAAGAAATCCAGAGATGCTCCATCCTATGCCCACCTTTGGAAGAGAGCACTTCCGTACTATTTGATAAGAACCTCTGGCATCTAAACTCACCTCCTGCCTCACACATGATTTCAGGGCAAGTACCTCTTGCACCCAAATACAGAATGGGTGTCACAGAAACGTGCCTGGATCAGACCCCAGCTCTGAGGGTCCCTCATCTCTTAAACTCAAGCCTCAGTGTTTCCATCTATAAAATGGGATCTATAACCTCCGGGTCAAAAAAACCATAGTGCTATTTCCGGGAATCCTGGTAGTTTCTTAAGTATGTGTGTCATGGGAATGTTGAGGACCCTGACTTCAGAGGCCACCTACCTCACACGGGTCACTCTGAGACCCTTGTTGGCCTTTGACACCACGGAAGTGCCCACCTGCTAAGCCAGTCTAGTAGCTGTGACATGACATAGCTGGATTCCCCAACCTCAAAGATAAACTACACTGGGAAAGCCTCCTCTCTCTCCATGGAAATCAAGTTGGGGGTGGTGGAGGAAGCAGGCAGGTTAAAACAGCTTCTGTGGAATACTCTGAGCTAAGGATCAGCGTTTCCCTGCTGAATTCCAGGGCCCAGGGCGTGCGCTGGTCAGCGCAGCTCTAAGCGGGGTTGGTTTCTCTTTCATTTCCTGCCCCTCCCGCAGAGACTCCCTGCACCCAGGCCCTGTCCCTTCTCAGCCTGCCACCGTACCTTGAGCAGCACCTGCTGGCAGTTTCCAGGGATCACTCCCGAATGCGAAGCTCCAGCCCGGCTCGCGGGACGCCTGGACTCAGGGCCAAGCCGGTCCAAGCGGCCGCCTCTATTTTTACCCTGAACACCAGCAAGGGCAACTTCGTTTAAAAGCGCAGCTCTTGATTTTTCCCCCCGGTTTGGCAGCTAAAGAATTCAGGGAGGGGAAGGAAAAAAAAATAATAATCACTGTTCAGTGAGTGCAGCTGGGAATCTCTGATCCCAGCTCTTGGTGCCAGGGAATGTCAGGGACCAGGACCTGCAGTGGGGCTGGCGGTCTCCTGGCCAAACCAGAGAAGCAGCACAGGCCCGGCGCCGGCTGCCTGCCCCTTCCCGAGTGTGGAGTTCGGTCCCACCGACTACCGCACTGGCAGAGTGGCCCGCTGCCACCGTGCTCTGCACCTAGCGGAGGCGTTCTGATTTACTGGCTACTTCACAAAGCTCCAACTCCACGCTGGCCCTGTGCTCGCCTGGAGGAGCAGCCACTAGCGAACCCGGGGAGCAGCTTGCTGTGAGGAGGAGCCCGGAGGGAAACTGGTACCTTATTTTACTGTAATTGCAAAAGAAGAGATGTGCCAGAGATTTATATTTAGAAGTTGTATGTTTCTACTTTTATGTAAATGGAGCAATTAGGGCCTGTCTTGTTTCTGCTAACTCGGATGCGTGAGCATTGCTGGGGAGCTGGTGTTTTCAATCACAATTAGTGAGCTGGTCAAGAAAGAAAGTTCCTCTGAGGATAGAGCTCCTTTGTGAGGATGGGAAGACCTGCGTTTTGGTGCTGGCCTGTGGCTGGGTGACACATATCTTAGGGGCACAACTAACTCTGGCCTTGTGTGTTTGCCCTGTGCAGCAGCTGGGACCGTATATAGTTGGCAGAGATCACGAAGTGAGAAAATTCACTTTTCCTCTGAAGCAAACCATGCAAACCGTATGTCCTTAAGCTTTCATCCAGACTATTAATTGCTCTCCCTTCACTATTCCTGAATGGAGGAGGCAGGTGTGGAAAGGGAACCATTGTCCACGACTCTGTGGTACTGCTGCTCACAGATCCCATGATTCACTTGAACATGTCAAACGGGATATGGACACCCTGAGCAGGTGACTGAGAAGTGCCCTCTGATTCAACTGAATGACAGGAGGCTGGTGGTTCCGAGGCATGAACAAGCTGCTGACAACTCAGGGTGTTTGGTTCCTTCCCATGAAAAATCTGTTTCCAAAAAATCATGATTTCTGCCTCATCCCCACTGGGAAAGGGAGCATGAAACGTGACTATGGAAATGAAAAGGACTTTCGAGGTGTTCTCAGCAGCTGAGTGTTATTCTGAGATCAGGAAGGAAAACTTTGCCTCCTTGTGAAGAGTTACCCCTCTCCTCCAAGTGGCAGTTCAGTGTCCAGAAAACATGAGCAGGATTTTGAGCAGTAGACTGTGGAAGTCCCCGGTTAAGCATCCAATCAAATGGATTCAGTAGAGTATGGGTTTTGCAGACCTATCTAATTCCTACTGGCCACAGACTGCACCCAGTTTGGGCCAAATGTTAGATATAAGGATTTGGGCCAGAGATGAAGCCCTACTTTGCAGTCAAAATCAAACTGGGGGTGGGGGGGGGAGTTGTGCTTCTAAGTTAGATCAAGAATGAATTGTTCAAAACAGAGGTGGCAAGGGTAGCCTAATATTCCTCTGAAATGTATCAAAAGCAACAAATCAGAAATAGTTAACCCCAAACTCCCTGGCACCCAAGACTCAAATTTTTCTCAGAACTGCCTGACTATCCCTCCAGGCCTCATGCTGGGTAAGAGGGCCAGCTCTCAGAGTATTGAAGACTGTTAACCAAACAGTGCCCCCAGATGCTAGAGCTAACCCAGGGAAAGAAGATGAAGAAAAAAAAATCAGTAAATGAACTGTTCTTCATTCCAGGACAGTGGTTCTCAGATGAAATGAGTTTGCTCCCTGGGACATTTGACAATGCTTCCAACTGTCACAACCAGGAAGGAGGTGCCACTGGCATCTACTGAACAGAGGCCAAGGATGCTAAGAACCCTCCCACAATGCACAGCATAAGATGGTGTCCAAGCTAGAGTAATTAGCAATGATTATACATTGGGGAAGCCCTGAATTAGAGACATGGGTTTAAGATTTTACCCAATTCCCTTTAACATCCAAGGTCCAAGAGGACTTGGAAACCAAGACTATAACACTAGAAAAGAATCCAATTACACAAAGCGTTGGGGATTGAAGTGTCCTGCTTCCTCAATGACTAGAGGCTCATGTGAGGCAACAGAAAACTGAATTTTCATAGGCAACCTCATTGCTCCAACATGTCTTCTCATATGCCCTCAGTACATTTCTGCAAGTTTTTGGGTTAATCAGCAGGCAGGCCTTGTTGACAAGCAACAAATCTAGATGAGCTGACTCATACCCAAGTTGTTCCAAGACAACAGATTCACAAAATAAATAAGTAAATATAACTGGAACCTCACTTTAGCAATTTAGTAACAGCTTAATCAATGCAATAGGGAATCCCCCCAAAGTAAAATTTACAAATGTGTGATAGCTATGCTTTTATCTTAACCATAAAAAGGAAACAGAAAAAAAAATACTAGTTTCATTATTGTCTAGTACCTTAAGAGAATGACATACAATAAATACCCAATGAAATAAAGCAGAGTTCTTGCCTAAATCCTAATGGACATTCCAAACAACATAGTATACTGCAAACACCCTTCTTATAAGGAAGTGAGGCTGTCAAAGGAAGACTAAGGCCCTCCAGGTGCTGTTCCTCTGAGAGGTCCCAGACATGATTGTGAAAGATACAGAAAAAGCGTCATCAACAACAAATGATAAATATCATAGACAGAAGCATCCTACAAGCTAGCGTCGATGTAAATACTTTTAAGGAGATGAGGATCAACATCCCAAGTTCATGACTTAGCTTCTGGGTGGCTCAGCTCATCCAGAAAGATGGTAAGTCAAAGTTCATCTGTCAATGGACAAAGCCATAAGGGGAGTGTCTTAGACATCATGACGCCATGTCATCTCCTCCAAGATGTGAATCATAGTCTACTCAGGTAAATGGTCATTTTAGAACCAAAAGCCTCAATCAACTCCCAAATGATTCATAAATGCCTGGATTTCTTCCCAAGAGTGGCTAGTACATGCAAAAACTCAATAATCACTTGTAACCTATAGAGAAACCACACAAATATGCCTTCTCAAAATTCTGACCAACATACATAATGTTCATAAATTGTCATAACTCAGTTTAAACCCAATAAGGAAAAGTTTGCTGCAGAAATTGATTTATTTTCCCTAGAAGATTATGGGCAACGTTTTCAAAGGAACATAGAACAGAGTGTTGCCATCTCTTTCCTTACCTGGATCCCCTAAGATAACAAGTCCCATGTTCCAAGGTTGAAGACACAGAGATTTAATGTATAGATCCCATTAGAATGATGAGAGCAGAGACCTTGATTCTAACTCAGTTTTGCTTATCCACAAAGATACTTCTACAACCTGTTCTCCAATTATAGATCCAAAAGGTAAAAGCCAATAAAAACCTTGAAGCTGTCCGGTCAGTGTGTGTGTGTGTGTGTGTGTGTGTGTGTGTGTGTGTGTGTGTGTATTAGATCAGTGAATTGCTACCTCCTGCATGTCCTGATAAAGTCCAAAGGTTGTGTCCCTCTATGGGAGCAGCTCCCAGGCACGTCTAAGCCACAGTGGCTTGGGTGCTATTCTTCACTGCACTGTGACCTCTCCTATGCATGCTCTGGCAGCACACTCTGGCCACAGCAGGCCTGGTAAATAAATATTTCCAGGTGCCCTACTCTAATCTCAGGAAGGTCAGGTTTTCAAAGGTGAACTGGCAAGCAGGTCTCTGTTAGCATTAATCAGTTTGGGGAAGCAAAGTGTAAGAAAGTAGAATTATCTTGTGCAGTTTAGCTGGGGTCACAAAATTCCATAACCTTCAGCTTTCTGAAGACAATTTATGGCCACAGTCCCTTGTCTTAACACTTTGTCGGTCCTCCTAAGAGATGGGCTAAACCGATGAATGGAAGAACAGTAGTTCTATTAAAGGAAAAAAATCTGATCTCTCAAAGCCCTTTTGTGATCACTTTAATAAAAAGACTGGAAAGCCAATAATGTCATTTTGGCCAACTCTAACATCATTTAGCTACTAAATGAGAACAATTAAAATGGCACTCCCTGTAGAGAAGAGTTCACCAATAACTTCCTTAACTTTCAAGAAGCTTTTGTTTTATTAGATGCTGTTAACTTCATGTTAGTCACAGGGGAAAAAAAATGCCCACATACACACGCACGACTAAATGTAGTCAGTTTGCTCAGCTGCTGCTGACGTCACTGCTGCCCACTAGGAGTGAGTTACTGTAATAACCCCCTTTTATTAATCATAGGCTGGAGGAAGCACAAAGCGAGTGACATCATTAAGCAAAGGACTGGCTAACTCATGCTCCAATTTACTCAGCTTTATTATAACATTTCTCAAGTGTCATATGAAAGTGATTACCATTTCACACTTTCCCCCTCTGAGCAGTCATACCTAACCTTCAATTCAGACTCCCAGAGAAGAGCTGGTTGTTCAGGTGGAGTCACAAAAGAGCCAAGTCTCACTAAGGGTCTTTATTCTGGAAAGAACATCCACAGGACAGCTTCTTCCTGGGCTGGAGAAGGAGGCAGTCTCTGAAAGGATAATATTCCAAATGACCTGTGCTTCACTCTGATCCTGGTGGCAGCATCCAGTTGCAGAAGGCACTTCTGGTATGTCTCTATGGTGACCTAGGCCTTAGATTGTGCACACCTGAGCTCCAAAATATGAAAACCCTATTGGAAGCCTGGCAAAAAATAGTGAATATCTATGTGGGTCTTGAAGTTAGACTACATTGAGCTAAATTCATTACTTTCAGACCTGAAGACTTCTGAACAAATCACTGTTATCAGTAGTACAGTTACCCTGACTAGTAAGCACTGGCCACAATGCACGTACTCCACAGATAACTACAAGCGAAGCACAGAGAATGTGACCACTGGTGGAATTTTTTTCTTTTCCTTCACTGGCTACAATGAGCCTTTGCTGTCCTTCTACATTAAACACTGGAAAGCCATGCAAACATTCTATAATTGACCAAGGTAGGTTAGGAAGAAGGAAATCCAGCTGCATGATCAACTTAGACACCAGCTTGAAAGTTACAAGCCAGCATAAATTTTTAAAGCATCTTTTTAAAATTAGAGTGGTCCAGTTCCTCGTGAACTCCTACACACCCAATGCAGAACTTCTGAAACTGAAGAGGCAAGTGATTAAAAGAGAAAGAAGACCACTGTAGCTCAAAACCTGCCAAGAACACTGCATAATATTACTGTCACATTTTCTCGTTTTTTGTTTTTTGTTGTTTTCTTTCTCGTTTTTTGTTTTTTGTTGTTTTCGTTTTCTTCATTTTTGTTAAACAAGGTATGACATCCAGAGGAGACAGAACTTGACCTTGCAGTCCTCCTGCCTCCACAGATTATAGGAATGTACTACCACATCCAACCTGTCTTTTCTTTTGACCATATGAAAACTGTCTGACTGTCCCCATGATGAACACACACATTCTATGTAACAGGAAAAAAAGTTTTATCATAGTCTGAGTTGTCTTAGAGCTCATAAACTGGCCTTTAGCCGGTGTTACTTTATAAAGGCCCTCACTCATTCCCTTACTTGCATTTCTAACTTGAGGGTATTTGAAGTAGTCAAAGAGTCAAATATAAGTTTAGTTGGGTACACATGAGAGATGCAATGGTAGAACAGAAAAGAGGGCCAGAATCCTGGGGGATTTGAATCATAATAAAATTGTCTCAGCAATTGCAGAATGCAATAAACAGGTGAGAAACCTTACTACATTGGTCTTTTCTGGCTCAGTATTGAATCACGAGCAGTCTACTAGAGATGAATAGGCTTTCAGAGTGATAGGCTACTACAGGAAGGACATGCCAGACAATATTACATGAAAAATCAATTAATAATAACGTACAACAACTGTAAGATCTCCTGATTGGAAGCTTCCTTAGGGAAGGCACTGGTACAATCAGTTCATTGGAAGCTAATTCCAACTCCTTAGGGGATAAATGTGCATGTGGCAGTTTTAACCTTTCAACAGCTAATTCATGCTTTACTTCACTTCTCATCCAATGACCGGGTACTCTTGAGTTAGAGAAGAAGCCCAGCTAGGATCACCAAATACAACTCTGTATTAACACAGTGTTTGTTAATACTATCACTAGAGGAAGTTCCAACAGGGCCACTTGGAACGCTTATGAAATTTTCCAAGGCAGGAAAAAAAAAAAATGTGACCATCAAGGAAATCAAATCTTCTGGACTTGGGAAAATAGTCCCTATTTACCAGGTGATTGAGCTATCACTCCCTTGGAAAGAGACAGCAGCGCCCTCTTCTGGTGCATTAGCATAGAAGGAAATTTTAGAAGGTTGCTGATATGCCCACTCCCAGTCAATTGTTTTGCAAATAACACTCACACTAAATTTAAAGGTAACATATATTCTCTAGACAGAATGTGAAAATGTATGTTAATGTAAATATGTGAGTCACGTGTGATCTTCCTTCCCAGAATCCTCACTGTTTTGGTGTATGTGCAAAACAAAATTGGAAGTAAATAATTGGATAATTTGATATTTTTCATCTATCATTCACTGTATCATTCACTGCCATTTTCAATGGCAGTATTCCTTGGGAATGTACTGTGTGAAGGGTAATAAATCAAATGAATGCCTTTATCATAAAGTCAGCCAGCTAACAGTGTGTAGCTATTTCCAAAATTTTGTAGGCATTTTAAATGTTTTTAGTTTATCTCTTATTACTTCTTTTAGGTAAATTCCTAGAAAATGAATTATTGGGTCCCTAAATGTGGACATATTTAGTATCTCCATATATATTACCAAGTTGCCCTCTTACAAGTTTTAGTAGGACAAGAGGATGGCCCGTTCCCTGTGTTTCAGCCTGGGCTTTTAGCCTAGTTCCAAGCCTCCTTTCAAGATAAATCTAGTGTACATTTTCTTTAAATTTGGATTCTTAAATTACACATTAAGATTAAACATTTCATTGTTCATTTGCATGAGCTTCTTCTGACTGACCACTATGGTTTAAAATTTCATATTTTCAAATAAAATGGAATTGCATATAATTTAATATAAGCATATTTTACTAATACTAACAAATCTTGATATCTAAGACTGCATCTTACGCTCTGTTACCAATTGCAGTGACTTCTCCCCTGCTAATTATTTATCATTTCATTTTGTTTGAAGTATTTCAAACAAAATAGAACTTAAATATATGCAGACTATTCTAAAAATCTCCATGTATATTGAAATTTTTCTATCAGAAAATCTGCCTGTGTTTTTATAAATTTCATTTTTACATTTTATTCTTTAATCCTGAATATTCAGCCTGCATTTTGCCATGAAAACCAAGAGCTTCATAGTAACTTTACATATGAAAACTCTGGCCTTCCCTATCAGTCTTTACTTAAAATTTGTCATATAATAGTGACAACTCATTAAATGACATTTATTTTTAATTGAAGAAGATTTATCTGTTTATTTAAAAAAACCTATTGATCTTAAAACTGTTTTCTTCTATTGCATTTTTGACAAGTGTTTTTGTTGCCTTCTACAACTTTGTTCATTATGTAAGTAAATTATTGGTTTGAAAAGTCTTTAGGTTTTAAAGGTCCACTTTGACTTTGCAGTTTTACTAAACCTTTTCCTGTTAGTTGCACAATTTATGCAAAAATAGCCCTTTTTACGATTTCATTTCTTTTCTGGTGATTCATTTGTTTAAGTTTAATCCTACCCATTTAAATTGGGGTAGTGGTATGTGCATCGAGTGCCCAAGGAGGTCAGAGGTGTAAGATCCCCCTGTAGCTGGAGTTACAGGCATTTGTGAATCACCTAACATGGGTGCTAGGAATTGAACAAGAACCTCTGCAAGTTCTCACCCTTAACCACTGAGCAATCTCTCCCACACCCTGTGACTCATTCTTGAATAGTACATCTTTTTATGAAAAATACCATCTTTGTCCCCTTTACCTTGCCCAACCCACTTATTATTATTTTTTGGATGAGTCAAAAATATGTAGCATGCCCCTAACTTCAGTAGGTGCACCACTGTACCCTAATTCAGTTGAAGGTTAATTCAATCTTCACATGGAAAATGACTCTTCTTTGTATCTGGGGAAAAAAATTCAGAAGGAGGAAGAAGAAATTCAAAGACTAGAAAGATTCTCATGGCTGGTGTACTTCTTAAAGCATCTTACAGGATCCTTTCACCTATTTAGTGTCACAGCCGAACAGTAAGTAGAGAGTTTTAATGATCCTGTACTACGTCCTTAAATATCTTAACAGTCCTCACTCTGATTTCTGCAATAGCCAGGCATTTGTTTTTGTGATGCTGGGTATTAAATCTAGAGCCTCGTGCTCTAGAGCAAGCATTCTATCACTGAGTTATATTACTTTTCACAATGAGGTAGTCTCATATTTCCCAGGCTAGCCTTGTGCTCACTCTATTGCCCAGACAAGCCTTGAACTTGCAATCCCCTTACTAAATCCCCCTACTAAATAGCTGCATTTGCAGGCATATACCACCAAGCCCAGCTCCTGGTAACGGTTTGACTTTTGTGATGAGATCCTGAGTTAGAATGTCAGTCTTTAAATACAATAAACCAGGAACATTTATTTCCTGTCATTGCTGATTTTGAGACATCATCATTTGTGGATCTATTTCTTATAGCAGCACATGCCTTTCCAGCAGAGAGAAAGACTGAGAGGAAAAGAAGCTTAAAGATAGAGTCTGGGGAGCCCCATATTTAAGAGGAAAATGTGGGAAAAAGAAGCCTGTGCATAATTTGAACCTGTAATCAGAGCTGGAGGAGAAAACGGAGTGCAGAGAACCTTCTGGGAAGCCAAGAAGAAAGTTTGGAAGTATCAGGTGACGCAGATCAGCAAATGAGGGTACAAAGAGTCTGGAAGCTGCCAGTTGAAGTGGACAGGGTCTAGTTGAAGGCAGTTGAATTCTAGGGCCTTAGCTTTGAAGTAGACTTGGGACCACAGCAACTATCATCATGCAAGAATACAGGAGATAGACACAGGAATGAGGTTTAACTATGTCTGGAGAAAGATACAGAAAGCTAACAAAATTGAGGTTTCCAAAGAGCCTATTGATTGACAAGATACCAACGAAAAATGTTAATGCAGAACGTGGTTAGGGAATGAAAGTCCTTGATTTTAAGGAATTCAAAGACCGGTAAAGGAGAATGGAATGAATCAAATTTATGGAGTGTGTAGGAGGCATACAAGATGTACTGTATGATAGCCGAAGCCCTAAAGGTGTCCTTCTGAGTGGGCAAGAACACAATGTGGGTGTTATTATTGTTGTTACCAATGATCTGCAGACATCATGTGAAACATTTGATGTATGTGCAATCCCTTTTCATCCACTAAGCAACCTTTTGAAGCTGGTTTCCTTATTGTTGCCATTTATAGATAAAGCCACTTGGGTTTAAAAAAAAAGTCAAATAACTTATCCCAAGGACATGCACTGAAGGCGTAATAGAGCTATGATTTTAATAACTATATGCCAGCTCACTTGTGGCAGTTGCAAAAGCCTTTAATGGCTCCATTCTTATGCTCACCCATGTGTCCCACATTGGGGAAGCTGCTTGACTTGAAGAAATGCTATTCACTGGGGATATAACATCAGGAAAGATGATATAGCACACCAAGCATTTAGAGTAAAAACTGAAAATGAATTGCAGCTTACTGACTCTGGAACAAGTGAGCATGTTAGGAATGGTGCAAAGAACAGAAGAAGGCCTATTGGAAGGAATTCCTCCAAAAACAGACTCTAAGAAGGCTTTACATTGGCTTGGTGTTAAAGGCTAATGAGCAAACATTAATTGGTCTTATACTTTCACATTGAAATATATGTGTGTGTCTGTACACACACACACAGCATGTTAGTTTACATAGACTAATGGATATTGAAAGAACACTAAAGATGATAATTACATTTAGAAAAGCTTGGTTAGCATGATACCTTCAACTTGATTGCTACACCAGTTCCTATAATTATAACATGCCAAAAGAAAAAGCATTGGTATGAATGACATGAAAGACAAATTTTAATATACATATACAGGTGATTAGGGTTGGTAACTTAAGAACTCAATCTCTCTTAATCAAGTACAGGAATTTCACTGTATCTAAAGTCTCCAACTGTTCCTTCCTGGCATAAGAGTTGAGAGTGAAGAGGAGGGTAGCTCACTGAATTCCTTCAGTCTTGATGGGATAAGGGGCATGAGCATGTACTGTCATCTCTTATGTGTCCATTAAGATATATTCTGGCTTGCTCTATGCATATCACAGATATGCCATTTTTCATTCATAACTGATTTTTTAATTTTAAATTCTAGTAACTACACTAGGTACATACAAAAATAATGAGCAAAACTGACCAACAAGGAGAAAATTTTTGAGTATTTCTTGGTAGATGGTATATCTGATTTTTCAAAATCCAAACTTAAAATCAATACACATGGCATACTTTTAAACCCCAATCACATGTAAGTGAGTAAAAAGTCAAATTTGTTTTTTTCCCCTTTCATCAGCCCAAAGCATTCTGAGTATTGGCAAAGGAAAGTCCTTCTATTAAATGTCCCCAGCACACCCACTGGCTGGTGCTAAGAGTCCAGTACCTTGAGTGGCACAAGCCCACAAAGACTGTAGCCTATCTGATGTCTCTGGGCAGTGTCCAGTCTCTTGCTACTCTCTTCTAGGAAGTGAGTAGCAACTCCCCACACCTCTCCTGCTCCTCTTTAAACCTTTCCAATCCATCATCTTCACTTCTTTCCCTATGTCAAATGACTATCACTGCCATTTTCAGATTTAGGAACTGTAGCATGAAGAGATACATGGGGCAAGCCTTGACTTTCTACTATTCATATGGAGAAAAGGTAATATGGGGACTAGAATGTATACAGTCTTTTAATCCTATACCAGCAACTTTATAGATGCCTCTGATCCATGTTATACAGGAGGTAGATGAGTATTTATTAACTCCTTGTTCAGTTTTTAACTGCAACTGGCCTTGCCTCTGGAAAACCATAAAGTAGCAAGAGTCTATTACAGAAAATTTCAGTGAATGTGTTTCCTCCCTTTGTCACTCCCTCCCAATCCCATGCATGTGTCCTGGCTGTCTTCATACTCTGGTCCCTGGCATCTTTGGGAACTCCCTTTCCCGCTCTGCTGGGATAATCTTTCTTCTCAATCTACATTCAGACTCTTTTAAAGATATTATCCCTACTTTATGGGTTCATAAGGTGTTGATGATTTCTAATTCATCCCCTGGTCCCACATGTTCCCTGAGCTTCAGACTCATATAAATATCCATATTGTGACAACCCATTGATTCCTATTAGGCTACTGTGACTTAATACATCAACTTCTTCAGTGCCTACTTTTGAATTTCAGTCCCCACTGACATCCATCCCACTGAGACCTTGACTATTTTCTCTTCCCTACTACTAAGTACAAGTAAGAATCATGCTGTGTCCATTCCCTGCTTTTTTTTCTGTGATCTTGGCTTTCTGCTCCACTGAAAAGTAGCTCCTATGGTTTAAACCTTTGGCCATATTCTGCCATAATGAAAACCTCAGCATACATTACTGATTAATTTTATTAAAATATATGAAAAACAATAACTATTAACAAATAGAATTGCATTGTCTCACAGCTGTTAACTAATTAGTCATTGAATCGTTGAGATTACGGCCCATGATGTTCTTTTCTTTTTCTCTCCTATTTTTGTATGTTTGCTCTGAGTCCTGGGACTTCAACTCTGTCATCCATCTCTTCTATTTTTTATTTAACTAGAGGAAAATACAAATCAAATGTTCTTACAAACAAAATATAAGTCAAAGGATCCCTTCTGCCTTTGGGCTTTGTTCCAAAATGTTTTAGAGATGGGGGCGGGGGTTGGTGAGTCCTGCTCTTTAACTTGAGAAATTTCTTTCTGTTTCCACACCATCAAACTGTTTTGTTTGTTCAGCTGCTGTACCTCTGGTTTTCCTCAGGCCTGGTGGCGTTATATTTTCTCTATATTTTGGGTGGACTATGACTGTTACACAGCTGGCGTGTACACTGTCAGTGGGAGTGGGTGTTTTTTGCTTGAGGCCTAGTCTGTTTTCTCTCCACTATGTCTGGATGGTAAGAAATGTGGCATCTGGATTGGTTTACTTCCCTGAATCTTAATCCCCGTGCCTATGAGACTGTTGGTATTACCATAAGAACCCTAAAATAGCAGAATCAATTGTGAATGAAAGCTTTCTATTGTTATGGCCCATAGTTAGAGAATCTAAGGGAGGCTTCTAAGGAAATGTAGGCAATACCCTGATCCTGAGGCAAAGAGAGCCATTTATCTCAACAGAACCAACTCTCTGATATGTTTTCTTTATTTCTTCCATGTTTATTGTAGAACCTTCCCAAAGTTAAATCAGAACAGAAAGAGGCAATTCCCATCTCATAACCATAGCTTCCTGAACTAGAAACAAGGAGATATAATGTGGATTCTGGTCCCACATATGCTCAGGAGGCCTAAGCCATCATTAAATTGATTAACTAGTGGTTTCTCTCTATATATAGGAGGCATAGATCTCAGGAGAGTTCTGTTAGAATTTAAGCAACATTGTATATTTTGATGACCTTAAAAATAATATCTTAAAAACACTCATCACTAGCCTTCACAGTCAAATTCTTAGTCCCAACACATAAATTTGTACATATACCACTTCATATAATTGACACATTTTGTTAACATTCACACATCATATGACATGGCTGACATCTATAAAGAAGGAAGTGAATGAACAAACCTGCAACAGTGGCATCATCATCATCTTTTCAGGAAAGAGACATAGCAAGAGATGAACAATGGGAAAATGGGGAACGTATGAAAGAAAAAAAATAGGGAGTTCAACCTTGTGGGTTCAAAAAAGTTGAATACCAGACTAGAAATCAGACATAATGTCAATCCAAATACAAGAAAACTTTTTAAGCTGAAAGAATTAGCAGAATGTATAGCTTGAAAAGGGCTAAACATGTTTTGGGAATTGTTAATAAAAATAACCCGAAATGTTTCCCATTCTTGTCAGATGAAAGGTGCTGCTTTATTTTGTGAGTTGAACATGGATTGGCCAAGTGGGAGCCACCACATCAGAATTAATGGAAAATTTCAACAAATGCTTGATTTAATTATCTATTGTATCGGGCTAAAAAAAAAAAAAAAACTCTAAGGAAAAGAAAATGGTCCATTCTAAGCTAAATTTGAGTGACTGTCCAGAAATGCATATGCACATGTCCCTGATTGGTCTATGCTGTCACGTAAGAGGCTTCATGACCTTTTATAGCCACATGGAAAAGATATCATAAGTTAATATTTATTAAATACATTGCCAGGGGCATGTGGCAGTATTGCAGCAAAACAGGGAGATTTTTCTTATAGTCCCAGACATTACCTCACAGCAATCTTAGATGATAATCCGTCCAGGCCGACAATGTAAACTCTGCAGTGCATTGTGACAGGGTGACTTAATAGTCATGGGGATGTTAAGTCAGCCACAGGTTGAAAGTGACTGTACTAGAGTTGAGGCAGCTTAGGATAACTTGACTCTTGACCTTCAAGATTCCACCTCTCCAAATTCAGCCAAGATCAGGGAGTAAGTGGGACCTTTAATACAGATACAGCTTCTTGAGAACTTCTGCTTTCCACTGGTGGTTGAAATTAACCAAAAAAGAAAATCAGGAAGATTTCTTCACCAAGAAAGAATAAAGTAATTAAAATATGGCTCTAGTTTCTGTACTTGAAGCAGTTCTAAGAAAAAAATACATGCAGCATTTTTACAACCCTATAAATAGTGAGATCCAGACAAGTAAGGCCTTCTTGGCCCTTCCTACCATCTTCCCTGTCTCACATAAAGCCCTTTCAGCTCATCCTACTACTCATAACTATTTTCTTCTGACCACAAGCAAAATATGACCACAAAACCATCATTTACCTACCCATTCTAATCACTTTATTCTACATCAAATACTCATGTGATGGGATGTGGGTCTGATTTATAATTAACTAAAATGGGAACCAGTAAAGTAATACAGTAAATTGTAAATTTAATGTGCTATTAGTTACCATTAATGATCATACCAGCAATAATATCAGGAGCCTGAGTCAACTTTCTGAACATAAAGCATCTCCATGTTTGGGAGCATACCTTGGAGTTGCTGAAGCTGGTGCCCCTCAGGGTCTTCTAGAGTCATGACGTCCACAACAGTCTGGTACTGTCATCTTGCATCTGGTATTGTCAATGATGTTCCTGCATCATTCCATGGGAATGGTGTGTGTAAACCTTTTGGTGCTCACTCATATCCTGTTCATACTCAATGAATGCTACCTAAGAAGGCCAACCAGAGGATACGTTCCATCTCACTTTCCTTTCACCTGACACCTTAATTTAAAGAGCCACCAATGTGCTCCTATATAATTTATTCCATTATTTAACTGTTTAAACAGTCAAAAGATACTTTTACTTTTTCTACAATCTTAGTTGAATGTTTTCATTCTCCTTTTGGGACTCAGTCTAGTACTCTTGCTCTTGTGCATATATGTTACCCTATACTATTTAGTAGGATGTCATGCCTGGAGAACTTTGCTTCAAATTTCTTGTTCCCATTTAGTCACAGCCAAGAATGTATTCTTAGATTCTATATATAAACTGAGTTTGGTTCACAACTGAATGAGAAGAAAGGAAATAATGAGAGGGTAGGGTCGGGGGAGGGAGGAAGATCTCTACTTACTCATTTACTTATAAGATTTTGAAATTATATGAGACAGAAGACCAAGAAGTTAAGTGGAATGGCAAATAAACACAAACTGCCCAACATGTGGCTGAATTATTGAATGACAGCTAGCATCCCCAGGAATAACTAAAGGATGAAACTGAGACATGTACGAGAGGTCGATGACTCTCACAATTGTCCTCTTCCTGAAGAACTGAAATGCCAGCTGAGTGTCATGATCCTAGAGACAAATGTGAGCCTGTGAGTCGCTGCTCTATGTAATGCAGTTGAGCCCCTGAGCTCCCAGAGGCAGATGTGAGTGCCTGAGTCATGCATCTTGTGATACAGTCAAGCCCATGAGCCCCTGGAGATGGCTGTGAGTAGAGGGTCTGTGTAATGCAGAAGAGCCCATGAGCCCAAGAGACAGTTGTGAGTACATGAGTTGCATGTCTGAAATATGCTGTACGAACAGCTCTTCCTTCCAGACTGTCACACTCAATTGAACACTGTCAGTTGAGACCTATTGTATCACATAATTCCTGTGCTCCCTTCTCCACCTTCTGTAGACTTGGCCTCAGGAGATGTCTGACTTGAAAGCCATTTACCTCTGACATCCACAGCTACCTCATCTCCATACCAGACAGGAGATATCTTCTAGGATAAAAGCCACTCCAATAGTCTTAAGGAACTTCAAGTACCTTCTTAATATTAAAATTCCCCAAATTTATCATGTTCTACATAGAGTACCATGGTAGATGCCTGGAAGACAGCTTTGACTAAAAGTAGCACACACACATACACCCGGTTTCCAGAGAAGGCAGATGTTAACAGCTGCTTCCTTATCCACTATACTCATTACTGTAAAGATCAGGGTGCTAAGAAGTCCACACTCAGCTTTGCAGATGTCTAAGTTGAGAATTTATCTCTCCTTTCTTACAGGACAGCCAGATTTTCCTTAAAAAGTGATTCCATGGACGAAATCCAAATGAAATCTTGAGATCACAGTAATAGAAAGTAATGTGTTGACTATACTTAAAGCTTACTTTTTTCTTCAAAGCGCTTCCCAACAAAAAGTAAATAATTTGACTGTAGCACAATTCCTTCATGCCAATACCATTATCGCCAAGAAGCTATCAGGGTCATAGTCACTGTCCCTACTCTACAGGTGATATACTAGGTTTTGAGAAGCCTCAAGTGGAACATAGTCACACAGCTTTGAGTAAAACAGTAAGATGTCATGAACAAGCTTTGGAACACCATACCTAGGAGACTTCTTGGTGTTCTTTTTAGAGAAACTGGCAGGGAAACAGAGGGAATCAAAATGGCTTAGCTCCCATTCTACAAATGTGTAAAATTCCTTTAGAGTGACATAATGGGAGAGACAGAGGCTTATGTTTCAGATGCAAGTTCCCACTCCTACTACCAATTCCTTCCAACCCTGGACACATAGTGTAACCCAATTGCAATATGCTCCTCTTCCTATCCCGGCTAGATCAAACACCGCTGGCTGACACAGAGCCAATGTCTGATAACTTATATTCTCATCAAATGTGTGTTTCCGTTTCTTTTAGTCCCACAAAACATCACAAAACTGTTAATTGACTGAATAGTAATAATAGTAGTAGCAGTATAGTAAATATGACTATGTCCCTTCTGGTAGAAGCATCACTTAGGAATCAAGGCTCCTAGTGGCCTGACAACTTTAGAGTTGTATCACCAGTGGTTTTGTGGATTGATGTTTGCTAGGCCCAGTGCTTTTCTCTGGACCAAGAAAAAGTGTATTTATATTATGACTGATGGAACAAAACAAAATCTCCTTCAGAAAAACCTTAAGGCAAAAGATCTAGGCAAGTAAATGAACTGAATGGGTTAGGGAGCCTGTTTCCTTCCATTCCTGGTCCCCGGGACTGTGGCTGAAAGTGCTGAGACTAATAAAGTTATGAAGGACACATGGGTGCACACTTGCAGTGCTTAGTCACCTCAAGGAATAGTCTCTACTAGAGTCTAACCTGCTTCTTGCTGCATGTACAGCTTAATGCTCCAATTTTAATGTGTACCACTCTGCAATGGTTTATGTGAAATTATTTTATGAAAAGGTAGGTATAAGCAGAGAAAAATACACAGAGAAGTAACTAAATACACTCCATCTTGAAAACTGTTTTTAACATTCCTATGCACTGCCCAGTATAAAGACTGAAATCACCTTCTGAGGCTCTAAGCTACACCACACTTTTAGGAGGCTGCTATGGTACTCCACACAGTTTCATTTAAATAAGAAAACCCAGTAAAAGTGTTCAAGTTAAACAAACAAGATCTTACCTTTGGATTTTAATAGCTTCCCTGTGCTAGGCCTGTATTTTAGCAAGGTGTGGCAATCAATTTTAGACAAGTTTATTCCTACCTCATTCTCACAGCTGCCTCCTCCCTACAGACTTGGAAAACAACACACACACACACACACACACACACACACACACACACACACACACACACACACACACACCATCCCTCCCTCTTCTCAGGCTTTTTTGTAGCAAGCAATGTTGATTCAGTTCTGGTTGCTGAAGCTTGCCCATTACTGACAGAAACATAAATAGTGCCAGACATTTCTTTCCTTTGCCTTGAACAGAGATGTCATGGTTAGAGCTGTAGCAGCTATCTTTTGGCCTTGAGGCAATACACCATTGTGTTAAAATTATTAAAGCAGAAAAATAAAAGGGCAATTCTTGTGCACGTGCCTCTGAATACACTGTCTACTCAGAAAGGCAAGTTCCTACCTGATTCTCTGTCAAGCATTCTGTTACTTGAGCCAAGAGTTATCCCTACAGATACTTTCCTTGAAAACTTGTCTGGATTTCCAGGATGGCATACATAAGAAAACACAGTTCAGTGTTCTGCTGTTTTTGTCTGTGAGCCTTATTGTCCTAGGGACCTGATACAGATACAATGTCCTCACAGTGTGTTCTTGAGACACTCAACTTGGTACAGAGAGAGACACAACAAATTTCATTCCAGCTCAGTTCCTTGAGAATTGTATTTAACTAAGGATCCCCAAACCTATAATGAATCTTCAGCAATAAGAAAGACATTAAAATATGAGAATGCCAGGCATGGTGGTCCCAGCACAAGAGAGGCAGAAAGAGGTGGATTTCTGTGAGTTCTAGGTCCTGTCTGGTCTACTATGAAAACTTGTGTCAAAAAAGAAAAATAATTAAGGCAAAGAAAATAAATGGATGAACATGGGGAAACAAAGAAAGGGTGGGATGGTTTTATTTTAGTATAGTCATGAGTATTTCCAGTTTCTGACTATTCTCATTTTGAAAACCATTTGTATTGCCCCATATATAATGAACCTTGATTTAAATAAACAATAGCCTTGTAATGTACCTCAGAAGTGTTACTTCAAAAATTTAAAAAAGGTTGTGGCTCAACAGTTAAAATAGGAGAAATAAACAGAGAGACAGAACACAGAAACTTATGTTACTTTACACTAAGAAAAAGTAGGTTTGAGTCCCAGCAACCACTCAACACAAAACCATGGAAAAATGCATTTCCATTTTGATCAGCTCCATTCCCAAAGCCCCCGTAACTGGAGGATGCCAACAATTTGGAAACTATTTTTTTAAGTTATTTTAGTTGATTTATTATATGTATATGGTGTATGTAGGTCTGTGCACCACTTTCATGCCTGGTTCCTGTGGAGGCCAGAAGAGAGTGTCAGGTTTCCCAGAAACAGAGTTACAGGCAGCTGTGAGCTACTATGTAGGTGCAGGGAATCAAGACCAGTCCATGTTGGAGAAAAGCCAGAGATTTTAAAGGCCAAGCCATCTCAACCCTAAACTGTATTTTATGCTCTTGCACATGATGAGGCAGGCTGACTGACCTGCCCAACTCCTTTCCTGTATTTGTTCCCTAGATCATGGTGTGCTTTCTCTCTATCATGCTTTCCTGGCTCTGAGTTTTTGGATCCATTTCCCAGCTCTTCCTTGCTCCTCTAACTGCTGAGAGCATCCTGATGCACCTTCTGGTATTTTGGACATCAGCTCTCTTATAATGTATGAACTCAGTTGCTCTTCCAATATGACAGTCTCCTAAAACTTCAGGCTGCAACTCCAGCTGATCTGGACTGAGAGAAGTATGAAGCTCAGTTCCATTGCAAAGAAGCAGCCCATTGTCCCTTCATCACCAACATCAGGATGGCTTCTGGCCAACACCTGGTTTTACTTTCACGGCTGTGTTATGAAGGAAAGGAATAATAGAGATTCCCAGTGAGGAATCATCTTGAATTGATCCCTTGAAATGGAAAATGGGAAGAACATGGGAAAGGGGTTTCTGGGCCCTTTAAGAATCAATTTAGGCCACCGCAGGGACAAGAAACCCTGAGTACATGGCTTTTACAATGTGATCATAAAGAATTTGAGAAACAATGCTACAGTAAGCTGCCCTCACACCATCACCACTCAGTAAAGGGCAATGAATGACACTATAGCCTTTGACAACATTTGTATCCTAGAATTTCACTACTCATAAAGATCAGGATCTAATTAAAACAGCTTTAGGTTTGGATTTTAATGTCAGGCTTGTGTGTCACACCAGAGTTTGACCAAACTAAGAACATGTTCCAATGAAGATGATTTTCAGACCATAATGTAGTGGGCAGTGTCACCTAACAGACTGTGTGTTAGTTGGTTGGTTGGTTGGTTGGTTGGTTGGTTGGTTGGTTGGTTGGTTGGTAGGTTTAGTTCAGTTTAGTTATTTAGTAAGCCAGTTGGTTAGAAATGTTTATTGTTTTCATATGAGTAGTAGTTTTTATACATATTTACATATGTACTGAGTTGAGGGAGTGAATACTCAACAACTATCTACCACACTGCCCTGGTAGAACATTATTTTCTTCAACTATCTACCACACTGCCCTGGTAGAATATTATTTTGTTCATGGTCACCTGCCATTCTGTGGTGAGATAGGAATTTCTGCTGCCTCCCCCCAGAGATTTGATCAATTCAGGCTAATGATTGATGATATTTCCAAGAGCAGTGACTTACGGGTTGTGACACATCACAGAGTTTTTGCCAGGAAGGTGAAATCTGGAATGTATAGAACAGGGGATTTGCCCTTAAGAAAACAGAAACAGACAATTTTGTGTCTCTGAATGTTACTGTGTGAGATTGTGAAACTCAGAGACATCATGTGAACTTAAAGAAAAAAGTGAAGAATGTTACAGGGCAGCTGACATCCCTGAGTTATGGCTGAACTCCTCTGAAATCACCCAACACTCAGTTTTCTGGTTCTGTACAATCATTCTCTCTATCCAGGTCTTTTGGTTAAAGATTTTATTTTAAATCATGTCTGTTTGAGAGAGGGGGTACACAGGTACACAAACATCAGTGCAGATGCCCGCAGAGACCAGAAAAGGGGATTGGGTCCCCTGGATTTGGATTTACAAGGGGCTGTGAGCCACCATGAGAATCCTGGGAAACAAACTTAGATCCTGTGGAAGAGGAACCCATGCTTTTAATCAGGGATCCACCTCTTCAGCCTGTAGTCATGTCTTTGGTCATGACAGAAGAATGTGTCCTCAGAGAAACATAGCTATCCTTCCCTAAAGGCACAGGCTGTGGAGAAGATTATCTGGTTGAAGTGGAGAGGGAGTTACTGAGACTTACAGTGCAAATAAAACAAAACAAGCAACAACAAACAAACACTCGCTAAAATTATCAATCAGATTCCCTGAGAGAACCATATCTTATTTGCATTTAGCTGAGCTGTCTCATGTGGACTTGGTTGGGTTTTTATTATGTGTATTTGCTTGTTTGCTTTTATGTTGTTTTGTTTTGTTTTTTTTTTGTTTTTTGTTGTTGTTGTTTTCCACTAGTATCTATTTACATTTGACTGGCTGGTTTTCTTTTTTTCTTTCTTTCGTTCTTTCTTTCTTTCTTTTTTCTTTCAAGATAGGGTTTCTCTGTGTAGTACTAGCTATCCTGGACCTAGCTCGTGTAGACCAGGGTGGCCTCGAACTTACAGAGATCCACCTGCCTCTGCCTCTTGAGTTCTGGGATTAAAGAATGTGCCAGGATCTCTATTGTCTTTCTTAAGACTGATGCTATTATTTTAAATAAGGCACTTAGCTTCCTTAACTAGGCAAGGGGAAATATTTAGCCAGAGGTTAGAAACTGATTCAGTCTTGTAGTTTATTATCTATAAGTATAAATTATACTAATACAGAAATCTGAGCAAAAGAACAAACAGCACATAGGTATTGTTAGTCTTCCAACAATAGAGAGCAAGACTGGTCATGCTCAACAGTTCCTTCAATTCTGTATTTAATCTACCACCCCAAAGTTGATTAATTTTCATTATTGATGTTTGAACATCCTCAGGGCCTTCTACAATGCCCTGTTATTAGGAATACACTTTTGAAAAGTTCTCTTTGCATAGTTGCTCAGACCTCAATCCCAGTAATGCTAATAAGCTGATCGTGGAAAAAATCAACCTGTCTAAAATACATCTGGAGAAGGCCAGCATAGAGCCACTTCAGAGCAGGCACGGCTATCATATGCTTGGGGACAGTCTCCCTTCCAGTATTTTCCCAGCCCTCTAAAGCACATAGTCTTCTGGAAATTCTCCTGGGCACTGTCCACTGTGCTTCATCCATGTTGCCAAGGAACTCATTCACTAGAGGGTTACCTGTCACAATGAGCCTTTTTTAGTGCATACTGCTCTTTTTTAGGGAGTTTTCGGATGAGTTCTTCTGATGGAGTGTCCAGTCGTTGCAAGATTATTCTTAGTTTTATTGAAAACCTTTTTAGAGAAGTCTAAATAAAACTGAAGCAGAGCATGAGCCTTAGGTGTCTTTTGCAGGCGTGGTACTTGGAAAGTCTACCCTGTGTTTTGGACCTTCCTTCATGCTTTGCATGCTGAGTGAGCACATGAAAGTATGTTAGGGAGACCAGTCTCCATTCAATTGTTCATATGATCATTTCTCGTCCTGTAAAATGTGCATGTGTGACTAGTAATTAAGTCTTACTAGGCCTGAATTTCTCCTTTGTGATGTAATATATAGTTTAATTACAGAAAACAATCACTTGAAAAATGATTGTGCACACTTATTTGAGCTTTGAGTGCCCTCTACTGGAACAAGAAAAACGTAAGAAATCAATAGCACAGAGGCCTTGGAAGGGTCTTGCCCCAACAACAAAAATCACATCATCTTTAGGAAAACAATAACATTAAGAACTCATCATATCTCACTCACAGTAATAAAACAAAATTTGAAAATCACTTTAAATAGATCTAATAGTGTGCAGTGTGTGGGTTTTATATTCACAAAAGTGCTGAAATACTGGCAAGAAGTGCTTCAGCTGATTGCCTTGCTTGGTCATTCCCAGTCTCTGTATTGAGACTGCTTACAACTGTGGTCTCTGGAACCAGGCTGGGAGCTATATCAGCTTCTTTCCAAAATCTGGGTAACTCCAGTTTTCACTGCGAAGAAGCATTCCATACGTCAGACCTACAGGCCATTGATGTTTTTAACCTTTTCCTTCCATCTTTGTTTAAACTTTATCCCAGGTACCTGTTCCACCCCCGACCTCCTGCATATACACTGCTCCCTACAGAGTGCTAGATACCCTCTCTGCCACATGACCTTCACACTGGCTCTCCCCACACTCAACATGATGAGCCCAGCACATCCTCTTTTGCAAACCCTCTGTTCAATCAGGCTTCAATCCCCTTTGCTTCAATTTCCTAACTTATCTGGACTACGTGCCTTAATATCTAAACTAATCTCAGCAACACACTCATTTCCACCAAAGCTTTGGTCTTCTCTATGGCTTTGCAGTCTGCTCTCCTACAACCTGATGATTCATTCCAATGGACTTCACTTCCATGCTGCCAAGCCCTGCTGGAGTCTGTCATCTGGTATGGCTCACTCTCCAGTGATATACTCTTAGAGCCTGCTTCAGATGAATATTGGGGATACTCAGTGGTGCACGTCCTTTTTGCCCTTTGCTTTCCTAGACTCTAAAGATCAGAATATGCTTAAGGTTTGGGGGAAATGCAGCTTTAATTTTTCCTATCCCAAACGTCTAAATTTGTTTGCTTTGCCACAAGAGATAGTCTCTTTTTCATGTGCTAGAATCTTACAGTCTGCCTTAACCTTTAGCCCAGGAATTTGTTAAATATTGCTCACCCCACCACAGGTAATTCTTTCTTATACTCACACGTAGAAATATTCGGTGCTATCCTCTACTCCCAGCCAGGACTCCCAGCCAGAAGCCAGCCCCAGCCTGTGGTTCTTCTGCCTTCTGCTTTTCACAGCCACATACACCCCGTGAAACCCAGTGTGGACTCAAGCTTTGGTTGCTACAAGGTAAAACCAAGGGTCTCCTCCCTCAAGTTGTTACTGTATCCATAGGAAGAGGGAGAAAGGAAAGGACCAGTCATGCCTCCTTCATAGAACACTTACCAGTGCTCCGCACTTTGACTGGAATCTCACTGGCTTGACCACAGTCACACGGCTAAACCTAGCTGCATGGGAAACTGGAACATAAAAGATTTTATACTAGTTCATCAGTTAAAAATCTGGAGGTTCTATTACTGAGGAAAAAAGAGAAAAATGACATTTGGGTATATTAAGTTCTGCATGTGCTAATTTCACACAGGAATAACGGTGAAAAAATTTAATGAGATTGAGATTTCAAAATGCGACGAATGCTTTCATATTATGGGAATTTAATTTGGTATTTTACAGATAACATCTAATACTTGAAACTATTGAAACTTCATATCCTAATATATACACTACACATTTTCTAAATGATTTATGAACATAGAAAGGCATAGTTGTGGTTTTAAAGTAAAAAGTGAATAAAATACACACTAGTTTATCCTATGAATATTATTATGCTTATATGTGCCCAAGCTTTTAAAAAAACAGAAAAGCGGCAGAAATGATTTGTCCATTACTGTCACTTTTAGAAAACATTTACTTTACTAAGGAGTCTATCTTGGTAACTGAACATTATTTTTGCTTAAATTATTGAGAGAGAGAGAGAGAAAGAAAGAGAGAGAGAGAGAGAGAGAGAGAGAGAGAGAGAGAGAGAGAGAGAGAGAGAGAGAGTTAGTTTTCTCCTCCTCATGTAGTTCCTGGGAATCAGTCTCTGGTCTGAGACCATCAGTTGCTGGTCAACCACTGATATGTTTTAATCTATGCTTGAAAACAGCTTTTGTATTTTTTAAATGATTTCTTTTATTTTTGATATTATAATACGATTGCATCATTTCCCCTTCCTCTCCTCCCTCTCATATACTGTTCTTGCTCTCTTTCAAATTCATGGCCTCCTTTTTAAAAATTAACTGTTGTTACATGGTAAATAACTTATATAAAGTAAAAGTGTTATGTTGTTTCCAGATAACAATCTCTTTACAGACACATTAACACTGAAGCTCTTGGTTTTTCTTCTTTATAGAGAGTTACAAGTTATAATTTTATTTTGTTGAATCTTAAGGAATATCAGTTATGCACTTTAAATAAGACACATCTAATTCTCTATACATTTGAGCCCAGACATATTTCCAAGAAGAACTTAGCTATGTTTTACTTTATTCTCTCTTCAATCCTTCTGTTTCTTAGTTGCTACTAATTGAGCTGGGTTAGTGTGAACGGATTATGATGGGTTTCATAGTAGGAATTATTCTGACATATGCTATTGGACTTCCAATCCTTATTTATGAGTATTTACATCGCTCTGTGACTTTCTGGATTTGATACTATTTATAAAGTTGTTTTCAAAGTATGTTTCCATGCCTATGTTGCTCAAGCTGCAAATTCTCACCTTCACCAGTAACATACATTCATTTTGTTTTATTTTAGTGAAGGCATGAATATCTCCAGTTCCTGGCTATTCTCATTTTGAAAGTCATTTTATTGTCCCACACTTAATGTTCTTGATTAAGGTATATGATACTCTTGTAATACACTTAGAGAAGGGTGTGGAGAGATGGCTAAGTAGGTAAGCTACAAGCATGTGAGTATGAGGTCCTGAATTTGGATCCTTGGCAGTCATGCAATGTCTGAATGTAGTAATGTGCACCTGTAACCAATACCTAAGAAGATAGCGACAGATGGAACATAGGAGCTTTGTTGACCAGCCAGCCAGTCTTGCTAAAGCTGTAAGATCCAAGCTCAGAGAGAGACCTTTTCTCAAAAAAAATAAGGAGGGGTGCAATAGAGGAAGACACTCATTGCTGACTTCTAAACTCTACATATAATCATACACGTGTGAGAGCACATTATATATACAAGCATGCACCACTCACAAAAGGGAGGAAGGGAAGGAGAGGAGGGATGGAGGAAGGGAGGGAGAGAACTTACAGGAAAGGAGTGTTTTAGAAGGGGTAAGCACTTGTTGACTAGACCGTGCACCAGTGGTCCTCCCTGACCACAGAATCTGATTTGTTGAGAAGCTTCAGCTGGAGACATTATACACGTGAAATGTTTCTGTCTTCTAATTTATCTCCAACCTTTTGTCTTAAACTATGCTATGGTGGATTGCCTAGCTTTATCTTTTAGTAAAATTAGATCAAATTCTACAGTGTTTGCTTTGCTGAGATGCCTGCAGATAAAATGTACAATCAAAAACTTTACTTAAACAACTTTTCTCTCCTTCCCAGTGTGGGTTTCATCCACAGTGTAGAACTGAAGTGTGAAGTAAGACTTGGTTAGCTCTTCTAATTACATTCTCCCTCTTCTGTGTGCACAGCTTTTTAGGCTTGGAGCCAGCTGAATTAAAACTGGAGAAGGTGGTTACAGGCTTAAGGGAATAGCAGATTAAAATATTGCTGTGAGGATAAAAATCTAGTATGGTTCTAGGAAATAATGGACACCAGAGTGATTTAGGACATTAAAAAGAGCCCAGAGCCATACAATGTGGCTGAAGAGGTAGGCAGGGACAAGATTACAGCCATCTTGAAAGCCATTAGAAAAACTGGGAGCCTAGACACAGTGGAAAACTATCTGAATATTTTTTAATACAGGAGAGTATTGTTTTGGCTCCTTAGAAGATATCTCTAACCATAAAGGAAAGAGGAGCTCATGAGAGGGAAATATAAGAGAAAACTGTTAGAGAAGGTGGTCTATAGTTCAGGAAAGAAACCAGTGTCCTGATCCAGGATGATGTTACACCACTGACAATTGTGGGCATTCTGAAAGAACAACTATGATGTAAGTAGATGTGTTTGCCTAAGATATTGAACATATTGGGTAGGCAACTGATATATACAAATCAAACCCTGGGCTGTAGACCCATACGCAAAGTCATAAGGGTACATATGGTGTCTAGAGCCATAGGAGTAAAAACAGTTACCAAGACAGTAAGTATTAACAAAACTTCATAAAGTGTCTCAAAAATTTTGTCACTCTCTTCTCCCACTCCTTTTAAAGATGTTGTGACTTCATTTCTCCATGGAATCTTATTGAGAACATGCAATTTTTCTTTTTTGATACAAAATTAGTTTTAGAAGTATAATTCTTCATTGCACGCCCTGGTGAATGTTGTCCTTCCTTGTGAGATGAAACCTCCCATATTCATAACTTTCCCACTTACGGTAGAGTTGTAGTGTATACACATTTGATGTGTGGGATTGAACTATATGCCCACTTAGAGGAAAGAGAGGACATTACAATGCTATGGATGATGCTGCAGGATCTCAGTGCAATGCATGTGCCCAAGAACAGAATTTATGTGTGATGAACTGAAGATCTGCCCACAAAGAAATACACTCTCAACCTATAGGCATACTGAAAAAAAAGGTTTTTTGTTTGTTTTCAAACAAACAAACAAATAATTTTGTGCTTGCTTTGTTTGCTGCTCTTGCAATCCAGCATCATGCTAGATATGCTTCCACTTTCCCTAAACTAGGATGAGTTGCAGGCCTTTAGGCATGAGAAGTGCTTGTGCTGTAGTCTCTTTCCAGGGTAACAAGTCACCGAGTTGGTTTTACTAGTGAGTAACACTGGGCACTCTCCTTCTTTTTATACTATTTACATCAACAGATTCAAATTAGTGTCTGAATGACCATATAGAAAGAAGCAACCAAAATAGTTTCTAAATTTGTGGACAGTATCTGGTGGCTTCATTTTGCTCTGGACGGAGCCAAAGATGAAGGAGAGGCAGGGCTCCCAGGAAAGGTGACTATCAGCTCAACACAGAGCTGAGTAACTGCAGAAAGAGCTCTTTTTGGCCAAGCACATTCTAAGACCTTTCATAAATCAGCATGCAATGGTGCATTTTGCAGTGAATGTCTTCATTGAAGTGTCTAGCAACAGAATTTTAACTTAGACTTGAATTTGTATGGACATTGGAAAGAACAAAGGAAAGCTGGCTGCATTCATATCTAGGGCCAGTTGACTTTAGCACATTGTTTCTTCTGGCCTTGTCACAGAATTCTTAAATCCATGTTTTTGTGGCAACACCATACAATGACAATGCCCTTTGAAAGTCTAGAAACTGGAGTCTTCCTCATGAGGATGGTCAAGCACTCAATGTCCTTTTCTTCAAAGAGTTATTAATTACTGTATTGGGTATAGTAATTAGTATAGAGGCAACTCCTTCATTTCATTTGTAGGTCAAAAGCTTTGGATCAATAAGGTTTGGATCCCAGGAGAAAGGAGGCCTTATTTTGCAGTGCAAGCTGGTAATGTGGGAGATAGCTACTTCAGAATTTTAATGTGAAATTTGGAGGCCGTCTATGGAAAGGGCTACCTTGTGAACCCAAAAGTATTAATTTTGTTTAACAGCAAAGAGCAGAGTTTAAGGAAAGCATAATGCAATTAAAAGCCATATCCTCTATTCTGCTGCTCAACTGATGTCTTATTAAATATGTGTGTTTGTGGCCAAGGAAGTAGGAGGTGGCTTTCAGCTGTCAGGCAGAGAAGAGAGTGCCTTGTGTGCCCTGGATCCATCGCGAAAGGCCTGCACACTCAGATTCCTGGCCCCCAAGGAGGGAGTCGTTTCATCCTCTTCCCACATGACAATCAAAATCACACCACAGACTTCACTTTTCTCACTTCTCCTACACAAGGGCTCATGGTTGGGCATAAGATAATGAGGACAGGCTCTGTCACCCACAGTGTGGCAAGATAAGATGGAGCATAGTCAGAAGAAATTATTTTAGGGTCCCCCTCCCCCAGAATTTTCACTGGTGACTCAGTTCATCCTCTCTATGGCTAAATAGGTATCAGAAATGGATCCTCAGATGCCCTAGGTTTTCATTTCAGCTCTCCTTCTGGATTCATTTCTGTACTAAGTGTACTATTAAATGTCTCTGCGCTTGTCTCCCTGAAAGGAGAGTCCAAGTGCAACTCACATCACCAAAGAGTAAAGGAAATCAAATTATGTGGAACTGCCTGTAAAATTCACTTAGATTTGCATCACTCTGTAGCAAGGCCCACAGCCTTCTTTATGTTGATTTGTAAATATTCATACTCAGTAAGTTGTTTACCAAAACATAATTGCAGTGACACTTTCTCATTGTACCCACTTTTAGTAGTGAGTATAGTTGCAGCCAATAGGACCTTGTCTCCATGTCTTCACCAAGAGTTTCTTTGATCAGCCATGAAGCCAGCCTATGCCCATACAGTTCACAATGCTTTTAATTTGCTTCCAAGAAGCATCTTAAAGATGTTAATCATGTGCTTAATTTTAAAAATTGAAAAATGTTCTGTAACAATAAAGAAAATAAAAAATGTAAACCTGGGTCTGGAGAGCTAGCTCAGCAGTTAATTGTGTTTGCTGCTCTTGCAGAGGACCCACACCTACTTCCCAGTGCCCATCAGGTGGCTCACAACTGCCAGTAACTCCAGCTCCAGAAAACCTAATGCCTCGAGCCTCCCCAGGCACCTGGATTCATGTGCACTTATCCACTCACAGGCACATATAAGCATAATTTTAAAAAAAAATAGAACTGTAGAAGAGAAGAAAGAGGGGGAGAAGGAAGAGAAGAAAAAAGGAGGAAGGGGGAATTAAAGACAGGAGTTTTTGTTTATTGTTCAGGTGATTGGTTTTGACTAACAGTAAAATCAAAGGTTCAATGCAAAACATTTTCTTTCTTCCTGGGCCTCAGTTTACTTATCTGATGAGTGGGACTACAGCTCAGATCAGCTCATGTAATGGGACATAGCTATTTTAGCACTTTATAACATGATTGCTGTTCACTCAACAACTATGAAACTGCAAGGCTCATCAGCACATGCTTCCCACAAAAATAAAATCATTAGTCCCAATAATTCACCATATAAATAAAACCACTTTTTCAACAGGATTTAAACTATCCCATGTTTGTAATGATGTCATATTTAAGAAACAATAACCACTTTTTAATACTAATTGTATGTAAGAGTATTAACTCCAGGAGATGCTAATAAAGTGAAGAGTTGTTGAAGATTTAAGGCCTAAATATTATTAAAGTTCCAAAAAGGTGAAAGAGCAAACATTTCCAAAGAAATAGAAATACCTGGTAAGACTACTGCCATGGTATTTGTTCTTTGTTTGAATATGAAAGAAACAAATTATATTCCCAAAAAGTTTGCTTACAAACTGAGTGATTATAGATCACACATGAACTATTGCAAATTGCTTTTCAAAGCAAGTATTAATCCTAGGTTGTGGTCTTGTGTAAGGGCCATTGTCTGCTGCAAAAAAAAGTTCCATTGATCAAGGTGAAGAGTACACTTATTGTGGGTGTGAGGACACATATTTAGAATGCAGTTAAGGATTTTGCTAGTTTAATAAAGTGGCAATTGCATAACTATAGATAGTTGACTGCTTTTTCCAGTGCCAAGCATGATTTCCCTCCTGTTGAGGTAGTCTTAAGTTCATTTACAGAGCTTCTGCTTACCATTAAGGAATTCATGCCACTACTGCATCCTTAGAGCTATTATGTGATGCTGTTTATTGTTGTGGTTCATAAGCATCATGGAAATAGGAAACGTGAGTGCTCTAATTAGAGGGGGGAATAAATACAGAGGAATGGAGAGCAAAATAATAGTAAGGATGTCTGGGAAAAGTCATAAGGAAGCAAACTATTAAGTATTTACTTATAATACTTATAATACACTGAAGTCTGTATCTAAGTATGCATATTGTTTAAATGAAAACTTCCCTTCTTGGCTGACAATGCTCTTTTCAATAGACAATGACTTTCTAATAAACACTCCTAATTCCAGGCTTGAGAATCTTGCTCAGAGTTGTCCAAGAGAATCTGAAAATATTACAGGCTATTGCTCTTGCCCTTGGTTGCCCCAGTGGTGGAAACGAAGTGACTATTGTAAAAGATACCATGCACTTCAGACACAGAACCCAGAGTCCCCTGAATTCAGACTGATCTGACCACCTCCTCCCTTAAGACAGGCTCTCTTCTTACTCGCCCTTTTTTACCTGGACACCAGGTCACCAGTGTCTGAGGCACTTCATAGTAACTAACTAGTAAGTTTTTCCCCATCTTTTTCTTAATACCCAATGCCTTGTGTTCTCTTCATTCACATGGGCAGTCCCCCACTCTTTTCCTTCTTGTCCTAACCACTAACTCCTAGACTGGCTTCTTGACATGGTCTGAACCCTTCCTTGTTGTTCCCTTGGATGCCTGTCTCTGGCTTCTCTGTCAGTCTGCCTCCTGTCCCTTTGTGTCTTAGTCTGTACCCTACCCTGGGATTTTATATATCCTTCACTCTAACCATCCACTGCCTACATCAAAGACTAAAGAATCAATTTCTCTTCTAATCATCTCTTTAGTTTCTATCTCCCCATACTATTTTCTAACTGCTAATGCTTTGCTATCTCCTTTAAAGATACCTTTCTTGAATCAGTGTCTTCCCTAAAATTACCAGGTTCCTTAGGATTGTGTGTGTGTGTGTGTGTGTGAGAGAGAGAGAGAGAGAGAGAGAGAGAGAAAGAGAGAGAAGAGGAGGAGGGAGAAAATTTCTATCACATCTTTAGGAGGTCCTCACTCAGGTTTGACCATGCACTATGTATTCTTTTTCATAGTTCATGATTGTTAATTGCAACTAATTATCAATAAATGGGCTTAGCAATCTTAAAAAATGTGTTAGACCAGTTTGGGCATTCTCTCCACTCTCACTAGGAATTACCCTATTCCTATAGTGGCTCTCTCTTTATTAAGATATCCCTTTCATTGCTCTTCCATTGCAAGAAGATTGGTGAATACCCCAACTATCATCATAGAGACTTCATACAGTAATGGAACCAAATGTAGAAATCTACAATCAAGCACCAGGCAGAGCTCTGGGTATCCAGTTGAAGAGAAGAAGGAGCAAGAAGAGAAGAATATGAGCAAGGGAGGTCAAGATCATGATGGAAGAATCTACAGAGACAGAGACAGCTAACCCAAGCTCATGAAAACTCATGATCTATATAGAACATCAGCTGTGGAGACTCCAGGGGACCAACCTAGTCATTTTGTATTTGGGAGACAGTTGTGAAGATTGGACTATCTGAAGGGCCTCTGGCAGTAGGGCATGATAAAAAATCTGGTACATGAGCAAGCTTGTGGAGCCATTCCCTATAATGGGATGCAATGCTCAGCCTTAATGCATGAGAGAGGGACTTGGCCCTGCCCCAACTATTGTGGGAGACTTTGTTGACTCCTCATGGGAGCCCTTACCCATGAAGAAGAGTGGAATGAGGGTGGGCTGGGGGAGGGGGTAAGAGTGACTGGAGAGGGAAGGAGAACTGTGGTTGGAATGGTAAATGAAATTTAAAAGAATAAATTTTTAAAAGAAAAAAATGTATAATGGAGATTATCAATGAATAGTACAGTGTAAATTGGAATTTATAGAAAAACTGCCTTACTTCTTCAAGTACATGGGTCAACTCCAATGGTGCCCCATGTTCATGAATTAGAAAATCATATAACACACATCATGGCTTCAACATCAACATTGATTAATAGCTTTGCAATTTTCTCAAGAATCCTAGCATAATCCTTGGGCTGTAATATGAAAAACTTTTGAAATTTACAAATAGAAATAAATCTCCAGTTAAAAAAAAATTACCAGGCCAAGTGTTTGTGACATACAACTTTAATCCCAGCATTTGGGAGGAAGAGGCAGGTCGACCTCTGAGTTCAAGTCTAGCCTGGTCTACAGAGCAAGTTCCATGACAGCTAGAGCTATATACAGAGGAACCCTGGCTCAAAACAACAAAAAACAAAAACAAAAGCAAAAATAAAACAAGAAAACAAGTGTCTATAAACAGGACACATTAATGAGAAAGTAACTAAAATTATTTTAAGCAAATAATGCCAAGAAAAAATGTGTAACTTAGATTACAAGAATCCAGAAACAGTAAAAGTGATATTAAATGTCACTGTCATCCCCTGTCTACTCACCAATTCAGTCAAATTTATAATGCTGAATTAAATAATCTCAGAACTCTAGAGGCAGAGGCAGGTGGATCTCTGTGAGTTTGAGGCCAGTTTGATCTACAGAGAAAGTTCTACAGAGAAATGCATAAATAAGTGGTTGGAGGGAGAAAAAAGAAGAGGAAAATGATGTGATTAAATTTTAATTAAAATGAAAATAATAACAAATAAATGTTTTAATTGTTAATGACAGGGCCTAGAACATACATGGTCAGTATTCAGTGAATATGTGCTGATAAACCACGGAGTGGTAAGGACATGAAGAGAGTATTGAAGCTTCTACCAAGCCAGTATCTCATAAAACAGTTTCTCTTTGTAAAGAGAAAACGTAACTTTCTATGAATGATGAGGATTGGGACATTCTTATTGCAAGAATGATCAACAGGGAAAATATTTATCAAACTCATGCCTTACAAAGTGGGAGAGAATTGCCTCAAAACCCAAAACTCTCTGGCTGGAGACACAACTCAATGAGTAAACAGACTTGCTGCACTCACATGAAGACCTGAGCTGGGACTCTCATGTGTATAACACCCATGTAAAAAGCCAGCTATGGTTGCACACATCTCTGAAGCCCAGCACCAGAGGACCTAGACAGGAGCATCTCTGAGGCTCACTGGTTATCAGATTAGCTCAGACTAGCATAACAGCAAGCAGGTCTTTGTCTGCAGGGATAAGGCAGAGAGCAATACAGGAAAAACACATGATAGTCTCTTCTGGCCTCTATGTGTGCTTGGGCATGTGCTAACATACACAAACATATTGGCACACACACACACACACATACACACAGAGAGAGAGAGAGAGAGAGAGAGAGAGAGAGAGAGAGAGAGAGAGAGAGAGAGAGAGAGAGAGGCAGGCTCACAAGAATTCTCAGAGTGTTGGGAGGAATTATAGAACTGTAGAAATATGGAAAAGGATAACTGTGGAACTGTGGAATGATTAATAAAACATAGCAATATTCCAGTTATTAACGCTGTGCTTAGAGAAAGGTCCTAGACATCTGACTTGCTATACGTTAGAAACAGGACTAAATTCTAAAAGACTGCAGACCCCTGCCCTCCTTTGCTAAATACTTTGCTCTGGAGTCCAGTTTTTAGGAAATGGAATAAACAGCTCTCTCTTGATAGTCATCATGAACCTTTGACAACTGTCTATAACAACCTTGAGTCTGAAGAACTGTGACATCAGGAATCATGGTTTCTTCTTCCAGCCTTGCCCACTGAACAGTAATTATAGGACCAACAGAGGCATCTTGAGAATAACAAGGATTTTCTTGGCCTGTGTGGAACATTCATGTCTAAAGATTGCACTAAGTCAGAACCACAGAAGAAAGGACAACATAATGCAGGAACTGCTTTGGGTCACCCTACTCTTTTCCAGGAAGGCATTCAGAAGCAACACTGAACCCTCTTGATGGAGATTCTGGAGTGTTTCCATGAGATTATGAAAGTGAAGGGTATGTTTATCGCCCTGTATTACTTAATCCAAGAATATCTCTAAGAGGTAATTTTTAAATACTAGTATAATAACTTAATAAATATAAATTGAGCCATCAACAAGAAATAGTAAGATGTTAAAACTGGGGAAAATGAGATTGGTTTGCAGAAGTTTGAACAGCATCAAACAGGGCTAGTTGCTTTGTGTGGACCAGGATTATTCCCTTTTTACAGTCAGCTTCTCCATAGATGTCAACACAATGGAGTCAGAGGTGCATGTATACAAACTATGGTAGTTCCCAAAGCAAGATCCTGTCCACTGAGCAATGTTTGCATGGCACAAAAAGGGTACCTAGCTGCCATGTTTCCTTTTTGTTTCTTTCTTTCTGGATTTTAGTCTTTATTTTCAACACTTTGACAATTTTATTAACAGTCTAAATTCAGACGTGTAAACTGTTTTTCTCTACTCAGCCACCAGCTGCTTTGGAAATTAAGAATACTATACACAACAATGAAACAGAGATAAGTGTGGGGGGAAATTGTGAAAATATTTTAAATTGACCAAAATAAAAATTCCTTAGTTTTATCTAATGAGCATCTTAGCCATTTCCAAATTCTATCCTCTTCAATTTATTTAAAATATTGACTAAGTTGCAACAACCAGAAACCAGTAATACTATTTTGATATATAAAATGAAATTAAGCATGACCAGGGAAATGTATTAAAGACTGGCCTTATTTAGATTTCCCCATTTGTTTTGAAATTCATTCCAGCAATCTTCATTTCCCTTTCTGTGTGTAATATGTTCACTGATGTGTGGTAAAGTGTTCAACTCTGGGTATTATGTTTAGTGACATGTGTGAATTTTACTTTGAAATACTTGTTGATTCACATACTAGTAAGAAATTAAACTCTTCAGCAGACATTCACTCTACATGAACTAAAGTTGTGTATTTAATATGTAATCTTTAAATAGTGAATATTAATGATAGCAAGATGAGTGTTCTGGTCAGATTCAGATCAAATAGGAGTCATGGGAGCTTGCTTAAGATGATAGCCTGTTTTTTTTTTCTTTCTTTCCTATTAATTTCTTTATTCATTTTGCATTTTACAAACAGTTCTCCCTCCCTCCCGCCCTCCCTCTCTCCTCACCTCACCTCAACCCACCACCCCATCCACTCCCAAAAAGGGTAAGGCTTTCCATGGGTATTCAACAAAGCTTGGCATATTCAGTTGATGTAGGACCAAAACCATCCCCATTGTATTGAGGCTGAGCAAGGCATCCCATAATAGGGAATGAGCTTCAAAAGGCCAGTTAATTCACCAGGGATAGATCCTGGTCCTACTACAGGGGCTACCACAAACCGACCAGACTACACAACTGTCACCCACATGCAGAGGGCCTAGTTTGGTCTCATGAAGGCTCTCAGCTTTGAGTCAAGAGTCTGTGTACTGCTGAGAGTTCAGGTCAGCTGTCTCTATTTCCACATCGTGATCTTCAACCCCCTGCTCACATAATCCCTCCTCCTTCTCTTTGACTGGACTCCCATATGTTGTTCTGGTGCTTAGTTGTGGATCACTTCATCTACTTCCATCAATTATTGGATGAAGGTTCTATGATGACAGCTAGGATATTCACCGATGTGATTACTGTTGCTATTTGTCTTATCTGGAGTCATCCTTGTGGATTCCTGGGAATTACCCTGCCACCAGGTTTCTCCCTAACCCCAAAATGGTTCCCTCTATCAAGATATCTCTTTCATTGTTTTCTCACTCCATTCCTCCCCCAATTTGACCATCCCATTCCATCATGTTCACATTCTCCATCAGCTCCCTTCCACCCTGCTGCTCCCAGTTTAGCCAGGAGATCTCATAAGATGATAACTTCCTTAAGGATGTTTTTCAAGCTCCAAAGAGACGTACTCTCAACACACAAACCACATAAATTTCTACTTATGCACAGATTCCCATAACAAACCTTATCTTTAACATTCCTATGAATGGGGATAATATTATTGTTGTTATCATTATTACTGTTGTTGTTGTTATTATTATTTATTTTATGTGTTTGAGTATTTTGCCTGCCTGAATGTTTGTGTACCACATGTGTGTCTGGTGCTACAGAGTCTAGAAGATGATGTCAAATCCCCTGAAACTGGAGTTGTAGATTGTTCTTAGCCACCTTGTAGATCTTGGAAAATTGAATCAGAGTCCCTTGGAAGAATAACCTGTGCTCTTAACCATGGTGCCATCTCTCCTGCAAATATTCCATGTATACATACATATTTTCTCACCAGATCACTAGCCTCACAGTAACATTTTCTCCAATAAATTGATGAGACTCCTAGCGGGAAGCTCCAAGCTCAGTCAATACTTTCTGTCCATGTAACTGCTATACATTTTCTCTTTTCTGACTTTACAAAGGTCCTCTTTGTAGTGAGATATCCACCCAGCCTGCACAAAAGTATTCTGTGGGAAATAAGTTTCTGGGACTCAATATAGGCTGATTGATGTTTATTCAGGGAGAAATCACTTACACCAGAAACAGATGACTGCAGTGGATCCTGCTCCAAGGATCGCCCAGATGCTCTCTGAAATCCAACCAGGAAATAAGAGAGCAAGCTGGGGTCCAGGACCCCAGACCTAGACCCCACTTGTCATACCCCAATGGGCATGGTCAGTGCAACAGGTGTGGGGCAGGGATGGATATCTCACCACACCTCTTTCATGGACCTCCTTGGTTCCTCCACTGTTTCCTAGGGTGGTAAGTGACACCGTACTTTGAAAAAATTGCCCTATTGTTTTCTGTTTTATTGGGTTTAGGGTGATTTGCACTTTTAGGGAGTTGACAAACACAAATAAACAAGATTCAGAAATGATTAACTGACAGACCCACAATCCAAATTTCACAATTCTCTTGCCTTTCTCATCTGTAACAGTGCACTCAGAGCCAGTGAAATTGTTTCATCCACATACGAGAGAAATGGTCACCTGGAATCCTGTCTTTTGCAAGAAAAACTAAGACAAAATAAGACATCAGAAACATATGATGGCCCAGTTGCTTCACAATTTTATTAGTACGTGTTTTCATTTTGTTTCAATTATCGTCAACCTAATGAATGTCATAAAAAGGGTTTTGTTTGTTGATTGGTTGGTTTTGCTCTTTTTTGTATTTTATGGGTTTGTTTGTTTGAGACCAGTTTTTACTGTATAGATCACAATAGTCTGGCACTCAAAGAGACCCATTTGTCTCTGCCCTCTGAGTGCTGAGATAAAAGGCATGCACCTTCAAGAGTTTTAATGGAAATGATGTCCTTATTCCTTTAAGTGTATCCACTCTTAGAAAAGAATAAAAACCAACCAAAATGAATGTCTATCCTCTGTTATATTACCTTATTACATTATATTGCATTACCTTCCATAATTTTCTTAAGGTAAGTTTTACAATTACCTTTTAATTTGCTATGAAATATACATACACATTCACATTTTTAAAACAGTCAGTATATGAATATATAGTTAGGAAAAGTAAAAAGTATTTTCCTCCATGAAATATTTATTTGAGTTTTCTACATTTTACCTTCATCCCTGGGAAGATGGTCCCATGTTGTATAAGAAAACAGGCTAAGCAGCACATGGGGAGCAAGCAAACAAGCAGCATTCTTCTATGGCCTTCACACCAATTTCTGCCTCCAGGTTCCTGGCCTGACTTCCCTTCATGATAGAATGTAAGCTATAAAATGATATAAACCCTTTGCTCTCTCAGTTTGTTTTTGGTCATGGGATTTATCACAGCAGTAGAAAGTAAACAAGAAGCCTTTACAACTGTTTTCTGGATAGAATCTGGAAGAGTTTGGGGATGCAGGCTAGAATGCATCAGGAATGTTGTTACGTGGAGCCAAAGTGTGATTTAAGAGGAAGATCAGAAAAGCAGAATGCTGCCTGAATATGAATAGTTAATGAGGCCACTGACAGAATGAAGGCTTCTGGGGGTTGGACTAGAGACCATTAATGTTATATTCCTGCAAAAAGTTTGCCTGTACTCTCCATGTTTCAAGATATTTAAGACTCTAAGGGACATGCTTCTTAATTTCATGGAGGAAATTTTAAGGCAGCCCAGAAGTCTAGCTATGCCATGGCTGTTGTTAAATGATTTTATTCAGGTTTACAACAAAACTTAGGAGTGGAGACAAGGCAGAAAAATGCATATGTCTATATAAATACACATGTCTATATACATTTATAAATATATAAATTTCTAGGTCAATTTAGTGCTGCTTGTTTGTATACATGTTTAAGCTTGGCCACTCAAGATTGAATAATGGATCAGGGAACTCATCCATGGAGAAGACTGTTTTTCTATCTGTTAATTCCCTGTAGCTTTTTACAAAGAACTGGGACTTTAGATCCATCCTTGCCCACAAATAAACTCTAAACAGATCAAAGGTCTCAATATGAAACTAGAAGTGCAGAAACTATCAGAAGAAAATATTGCTATTATTTAGCTGGACCTGTGCAGTATCTAACCTTTTCAAATTAGCTTCTTTAATTTAGAAGTACATAGCCTTTGCCCATTTCTGAGCTCATTTTCTATGTATCATTTACTCAAAGTCAGCTATGGTTCAAAATGAGTAAAAAGAAAAAATTCAGAGACAGCTAACACCCTGCTATTCTTAGTAATATAATCAAGACATCATCTTCCACTCTACAATAATGGGAATTGTCCCACTGTCCAAGTTATCCATGCTTTCTAAGTTTCCCATCTACTAGTCATTTAGTAATAATCTGAGTCATTGCATGGACTGTCATGGCATCACAATGCTGTGTTCAAAACACAGAGAGAGAGAGGGAAAGATGGTATATTGTTTTCCTATTTCATTATTGTTATGTTAAAAATACTGTTCTTAATTTATGAATCAAACTCTATCATAAATCTGTATATATGAGGAATATATATGCTTGATTTCAAGTATTTACTGATTATCTTGAAATGGATTTCTCAGGAATAAATGAGGACAACTCCACATGTTTAGGTATTCCCTATGTTTTTCATCACTTGGTTGATGGGAGATGCCATTATGTATATATGTTTCTTATACTGGTTAATAATAAAGCACTGTTGGCCAATAGGAAAGGAAGATAGGAGGGACTAGGAGACAAGGAGGAAATAGGAAGTAGTAAGGAGGAGTCAAGATGGAGAGTCTGGAGAGAGCAGTATGTGGCAGCCGGCTCCGGTAAGAAGAACACGTGGACCTACATAGATTAACACAAATGGGTTAATAACTAAGGCAGAGCTAGCCAATAAGAAACAAGTAACTGGGCCAACAGCATTGTATCAAATACAGAGTCTCTGTGTGTTATTTGGGGCTGGCGGCATGGCGGCAGGACAAAACTAGGCGGCAGGCAGAAAAACCGTACGCCTTACACTTGGTAGCATTTTTATGTGTATTGAAAAACATTTCATTGTCTAAATGTGCCACCGTTGACTTATATATTCACCCATAGAGCATTTCATGGTTTCTTAGTAATTTGATAAGTATTAATATAACTAATGTACAAATATGCATCCAGAAATTTGTAAACACAAGTTTAAACTCCTTTGAGATAATACTGAGGACCTTGATTGTTATAGTGTGAGCACGTCCAGTTACATAAGAGCAGTACATCTGAGTTCATATTGCCCCATATCCTTGGCACATTCAGTGTTGTCGGAATTCTGGAATCAGTCATTCACAAAGTGTGTAGTACAATTTCATTGTTGTAGTTGCCATTTTACTTTTAATATCTAATGTAAAGTATCTTTTCATGTGTTTGTCAGTTGTGTAGCTTCCTTGATAAGTTGTCTGTACAGATACTGAGATGCTTTGGTTAATCATCCCTTTTCATATATATTTTTCCAAGTAGTTTTCTAATTAGGGTTTGTTGTTTTGTTTTTGTTTCCTTTGTATCATCTTTCACAGAACAGAAAAATGTAAATTTAATGACTCCAGCTTATTAATTTTATTTCTTAATACTACAAATTATTATATTATACCAATACAAAGGAGGTGCTGAGAAGTTCTAGTTAAATGACAATAATAAATTCCACTATTTCATTTTTTTAGAACTCATACTGTTTTACAAGTTTCTTTTCACAAATCTTTTCCTGTGCTTTTATAAGCTCTATTCAATCCATTATTTAAAAACATTCAGGTACAGACTGTGAGGAACCTGCAATGAATGGAAAGGGCAGAGCTCTGCCCACAAAACACTGCCAGTCCAGCCGGAAATAGTTACAATAGTTGGGTAGGTGGAATACATTTTGTGACTGGAGAAGCAGCAAGTACACAAAAGGTACAAGATGGTTCCAGCATAAGAGAGGGACTTCACAGACCTACTTCAGCTCCCAAACCCATCAGAAAACCCACGGGACAAGCATAAGCAACTGCTGTTGACAAGCACCAGCAACTGCTGTTGACAATAACCAACAATCCATCTTTGAAGCTTATAGATGCCAATGTTCAAACCACTGACCTAAACTGAAAATAACAAGTCCAATCACCTTTGTACTAATTTCTATAAAGTTTAGATGTGGGCCTAGAAGGAAATACTGACATCCAGATACTAACAGTACACATACCAACCAGAGCTTACCATGCCCCTGCCAGCACAAGTCTACAAGTACAGACAGGGCAGCACAATTCCTACTTTTTCTCCCCATTTTTTCCTCCTCCTTCTCTTACTCCCCTCCTCCTCCACTTTCTTCTTCTATGATGAAGTTTAAATCCAGGGCCTTGAACATGCTACAAACTTGCTATTCCTTATTCTTATATACAAAAAGACAGCTTATGTTGAATAGGCTTGATGGTTGCTCCAGGTTAGAAAACTGAAGCTCCAAGAAGACACAGAAGTTGCAAGTTGCAAAAGAAAAAATAAATAAATAAATAAATAAATAAAAGCCTACTCATTCAGTACAGAGCCTAGGCTCCAATCAAGACTATCCTGATTCCACGGCCCAATGTTAACTACTCCATGTTCTTCTTCTTAAAGTACCTGAGTATGAATTGTCTACAAGTTTGGCTGAAACAAATGATTTAGCTTCACAGAAGAAGAGAGATATTATGCACCATATTTCCAAACCAGCCAGCCAGCAACTTTGCAAATATGTGCTATGGTCATAGGAGGTCTCCCTAACGTACCATATCCAGATTTGCCCAATCTTATATATTGTTAGCTGGCAAAATAGTTGTCATCATCTTCCTTTGATTTCTGTGCTTGTGGTATAATATTTGTGAAAGACAATGTTCATGTCCATATGTGCCTTACAGTAAATAAGTTAGTTTCATTAAATGAAATGTTATCACAGATTTTGAGTGCATTGATGTAAAAGAAAAATGTAGTGGGGAAATGCTTTCACACTTACTGTATGAACAACATCTGAGCAGTGTCTATAGGCACTCCAGTTTATGTGAGCCAGAAGGTTTGCTTGGGGGAGGAAGAACTTCCTGGTGACTGTGTCTGAACACCATGCAGTGCACAGACAGAATGATACAGTAGGGCATGGATGTGAAACACGACTTTGCAGAAGAAAAGAGAAAGCGATTCTGGAGACATTATTAGATGATGGGAGCAGACTGAGGCAGAAAGCAGGTGGCTGACTTTGCTAACAGTATCTATTTTAAAACTAGGCACAAACGTGAGGGAATAGTCCTGCAACTAAATAGCACGTTCCTTCATTTATTTACAAAATTAAGATTCTTTGTCAGAGGCAGGAAACATGGAAAGGAAATGGGTGTGGGACCAGTTGTGGGAATTTCCATGTCCTTCAGGGTAAACAGCAATACTTGAGGAGTAAGCGCCGCTATGTTCGTGTTCACATTACTGGTGTAGAGTCACTGGAATTAGCAGAGCAGGTGGTAGTGGGAAGGGTGCTGTGTGGTGAGAACACTCATAACTTTGCTGTATGACAGCAAAGGGAACTGCCCAGGCAAATTATGAGGCACCTATGTCCATTTCAAAACGTTTTAATTAAACCACCTGTCTCCTGGTTGCAAATGCTAAAATTTTTACTGAAAGAAGCCCCTGCCCTGCTCATCTTTCATCCCCATTTATTGAGTGGCTTTCTCTCCTACACAGCAGCATATTGGGGAGGAAGGGGGTGCTGATAGTGTTAAGTGTTCCATCTGGTGGAGCCATTCCCAGACAGAAATAAGCCTCAGTGAAGCAGGGGCTGCAGAGGATGCTGCTTATCTGGGCTTGCCTGTTCTGTACAATAGGATCTTGGCTGTGATAATCAGTGAAAGTCTACCAATTTGGATATTTGCATATGATAACATTTAAAAATAGACCCTCAACTCTGTGATGAGAATTATGGCCACTTCTTGATTTACTCAAATTCTACACAGACACATAAGACATGGATAATAACGTAGTTAACTTAAAACCTATATAGATAAAAGAGTAAAATGAAGAAGAAATTGTTTTTCAAAGATATGACTGCGATAATTTCACAAGTTTAGCTCTTTAAATGCATCCATTTACTTGGCATTTTTTAACGCTTACATGAAATTAATCAAGGAAATCATTAATTCATATTATTAGGAGGGCCTTGGATGAAAAAAAGCAGGAGGAAAATCTCAGGTGGAGGTAGAATGACGATTACCAAATACCCAGAAAACAATGAGGACACTCCTGACTTCTGTTCCTCTTCTGAAAGGAAGGACATAGGTGTGATGGTGAAGTCTCCTGAGAGGATAAGGCTAGACAACCTCCTCATGCCTGACAGGCATACTTACAATAACAGAGAAAATCCAGAACCCAAATCCTTTTCCTGGAGCTGTTTCTGGCTGTAATTGACATTGCACATGATTTGTTTTTTTCCCATAAATAAACTCTTTTTGAAACCTAAGTTTCCATAAAATATTTAATATGGCAAAAATTTTTTGGCAGCATATTATATTTTTGAGTGTGCTGTTTCCCCCAGAACTCTTTCACAGCAGTTGAGAGCATGCCACTGTAGCTGTGAGATGTCATGAAGATGTTGTCACTTTTGCTATCATCCTCAGTTCCTTCACACTGGCACTTGAGCTGAAAGAGAGATTTGAGAGGTGTTCTTATTTAGTCCTGACATTGTGTATTCTCCATTGCTCATAACTGATGCTTCACAGCCTGATCACTCCATATCTTTCACAAAGAAGATTCTCAATGCCCTGTTGTGAGTAGCTTTTTCTACCTCTTGGTGTATTTTTAAAAGGGGCTTTTCTTGCTGAAATCATATCAAAATGAATTGTTCATCAAAAGGTATGAAGAAGTAGAACCAGGAAAGACCCTCAAGTGATTTGAATTCTGCACTCATCGTGGTTGAGTGAATACACTCATGGAATTATTAAATTAACTACTATCTCCAAAGTGGGTTCACCATGAAAGTCAGATTGACCAGAGCTTTGGAGCACTCTCTACTGAGCAGCAGCCTCTGGGCTCTACCAGCAAGAAGTCTGTCATGATGTGCAGCCTTTGGATCTTGGGAAAAATAAACCTATTTCCTTTGTGATTTACCCAGACTATGCTATTACAATATAAAACAGAAAAAAAAAATTCCATTCCCCTCTTCATTCCACTCTACTGTACAATAGATTCCACATCTAATTTGAGAGATTTAATATTAATTTCTCTCTATTTCTCTCTCTCTAGGCTTTTAGTTCTCACAGTATCGTGGGGAAAGGTTACAGCATGCCACAGAGATACAATAGTCACTATTTAGAGTAGAAACTGCAGATAGATCATTTATTGATCTATTGATATATTAATAGCCACCAGGCACTTTTATGCACCAATGCATATATATACTTAATTACTTCAGGTTTGATATCATACATTATATCATAGTAACACCTCTTTCAAGTTTCACAAAAAGACAATGACAGGAACACACAATCTTTCTTGCTCATGTGGCATTCCCAAGAACAGATCACTTCCATTTGAAGTGACTGGGCTGGCCGCCAGCTTTCTTTGATTGGCATGCCTCATTAGATCTCATAAGTTGTCAACACTTACCTGAAATCCCACTTTGTTGGGATTTATAATCTATAAGAAGTTTTTCCTCAGGTAAAACTTGTGTTTCTGTCAAGTTTTATGATGAACACACAGAAGCAAATGTAGGGATATACTCATGAGCACATAGCAAGGATCACGCGCACACACACACACACATACACACACACACACACACACACACACACACACACACACACCCTTTCTCATAGGAAAAATGCTTTTTTTCAGGTTTTGAGATAATTTAAAGTATATGGAAGCCATTAGCCACAAATTTTCAGGAAATTCTTCTTGGTGTTTACTCTGACTCTGGAACCTGTATTTGAATTCAACACACCCTTGGTCAATTTTTAAATCTCATGCTACTGCTTTTTGTCTTTCATACCTAATGGTTTGGATAGAAATGATGTGGCAAGTAACTGGCATCCTGTCTCATCCTATCACTCAGGGTGCTGAGGCAGGATGATCACCCTGAATGCCAGACTAGACTGAATAATAATGTGAGGCCCATCTTAAAAAAAATTATTTTAAAAATAAATAAAGCAGTAACATATCCTAATCCATCGCCCCTCTCTCTAAAACCAAGATCCCAACACTGTCAAAATGTCCAGCCTCATGCTTTCAGCTCTCTTTCTGCATTTTCACATGTGAATATGCCACCTCCAGTGAATGGTAAGTCACTGCTCTGGCCTCATTGTCCTGTGACGCCATTAAATCAGCAGCCTGCAGGACCTATTTGGTTTTCCCTCTATAGCAATTAGCAGTTAAGGAGAAATATCCTCATCGCACTCAATGGGTTCATACCTCCAAACTTGTCTTCTGTCTCCAAATTAGCTTCTAAGTTGCTGAGATTCTAGAGAACATGTTGCATTCTACAGAGGAGCCAGGAGAGAGATTAAAACTTTCAGTAAACTGTGTGAGATAGCCTTCACCAACCTTCCCAAGAGAGGTCTGAGAACTTTAAAGGACAGATATAGAGGCAAAGGAGGCATTTAGAATACAGGTACAGGTAAGGCATTGGTGGGAACTTCACCTTCTTATGGGCGGCATAGGGAGTAGAGGATCAGTGAGCTGCTTGCTATTATGAGACACATTGCTTCCTGTGAAAGAGGGAGCTTGGTAAACTGAGTGAGCACATCCACATGAAGAACCTCTTAGCATCTTCCCTACATCCCTACAAGAAAACACAGAGACCCATTTACATTGTCTTTCTACTCCCACTTGTTTTGGTCTGTCTTTCATCACTACTTGATGTCATTTTTCACTGTTGGCTTCTCTGAGAATTTAACTAATTAGTCAATTTTTTATTATTGAGGACTGATTTGCAAAGGTTTATATTATGAAATAGTATATTCTACTTTCTTTTTGTACTTCTTTTCTTTTATGAGGCATAATCAATTAAAAGCCTGGTTTACATTGCATCTTCTCCCTTGATAGCTTTATCTTGCAATAAACACTTTACTTCTTTTGTTAATTGTTATTAGATTCTTTTTCTCAAACAACATATCCCAATTATAGTTTCACATTCCCTCTACTCCTCTCCCTTCTTCCCCACTTCCCGACCTTCCCACCTCCCCACTTCCCAACTCCCCTCCTCCCCATCTTCCCACCTCATTTCCTCTCAACCTCCCCTCCCCTCCACCTCCCCACCTCCCTTCCTCTCCACTTCCCCACCTCCCCACTTCCCCTCCTCTCCACCTCCCCAACTCCCTCCTCTCCACCTTCCCTCCTCCCCACCTTCCCACCTCCCTTCCTCTCCACTTCCCCACCTCCCCACTTCCCCTCCTCTCTACCTCCCCAACTCCCTCCTCCCCACCTTCCCACCTCCTTTCCTCTCAACCACCTTACCTCCCCACTCCCCCTCCATTCCAGATTCACTCCCCTTCTGGCTCTCACTAGAAAAGAACAGGCTTCTAAGAGATAACAACCAAACATGACAAAATATAATAAGATAAAGCAAAAATTATCACACCAAAGTTGGATACACCAACCCAACAGGAAGAAAAGAATCCCAAGAGCAGGTACAAGAGTCAGAGACCACTTGTTCTCACAGTTGAGAGTCCCATAAAAATACCAAGCTAATAGCTATAATATGTACACAGAGGACCTGGTGCAGACCCATGTAGGCCCTGTGCTTGTTACTTCACTCTCTGTGAGCTCATATATATCTTGATTAGTTGACTCAGTGGGTCTTGTTCTCCTGGTGTCCTCTATCCACTCTGGCTCTTACAATATTTTCTGTTTTCTCCCCCATGGGATCCCCTGAGCTCTGAGGGGAGGAATTTGCTGTCAACCTCCATTTAGACTCTCTCTCTCTCTCCTTTCTCTTGCACACCCACATGCCAACACACACACACACACACACACACACACACACACACACACACACTGTCTGTGGGTCTCAGTGTTTGTTCCCATCTGCTGCCAGAGGAAGCCTCTCAGATGACACTTCACTCTTAACCTTGTAGGAAATGAGCTAACCACAACTTTCTGACTCTTCCATTATTTTATGGTTCCACTTGGATAGAATAGATGGACCACATGCCACAGCTATTTTAAAGAATATTAAGGTTATCAGGTTTTATTAACTCCCAAGACTAAGTTGGCTCTTTTCCCCAGGACCCTTGGTTAAAAGAGAGAAGAGACTAATAACATTAGAAAATTATAGTTATGTTTAATGTTTAAAACACTTCCTGGAGTTTGAAGTACTCTCAAGAATTCTGGAGGAAACTGACTTTACCAGAGTCTAATTAAGTGATTATCACTGGGTCAACTTTGAAAAAGTCCTTTAATTTAAGCCACCTGTTCCAACAATTCTAGTAAGGAATTGGGAGAACACATCAATGATATATATATATATATATATATATATATATATATATATATTCATTCCGTGTCATTCTAGTAACTTCCTACAGTTATTTGTTGTGTTAATGTTACTTAGTTTCATAACATGAATGAAATTCCACAGTACAAAAGTTCAAATTTGGAAATGATCCACTTCAGTTTTCAGATTCCTCAATTTCAATTTTGGAAATGTTCAATAATAGTTAAAAGTAAAGATGCCATCCTCACCTTAAGTTAAGCAAAATCAAAACATAATGAATTAAAAATGTATCTACCAAAAAACACTTACAATGCAAGGTTTTATTTAGGTGTAAAGTACAACAAACAAATGAGGGTGACTAATGTAACTAAAGATAGAATGAAAACTGGGATGGAGGGGAATCCTTAGCTTGCACTCTAGCCCAGAGATTGCTATGTTCCGGAGTTTGGCCTTATGGACCCAGTGGGTTGTTTTGTTGTGGAGTGGGAAGCCACAGGCATCTATCCTGCCATGTCATACCTATACCAAACCACTTTCTTCTACCTATCTTGGTCCACACAGAGAAAGGAGTGTTCTTGTGCTGAATGCCCATCTCCCAATATGTGTCCACTTATTATACCTATTCATGCTATTCCTATTCATATTGCCCCCTCCTCCCATGGGATAAAGGGCTGTAGGCAGTAAATGGCTGATGAGAGAGGGAGAATCAGGTTCTACAGGAACAAGCCCTGAATATATTGTCCAATTCCAAGTCATCAGCCCCATACATTCCATTGTATATTTGTAGAACTAGGTTATGCTTAATAGTAATTCCGAAGGGTAAACCACTTCTTAGTAATCACATGCTGTGCATATGCGTGGACAGAGGAAAACTGATCTTGAATTATTTGTATTGAGTTTCTCATACCAGACTTTTGTGCCCTATTTTAGCTCAGCATGTGGCATAAAGATGTGAGAAATGGGCTGCCTTGCTAGGGCCTTTCATTTTCATTATTAGATGTATCTGTAACTATGATCTCTTTGCAGGAAGATTTTCAAGGTATTTTTTCATTGTTTATTGTTTTAGTTTTAAATTTTTATTTTTTTTTTTAATTTTTACACATAACTACATGATTTATATACCTTCTATCCTTTCTAACTCCTCCTAGGCCCAGATTCCTTCTAAAACTCAAGGCCTTTTTTCTTTAATTAGTATTGTATTATATACATGCATACATGTATGCATACATAGATTCATACATACATAAATAATTTTTTGAGACAGGGTTTCTTTGTATAGTCTTGGCTGTTCTGGAACTAGCTCTGTAGACCAGGCTGGCCTTAAACTCACAGGGTTCTGCCTGACTCTGCCTCCTGAGTGCTGGATACATATATACATACATATACATACATACATACATACATACATACATACATACATACATATGATAACTTGAGATTGGGTAGTATGTCAAGGAGACTTTTTCCTGGGGAAACAGCCAGAGATTGTCTGTAGCTGCTCATCCAGTAGGAAAGTAGAGCAATATCAAAAATTCCCCCATCCTCTTGGGCATGTTGATCACTGTGGTCTTTATACAGGCTTTATTTAGGCACCAATATCATTTAATTTGCATGGGTTCAGCTTCACTGTCATTTCCTGGTTTTTAGTTCTTAGATTTATTCTGTGGACTCTTCCATGATGTTCCCTAGGCCTTAGGTATTAGATGTACAAATTGGGACTGAGCAACCATGGTCACTTATTCTATTCATTTTGACTAGTTGCTTGTAACATGAATAATATAAACCCAGAGACAGATATTGAGGTTCAAGCTGAAATATCAGAGAAGCAAAGCAGCCAGACACCAACTCTTACCTCTACCTCAGACTGAAATGGCAATCCTGTCTCCACGCATCCTCAGAGTGCAATGCTGAGTGCACTGCTCTCCACCAAGCATCAGAATTCAATCCTCTGAGTTCCTGTCTCCTCTTGCCTAATATTCCTTTCTCTACCCAGCTACCCAGCCATATCATTCCTATCTCCACCTCCCTAGTGCTTAGATTAAAGATGTTTAATCCCAAATGCTGGGATCACTTTTGTGTGAACTATTTCTTTTTTAGACTGGATCAACATGGTGTAGTTCAATGTGGCTCTGTCTGCCAAGTCCTGGGATTAAAGGTGTGTGCCACCACTTCCAGACCTCTATGGCTAGCTAGTATGCTGGGATTAAAGGTGTGTATAACCACTGCCTGGCTCTGTGGCTGTGACTAACTTTGCATTTTGATCTCCAGTGGCTTAATTAAATCATAAATAATATACCACCCCAGTTGTTCATCTCTGCTGTAACTTCAGAAAGAAGCTTCTTTGTTGAGCATTGAAACAAAACTACACTGTGGATATAAGGGTAAGTGTTTAGAATACAGTTAGAAATCATACTGGTTTGGGAAATGGCAATAGTAGATTCTCCTCAAGGATCCACTTTTCCAGCAACAAGTAGCTTGCTAGCTTTACAGTACCTGGCATGAAATCCCACCTATTAAATGGGCCTTAAGCCAAATTAGACACTTTATATAAGTGTCAGTATTGCACTATTAAGTATATCTTTCCATGCTAGCCATTCTTGTAGTTCAAAAGCTTCATTCAAATACCATCTGCAGAAGTATTTATATACTTAGAAACTAATTGGCTTTTTGATCTCTTGACAGGAACTTTTCCTTGCACCTTTTACCATACACAAGTAGAAGAGGATTGATGGGAGATGTCATTCTGTAAATATGTTTCTCATACTGGTTAATGAATACAGCACTGTTGGCCAATAGGAAAGCAAGAGAAGAGGGACTAGGAGACAAGGAGGAAAGAGGAAGTAGTAGGGAGGGGTCAGCATGGAGAGACTGGGGAGATCAGACGCTGGCCCTATGCCCTGGTAAGATGAGACCACGTGGAAATACTAGATTAATAGAAATGGGTTAATACTTAAGATAGAGCTAGCCAATAAGAAACAAGTAACTGGCCAACAGCATTATATCAAATACAGAGTCCCAGTGTGTTATTTGGGGCTGGTGCGGCGGCGGGACAAGACCAGCGGCAGGCGGAAAAACCTACTCCTTACAGAGGATGAATCCAAAATAAATCACAATACTCCCTAAAAGATTTGTATGTGTGAATGTATGTGCACACTCACACAGATACACACACATACATACACACCCACACACACACACACACACACACACACACACACACACACACATTTTTTACAAGGTTTAATGAACACATTAGGCCCATTTATACATTGACTCAGAAAACAGACAACAAAACTTGACCACTTGTTAGTTTCTGCATTAACCACAATCCATGCATAAAGAAACTTCTCTAATAAGCTCTGAGAGCTGCACTAAACTACAGGTAAAGAGACACACATTTAGAGACTAGTTTGTACGGTGTCCATTTAGTAGTAGGGAGGGGTCAGCATGGAGAGACTGGGGAGATCAGACGCTGGCCCTATGCCCTGGTAAGATGAGACCACGTGGAAATACTAGATTAATAGAAATGGGTTAATACTTAAGATAGAGCTAGCCAATAAGAAACAAGTAACTGGCCAACAGCATTATAAAAGTAAGTTCATTCCGGAGGCCTGAGAGATCCCCAACCATGGGTTCTGGCCCAGTAGACCTGTTTTCTCCTGTGGAACAGACTTTAATGCAATCAGAAAGTGGTTTGTTTTCCCCATAATATTTATAGTTGTAAACATGGGCATATCTTTCTATAATGATCATTATTGTAGTTAACTATTATAGTTTTTTTTCCAAGACAGGGTTTCTCTGTGACTTTGGAGGCTGTCCTGGAATTAGTAGACCAGGCTGGTCTTGAACTCACAGAGATCTGCCTGCCTCTGTCTCCCAAGTGCTGGGATTAAAGAAGTTCACCACCAATGCCTGGCTGTAGTTAACATTTTTCACAGCTGGGTAAGATTGTTGATGTGCTCCCCCCACACCCACACACATAGCCTTTATAGCAACTTCTAGCCGAGAACTACTCGGCAGGGAGGAAGCTCCTGGGTCGGTGCCAATTTAATTTCTCCATGGACTGTGACCAATACGTGTGGTGTCTCCAGCAACAGAGTCTTACTGGACACCTGAGTGTCCAGGTGAGTCACTGAGACACCTCTAACAACCAACTAAGTTTTTTATGTGGCAACCTATGGTTTCTAAGATATTGCTGAGTATTGCTAACTTCAAGAAAATAGTTTATTTGTTATTATGTCTAAAGGTAGAGCTCTTTGAAAAGTCTATAGCATTTGTATATTCACAATATTTTCCATACACTGTAATTCTATTTGTGTGTCTGTGCCTTTTATAAAGTGATGTAACTGGATTATATGGATGACTGGACATTAATAATAACCCTATCCTATTCTGAGTGGAAAAGAAAAGATCCTATTGAAGTGAAATGTCCCCTAATCTCTACTGTCATCAGTTCTCAGGTGTTCCTGAATTCTAACACATGCCAGTTTGATGGCATTACAGAAACAGGTGCTTCTCCATAGAGTTTTAGTGACACTATACTCTCCAGAATCTATGGCTACAAGATTCGCAATTTTTAATTGAGTTTCTAGAAAACTCAATATGCCCCTAGTAGGGACCCATAGCTAAGATCCTTCTGACTGTGTAGGTGACTCACCATGCAGCTCCATATTAGTTGATTGCTGGATGGTTTTTATGGTCTCAGTTGCACAAATGAAAGGCAGGAGATGAAGGAAAATTCTGGTAAAACACTCTGAAATATCCACTCAAAAAATGTGGTCAAAACATAATTACATGCCAGTAGATTTTCCCAAGGAAATTACGCAAACAAGGAAAAATTGAACAGTCAAGAAATACTGTATGATGCCAATTAGTTCATAGCATATTCTAAGTAGAAAATATAATGTTACCTTTTCTCTCACATTAATGAGATCAAGGAATAATTAACGTGCCACAGTCTAAATAAACTACAAATCCTTTTCAGAAGGAGACACTGAAACCAAAAAACATACTTCAGTAAAAATTATGAACCTTTCTATATGCAATATCTGAACTTATAGACAACATAACATGACCCTTCTGGTATAATGTTATTATAATTCTCCCAATCAATACTATCATTAAAAGAGGTAATACTTTTCATTCCTGCCAAACTATTGAAGTAGCATGCCCATTTGAGTCTTTTAAGATAGAGGACAATAAAGAAGCTGGAGCTTCTCTGGTATGTACAAAGTCCAAGTTTGATTCCCAGCACAACATAAATCATGGATAGTAGTACATTCATGTAACATCAAGACTCAGGAAGTACAGACAGGAGGATCAGGAGTTCAAAGTGATCCTTGGCTACATAGTGAGTTCAAGGCCAGCTGATGGTATATGAGACCCTGTCTCAGGAAAAATAAATAGCCAATGGATACACAAAGCCCTTGAACAGATGACAAATCACTTGTCTCAGTCAATGACCACCACTCATATTAGCAACATTTCTTCTAGAGTGAGTTGTTAGTAGTCACTATCATAGCCTTGCATTCATTTAATATCATCCTTATTCCAGCCCCTTGGTACAGTAAATATCAGCCCACTTTTTCACTGAATCAGTTATGTGTTTTTGCATTCCTTCACAAGGATGCTTACTTTGGTAAAAATCAAGATAACCCACCTTGCCAATGGCCTTGGCCAGTCTGCTGATCTTGGATCTATGAAGGAGCTGTGAAGGAACAGGAAAGAATCTGGTTTCTTGATATCTGATTGTGACTTTTTGGAGCTCTCAAGTAAATTATAGGTGAGCTATTCTCCTTTGGTGATCTCTTATTCTTATTAGGTCCCTTAGGTTTCCTCTATATTTATTTCCCCTATATTTAGGGGTTTGTATATATATGCCATTAGACATTAATGAAGTTGATATAAATCATAATTTGTAATTAGAATTGGCTTTTGAAACTCAAATAAAGAGACTACTTGCTATCTACAGTCTGCAGGTATGGAACTACATTTTCTTCTGACACAGCTTGGATATATTTGAATGATTTTTATCCTACTAATGAAACATAACTCTTTCTACCTGTGCCTGATCTTTAAGGTGGGAATTCATATCTAATTCCTATTTTCAAATTCTCTTTAGTATATAACCAAACATGGCAATTCTGTTTCATTTACTGTCTCAACATACATGCCACAGCTTCAAAATCATGGTTAACCTTGAGTCTAACCCACCCTCACGACATATAACTTGTCTTTTCCTTCTAGTTTAGACCCTCTTGTTTCTTTGCTCCACTCTTGTAAAAAAAAAAATACCTGGAATAATCTCACACTGCCCTACTCCCCAGGTCTCAGTGCCGGCATTCTGAAAAACAGCTCCAACTATAGTTATGTATACTGAGCTCCCACAATTGGCAAAATCTTGTGAAAAAGTGCCCTTAAAACTGGACAATTCTAGAAATTCTAGAACATTCATTCTCTCTGTCTGACAACCATGGCTCTCAGACAAGAGTTTGGCTCAGTCCTTCCCCAAAAAAATTTATGTTACAAGAACACTTAACCTCTCAGTCTAAAACATCTGTGTTTGGGTTAATGCTGACTTCACATTTCCCTCTAGAACAGTGAGTGAATGTTTGATTTACATTTTTGTAAATAAATGGTAAACTCAAGTGGTTTTCCCAGACCAAAAGCAACTATTTGCCTCTGAGGTAAATTTGTGTTTCTACCCTTGGAGACTAGAAACTGCATGTAGCTTTAAATGTTCCCCTCTTTTCCCAGCTACTAAAGATCAAGTTTCTAACAATATCTTGGGGTCAGTGGCAGCCTGGGTAACCCATGGCATGCCTGTGGAATTATGAGAATTATGGCTATTTTAGGTACTTACTAACTGTAGTACACACAGCCATGGTAATGTGGACCCAGACAAGCAGAACCACCTGGGAAGTTGCTAGACACATCAATCCCAAGCCACTAAAAGAGGAACAGTACATGGGGGCTGGGCCCAGGCAGCATGTGACTCAAAAGTCCTGCAGAGGACTCTGACCACTAATGCACACAGGGGGGTTCAGCAGGCAGGTTTACCAGGAATGCCCTTCGATTCACCCCAGACCTCACAAACTCTCCAACAAAAGATGCTTCTTATTTTGATGTGTAAGTGAATGGCCATTATGAGAAAGGGCAATGAGAACTAAAAAAAAAAAAAAAACAGAAAGCCACTGGAAGCAAGACTGAGAAGGAAACAGGGAAAGGGATAAGATTAATATCTCTGCCCTGGGAGAGTAGAGTGAGAGACTGCCTATTTGTGTTTAAGTTGGCTGCCCCCATTGCCCAAAGCAGAATTTTGCAGGCCAGTTCCCTAGACACCAGTTCTGTTCTTCCCTTCACTTAAATGAGGTAGCTCTAAGAGGCTTTTCAAACTGCCTAGGAATCCTGAGTCAGACAAGTGAGGTGTCGAGGGAAAACAGTGGCTCAACCCATCTCCCAGAGAAGTTTGAGCAGAAATCACCCCCTCCCCGCTTACTCAGGATAGGGTTAAATCCTAAGCCCAGCTGAGCCTCCCTGTTCCTTGCTCTGGCCTGGAGATGGCTAAACAATGGATCCGCTAAGGACTGGCCCAGGAAAGAACATTATACAGACCACAAGGTTGGTGTCTGATGATCTGGCTGCAGTGCCGGGGTGAGAACATAGCCAGGTCAAAGGAACTGTGGAGGTGAGGTGTCCCAGACCCTTGAGATATTAAATAGATGACTATAAATTGTTTCAAAATTAAGCTCAGTTCACAGTAAGTGCCTGTAAAAATACATAATGCAAGTTTTATAGTCCACAAAGTTATAAAGTTTAAAGTACTCTGTCTGTCCCCAGAATTTACTACCTACTTGTGAAGGGCAGAGACAGACACTGTCAACTTTTACACACAGCACATATCACAATTCCACCACAGTTGTATAGCCAGTCCTATGGAAGAACCCTAGAAAGAAGTAGATTTTGACCTGGAAAGGTCCTATGTAGCTCTAGAATCACAGAGTCTGAAAGTAGAAACTAGTGCTGTCTCAGTGTCAAGGGTTACCACCAGCATCATCCCACCCTCATAATTCTTGTCCTGACTAGACACAAAGCAATAAGCAGTATCTTACAGCTGGAGCCTTCCTCTAGACCTAGAAATCTATCTGGGTCTCAGGAGCAGACAGTACAAGTGAACTAAGCAAAGTAAATAAACAACAGGCTCAGAATGAAGTCTGGCTCATCACTTATTTTTGTAAATAAAGTTGTAGTGAGATACATAGACAGCCATTTATGTAGAAGTGTCATAATTTGTGGCTGCATGTCTGTATGTCTCATAATGTCTGAAATATTTACAGAATTTTTCCCAATTTCTTCTCATTCAAAGTGACCCACTGAGCAAAAAGATCCCTGATCTCCTACTGACCAAACTACCTCTGCCCTGAATTATTGCTGTTACAGTCCAGAGATGGAGAATTGCATATCTTTAAACAAATAAAACTTAGAAAGTGAAGCAGAAGGTAGTCACTTCCTGAAAGATTAAAAAGAAAGAACCTACCTTTCAAGTGCAGAGATTTTTAAATGAAGGGCCACTTTCAATGTTAAAAACAAAATTAAGGCAACAAACAAGACAACATGGGACTTTATATTATCCTTGAGGCTCAAATGGCAAGACAGAAAAGAATACTGCCAAGCAGGGTGGGAAAGTTAACCTACAGGAACAGATAAAAAGAAAGCTTGTAGTCCTGCAGGAATGAAGAATGCCCCCCAAGTCCTTCTCTACCATCCCATATCTTCATAGTGCTTCCACTGCTGTAGGAACAAATTAGAAACCAGAGAACAAGGGTACCAGGTGATTCAGTCAGTCTATATCATCAGGCAGAGGTAAGATGGGACACATGAGGGATGTAACAGCTAACCAAAAGTAATACGAGAGAAATGTCATACTAACAAGAATTTTCTTAGAGTTGCTGTGTATTGAAAAGGGTTTATACACTGAGAGTGTTCTACATTGAACCACATCCAAAGTCCCACTAATCATAATTTTATTGAAAATATAGGAAACTAATTCAAACTGGCTTATGTAATGAGAAAATGTGTTCACTCTCATTAGAAAGAGACTGGAGAAGGAGCTCTTGCACCCATGAAGGAGCTCTATATATTTCTACCTTCCTATCTAATCCATGTCAAGATCAGCTTTATTCTGAGTCCAGGTTAGTGGTTACGGTAAATAAAATATCTTCCTCTGGACCAGAAAGAATGTACAAAGCAGAAAAAGCAGCAGGATACATGGGTAAGGTGCTGCCTTCTGGATATGGCACCGCCATTGCACTCTTGAACTCAGAATTAACAGAGACCCATAACTGTAAGGAGTATGGGTTTTTCCGCCCGCAGCCGCTGGTCTTGTCCCGCCGCCACGCCACCAGCCCCAAATAATACACTGAGACTCTGTATTTGATACAATGCTGTTGGCCCTTTTACTTGTTTCTTATCAGCTAGCTCTGCCTTAATTATTAACCCATTTCTGTTGATCTATGTATTTTCACATGGCCTTCTCTTACTGGGGAGGTGGTTGGCATCCAGCTCTCTCCTGACTCTCCATCTTGACTCCTCCTTACTACTTCCTATTTCCTCCTTGTCTCCTAGTCCCTCCTATCTTCCTTTCCTATTGGCCAACAGTGCTTTATTATTAACCAGTATGAGAAACATATACAGAATGACATCTCCCATCACATAACTAACCAAGTAGCAAAGAATAAAAGATTTCAGAATATTCATCCCTAAATGGAACATCTAGATCATACCCCACTTTCCCAAGGCCTGAGGATCATTTTGGAAGAGGGCCACAAAAGCTAAAGTCATCTGAAAAGAGGGAACCTCAACTAGGAAAATTCTTTTGTAAGATGGGGCTGTAGGTAAGCCTATAAGCCTTTTCTTAATTAATGATTGACATAGGGGAGCCTAGCCTATTGTGGGTCGTATCCCTAGGCTGGTAGTTCTGAGTCATATAAGAAAACAGGCTAAGCAAGCCTTGGGTAACAAGTCAGTAAGCAACACTCTTCCATGGCCTCTGCTCTAGTTCCTGCCTCCAGGTCCTCTGCCCTAGTTCCTGGCTCCAGGTTCCTGCCTTTTGAGTTCCTGTCCTGACTGCCTTCAGTGATAGCCTATGAATATTGAAGCATAAGAAAAATAAACTGTTTCCTTTCCACCTTCCTTTTGGTTACAATGTTTTATCATAGCAATAATAACCAAAACTAAGAAAAAGACTAGAATAGAAAGAGGTGGTAGATGACTACCAAGAGATAGTGTCCTCAGGACACACCAGGACAGCTGCCCATATGAACTTACAGTGATTATGACAGCATGTACAAGTTCCATGCAAACTCAAGCTAGATCAAATCCCAGTTGAATGAGTAGTTTGGCATGAAGTTCCATGCCTAGCTGAGGTGCTATTGACAATTGTTAGATGCTCAGAAAAGGATAGACAGTTTCTTTAAAAGTGTAGTCCCTGGTAAGTCAGCCATGCTCCAGTGGAAGGTCACATATTGAGAATATATGGGCAGCACAGATTGAACTTGATGGGTTTAAAAAAAAAGTACACAAAGTTGAGTAGGTAGGTAAAGGTATGTAGGATCTGAGAGGAGTTGGAAGAGGCAGTGAATATGATCAAAACACATTATACAAGATTCTCAAAGAACTATTTAAAAAGAAAAATAATGATATAGACTAGTCATATAGGATGGAATGGATAGAATGTAGGCCTTCAGGAATGTCGATTAAAAAATCCATTACTTAAAATAGTATAACAATATATTATGTATCTTTCTACTCTCAGGTGTGTGTGCTGTCTGTGTCATATGACCTGTACATATTTACCACACTGATCTTCATCAGACACATAATGCCCTGTGACAGTAAAGTCCTTCACTCTGTACAATGGAGATACCTGCTATTGTTGAAAATTCAGTTCTTTACCTACCAGTTTGTCTTGTTCTAGAAAAGGACAAAAGATAACTAAAGACACAGAAGCTTCCCAGTCTCACCAAGGTTCTAACTGGGCTTCTCCCACATCTTTCCTAAGTCTCGCCTTTCTTTGTGGTTTAAACTCTTTCTACATAATTAAGAAACAGCAAGGAAATCTCATACCATGGGCTCCAAGGATTTAACATCTGAAATGTATATGAAGGCATTTTAAGAGGTGCTGGTGATTTTCACACTTCTCCCAACACCTAGGAGGTGTTGGGTCCCATTGGTGAAATCTGTGTTGGTCTTTGATTTACGGGTTCTTCAGAGATGTTGCAAGTCCATTTGGACCTTACATTCATATAGATTTCCCACTTCATCATGGGCTGTCTACTGCCACTAACCTGATCCGAACTTTCATCTACTCTAGACATACTCTGAGACTTTAATATATTTATATAGGAAAGTGCCCACAAAATAACTTAAGCATGGCTCCCAGATGTTGAGACATGGAACAGAGTCACTCAGACTATAGACTGATGATACAGCCTAGCAGGGACCATTGCAAGGACAAGGCCTTTGTTATGCAGTAAGATTGAAATTATAGGTGCAATCAATTAAATGATAGTAAGACATTCAAAAATGTAATTGAATTTGAAAAGCTTTTTATTTTTCTAATATATATTCCCAGCATCTAACTGAGGTAGCAAATATAATGTTCATGCTTTCAGAGTGGAATAGATTCCATGCCTACCTCAGGATTTTTAAAAACAAAATGTCTGTCATGAAGAGACGAACAATGGCAATGCCTAGACAAGGGCTGGCACCAAAGAAAGAAATGACTACTTCTTAGGACTTCAGGAACTGAAATCTTGGTCAGCAGAAACTAGGTATCTCCACACTGCAGTCATGTTTGTTGTTTCTTCTAAAAGAATCTAAAATTTGATAAACTGTAATATTTTTTTGAGTCTCCATAAAGACATTTCTATATATGTTATAGCAAATTCCCTGAGAAAATTATTATTATATTAATCAACAGTGAGTCATTTATAATTATAGTTTGGGATCTTTTATTTTTAAAAAGATATTCTTTCATTTGTATCATGACCTAAGCTTTATTTTTTGCTTAAATTTCACATCATCATAATGCAGAATAGGAAATTCCACTGGAAAGTTGTTTTTTAAACAAAGAATTTTGTTTCCAAAAAGAGAAAATGAGAGACCAAATGGGCACAATAATGCCAATAATTACATGCTGCATGGTTTTTATACCCAAGCACTTTATTACAGCTGCTCCTGTGGGTGGGATAAAATATTTGAACACATTTTCCAACCAGTTGGGGATTTATTGAATATCAGTAATCTTTATTCTGGGTTGAATTTTAGGATTTGTGGCTGATCTATTTGTAGTGGAAATCAAAAGGGCACACCCATGCTAAGATTCTACTTTCTACCTGATTCATCAGAAAGCCACTTCCACAGTGTTGTAGGCCTCCAAGTAAAGCTGGTGGGGGAAAAAAACTACAAGAGACAAAGAAAACAATGTGCATGATCCCTGAAACAGAGTTCAATACCTTCTGGGCACGCCCCCTCCTGAAATTAAACAGTCAGGTTATTAAAAGGAGAAGACTCACACAACCTCACCTGACTAAGCCTAAGAGCATTTTGACCAAATGATCAGTTCATCTAAGATAATAAATGAACCTGGAATCTAGCAAGGATGAGTGTCACCACTGTCCCCTCTCTCCTAATGAACATCATTTTCTTCTCTCCTTCAGTGACGCTACCAGAAAATTAGATGAGAGAGGAGTTATATAATACAAGAGTTTAAATTGTCACTCAAGTTGTTTAATCAAAGGTATTGTTAATTGTCATAATAGGCAATGAACATAATTTGCCAATTTCTAAAATGATTTCATCACCAATCCCAAATTTCAATCAAAAGTTTTTCAGAATTTGCAAAATTATTTTATTGTTATATTGAAAAAATAGAAATTTGCCATATACTTTCAACAGCTAAGTCATTAAGAAAGACAAATGACATACTCTCTGGACTCCAGTTATCTCTTGAGAGATTATCTCCATTTTAAAACAGGTCAATTTTCATCATGTCATGACTTTTGTTCAACTCAAAGAGCAATGCTGTCTTTCTGAGTCTATAGAATCTGTAAAACTAGGGTCTTAATGATCATTATCTTGCCTAGTGAGATCTATACAAAATAGCTAAACAGTCTATTTATTGGAGACATGTCAGAATAACTATGGAAATGGACATCAGAGAAAGTACCCAAGTTGTTCCTCTCTGTCTCTCTATCTCTGTCTCCCTCCCCCCTCTCCCTACCTCTCCCCCCCGTGTGTGTGTGTGTGTGTGTGCATGTAGTTACCATGGAAACTTGGCAAAGGTTACTGAAATTACTATGGACCTATATGTAGATGGAAGTTTCTGTCCTGTCCAGTCTTGCAGCCATTTGGTCCCAATAAACACATAGAGGCTTATATTAATTATAAACTGTTTGGCCTATTGCTCAGGCCTTTTACTAACAAACTCTTACAACTTAAATTAACCTATAATTCATATCTATATTTAGGCACATGGCTTGGTACCTTTTCTCAGTATGGTATTCTCATCTTGCTTCCTCTGCATCTGGATGGCAACTACTTCTTCGTCTTTCCTCTTCCCAGAATTCTCCTAGTCAGGTAGCCTCACCTATACTTTCTGCCTGGCTACTGGGCAATTGACATTTTATTAAACCAATATGAGTGGCAAATCTTTACAGTGAACAAGAACATTATCCAACATTACCCATAGGCAATGGCTTTCAAAGAAGGAGAAATAGAATACCCTAGAATAAAAGGTTAAAGAGAATGATGAACACAAAGGGGTATACAAGGGTGGAATGGAAGGTGGAGAAGAGTATGAATATGAATAAATAACACAAAAGACATTTCAAAAAAACATATTGAAACTGACTTCTACAGAAGCCTCCACATATATGGAGAGAGTGAAAGAGTTAAAATAGAGTTACCCAATAACAGGACAACAATGTCCCTACTAACATTAGAGGCTAACAACAACAACAAATCCTGTGCAGCACTAAACTACTTCTTTTGGAGCTACTGGATAATGATGATCCATTAACACCAAAATGTTATGGGCAATTCTCATAATTACTCATGTTTACCTGTCAGAACTTGATGATAAGACACTATTGCTAAGATATGACATGTTTGAATCATAAGTACATGATACATGCAAGCTGGTATAGATATAAAAGTTTTGTCCCTACTGGCTAACATTCATACTGATAGAAGATGCTATGCATGTCACCAGAGGATAAAAGTAATATTTAAGTATACTTAACTGTGAGCAATGTAAGCTATAATAGTGACAGTCCTAGGAAGGCATGGCCAGTGGTGTAAATAGTGGCACAAAGCTCAAATCTCATGATAGTCACCAACCATTTTCTGCATGGACTGAAGAGCCATGCCAAAATACAAAACCCGTACTTAGCACCATTATTGAGGATAAACCTATGGCTTGATAGGTCATAGGCCCTAGAGGAGAATCTACTACTATTATACTGTTCAATGGACACTGTATTAAACCAACTAACTCCTAAAGATGTATTGTTCTGAATTCATCTTTCCACCCTCTCCTGAGAAGTATCTCTTTTCAGTAGTGATTAACAGTGTTCCACAGTTAAGAAAGATGCAATGAGTAAAAAACTGTTGAATTTTCAGCCCTAAAAGGAATATGCATATCAAACAGACTCTCCCAATATTCAGGCATCATAAGTATTTCTTATTGGCTAGCTCTGTCTTAAATATTAACCCATTTCTATTAATCCAAGTATTTCCATGTGGTCTTATCTTACCAGACAGAGGGCCCGGAATTATTCTCTCACAGTCTTACATTTTGAAACTCCTCCCTACTATTTCCTGCATCCTCCTTGTCTCCTAGTCCTGCCTATCTTGCTTTGCTATTGGCCAACAGTGCTTTACTCCTTAACCAATATGAGAAACATATTTACAGAATGACATCTCCCATCATACCACTAGCCACAGAGTTTTTGACAGTTGTTAGTTATTGTCAGTTTTCCCTAAGGGTCTACACTCTTAGAGAAAATTGTCCCTTAGGGCACTAGAGGAATTGGAAAGTGGAAAGCCAGGTATGCGAATTATGTAAATACAGTTACTCATATATCAAATTTTCAAAAGGTATAAAATTTTAAAGACTCGCTGCTAATATGAAATGTTCTGTTAACATGGTGTTGTGCCTGCCTGCATGTCAGAAGCCCACAGAAAAACACATCCTAGCTGTGTGTTCGAGCTTTTTTCCTCCATGTTTTAACCTTCACTTGCCATCTGCCTGAAGTGAAAGTGGAACCCTGTCAAATATTTGACTGCATGCAGTTCTTTTAGCAAAATGTCAACATCATTGTTCTTATAATTTTCTCTTATCATCTTTCCCCCATGTATTTATAGTAATATTTTATATACCGTCACACATTCTTAGTTGATGTGATGAAGGCATGACTCTCAAGGGCATAAAATTATTTGATAAGCAGAAATTTTCTCTTTTGTGTATAGTTAAACTTCTAAGCATTTTTTTCTTGTAGCTTTGATTTTTGTGATTGATTTAAAAAGGAACCTTTTTGAAAATCTAAAAGATAGTCATTTAAATAATGTTCTAAGTATTTGGGCCATTGAATCCTTGAATTCACCAATTGTTAATTTTTGTCAGTAAGAAAAATTTTTGTCTATTATAACAATTTAGTGAGGCAATTTAGAAAATTATTCAAAATCAAAATTGTTTTGCACATAAAGTAGATGTCATTCAGTTTCATACGGATTCAATGTCTCCTCAGAACAATTGAGAGACCCAGTGGCATTCTACAAGAATAAGCCATCTAGCCGCTCAGCTGGCTTACTGAACAAGCCTGGCTTCAAAGAAGAGCCTTGGAATCTGCATGCTGATACCTACCTAGAAGACACACTGAAAAGACATAAGGAGGTAACACACGTGAACTGCCTAGCTCTAGACCTGACAAGCATGGAGTACACAGTAAGTTTCCCACACCATCTAGAATGTCAGAGGCTGAGTGGGTCAGTGATGTTGTTTAGCCTTCTCATCCCAACTAGAGATATCATAAAAGTTGCACCTCCTCTAAAGCTGTGTGAAAAGGCAGGTGGGTCACCAAGGCCACAAAGTAAAGGAATTATTGCTGTAATAATAAGAAGATGTGATGGTCACTGGTGCCCATTCTATTTGGGTGTTGGTATTAGGAGTGTATAGTCATAGATTTTATGTTTCTTGGGATTGCTGGGATTCTGTGCTGAATGGTTTCTGCCCAATAAGGAAGGAAGGAAGGAAGGAAGGAAGGAAGGAAGGAAGGAAGGAAGGAAGGAAGGAAAGAAGGCCATGAGAAGTCTTGGTCTTTTCTTTCCTCCACAATAGCTTACAGTCCTCATTCTCTACCTCATATTGCCAGTTTGCTTTACACAATTATGTCACATTATCTAGCATCATAACAGGACTCACAAGTAATTGTACTTTTAACAATTGTTCTCATGCAGTGTTGAATATCTAAAGGCTTACCTAGCTCCTGGAAATGTTACTGATCTCTTCTCTTGGACCATGCAGCAATGCCTGAGGATAAAGTCTTGAAAGGATTAGCACATGATGGGGTTATGATCTTCAATACTGAGAAGTTTATATACATGCACATATATGTGAGTATGAACACATATGTACATAAAAGAGGAATGTGACATGTTTTATCAAATATCAGTTAAGTTTTATGTATAAGATCACTCCATGATAGTTTCATTATGAAAATGCCTCTGAATTTCTCTCTTATTTGTATTTGTGGATTTTATCTCTATAGAAAGTTAATGAGTTTAAAAAAAAAAGAGTTTAAAAATAGATAATTAGGGCTGAAAATAGCACTATCCTAGTGTGTTCCAGATTTCATCACACTCATGTATACACATAGGCATGTACACACACACACACACACACACACACACACACACACACACACAGTAGCAGATTTCTTCAGCTGGTTTCATGAAAGTGTTAGCTTCCTACATATACCTACAACTCCTCTGCCTTGGCAGTTCTGCCCTTGACTTCTTTAGAAACATGTTTCCAGGAACCACTGGGCTAGATGGGGAAATCAGCTGGAAACTACTTGCCTCATTGACAGGAGAGGAAGGTGGGGAAATCTCCCAACTGAAACATTGGCTCATGGCCCGTGTGGTTACTTGGGACTGTCATTGGGACAGTTTCAATTGGTTGGTAAGGAATAAGAATGTTTCTCAGTTTTCATGCTTATGCAATGTGATTTCAAAAGCAAATGGGAAAAGCCTCTGGATTTGTTCAGCACAGAAACCCAAGCTCCTGTGAAAATCTATGGGAGCACAATATGTATGAAAATACATGCAATCTCACAGATACTGATTAAAATGAGATGGGGCTTGTTCTCCATGGTTTGCCTTTAAGAGTCAGCATCCAACACTAAGGACCCAGAGGGCAGCAGGAGTGGCACCAAAATGGCAGGGCAGAGTGACAGTGAGTAAGGATGTAGTGAAGATAAAGTGAAAATTAACTTGTGTTTGGGACACTCACAGGATTGCCACTGCCAATGGCAATGAAGAGGCCCCAGGAGTGGGTACTAAAGGAACAAAACCTTCCCATTTGTCTCCAATTAACATATGCAGACTGGAAATTGAATTGTGCAGAAGTGAGGTGTGACAGAAGTCCTGCTGAATGCTGTTCGCTCAGTGCTCAGTGCAGACTGAAAAGGAGAGCTCTGGTCATGTCCGGAATTCCCAGTTAAAATTGCTCATCTCAGTCTGCTACGTGGCCTGAGATGAACAATAGAGTAATGATCAGAATGGACACCTCTGTGGCTTAGGATTAATGGACAGGCTCAGACACAATGAACTAATGAGCAAGTGAACCCATGTGGAAATGAGTTAAACTCAATGAGAACCCAGGTCCCTTTGTCCTCCCCCTTACCCTCCATTAATCTGCCCCCCTTTGTCCTCCCCCTTACCCTCCATTAATCTGCCCCCCTTCATCCTTACACCAACCCTCCACATCTCACTCTCCTCCATGTTTCCATTTCCAGAATCTCAGTGAGTAGCCAATTTAAATAAATTTAGAATTCTGTCATATCTCATTCTTCTCTAGAAAATTCAACAAAAAAGCAAATTAAAAGAAAAGATGGGAGAAATGTTGTAAATTCTGTTGTCTGGAGAGGCTGCCCAGTTTGGTCTTAGACCAGATGCTTGAGTGATTCTTGACAGCTTGTTAGAAAGGCAGTTTAGACATCAGGCATCTCTACCATTGAATATGAATCTGCATTTCATAAATTAGCCCTCAATATTTTCAGATGCTTATAAGGTACACAAAAAATATTTGATATGTAACATATAGTGATCAAATCAGAGTAATTAACATTACCCCTGACTCAATAATTTAGAATTTTGTTTTTATCACTCATCTTCCATGAGTAACCATTAACTCTCGCTTCTCTTGGAGATGCGAGAGTATTGATAGGCTCAGTGTAGTACATGTCTTATTCATGAGACTGTGGTTTATCAACCACAGTTTCTGTGAGTTAATGATTGCAATGGCCATTTCATTTCTAGAAGCCATTGCTCCACAGCATTCTTCCCATCCTCTGGCTCTTGCATTTTTCTATTTCCTCTTTTCTTATGTAAGAAGTCATTCATTCTCAGCATTTTGACTAGTTATATGTCTCTGCATTAACTATCACCAGCTGGAAAGAGAAATTTTCCTGACCAAAACTGGGAACCAGCACTAATCTATGATATAAACAAAACAAAATCTGAAAGGTAGTTTAGCACCCCATCCATTCAGCAAAATAATAGTAGTTGTTTCCCCATTAAGGTCTGTGATCTCTCCAGCCATAAACTTTTACCCAGGTTTATAGAACATACATGCCTTCAATCCTTTGGGCCTCTAATCAGAAGGCAGTTGGATGACCCTATGGCAATCATTCCACAATTGCACCAGTTGCCATATCTTAGTATTGGCTCTCAGAATTCATAGTTGGGTAAAGATGTGCTGACTTTTCTCTCCCAGTAGATCCCATGTGCCTTCTGGCACCATGAAACCTACCCAGCAAATAAGAAGCTTCCAACTCAGTTTCTGCATGATTTTTCTATATTCTATATCCCAAAAGTGGTGTATTTAGTCCTTGAGTTTTAGATACTATTTGGGGGAGATTGTGGGACTAAGTAGGGTCTAACTGAAGTGTGTGAGATCTTGAGATGTGAGGCTTAAGGTTTTAAAGTCCAGCCCTTTATTTCAGTCTTTTCTTTGCTCTTAATCAACTAAAATATTAACAAGAAACCTCGTACTCCCACCACCACGCTTTCCCAGCCATGATAGCTGGTCCCATTCTTTCTTTAAGTTGTTTCTTGTCGGACTCTTGGTCAAAGCAATGAGAGAAGTTACTAATACCCAGAACATCTCCAAGATTGCAGCTTCCTGCCTGTAAGTCTTTCCCACAATGGCTAATAGTTATCAAATATTAAGCTACAACTGCTTTTATTTTCAACTCTTACTTTCAGAGTTCCTAATGTCTGGCTATATATCCATATAAAGAATAACAGGAAAGGTAAAGGAAAATGATTTTTGTTCCTGAATATTTGATTAATCAGTTTTCCATTATTGTGACAAAATAACCAGGATAATAATCTTATAAGGCAAAAAGGTTTAGGGCTTTGGAGTAGCTTGGTAGAAGAACACACATCTCGCATACAAATTCCCAGAATTACAAAGGAAAATAACAAGGAGTAATCGTTTATTGGGATTGATTGTTCAAAAGGCCCATTCCATAATCACTTGGTTCCATTAGGTTTGGGGCATCTGGTAACTCAGTTCATTGTAATGAGAGCCTGTAACTCTGGTATAGGAAGCCTGGTATAGGAAGGGTTCAAGGTTCCAGTATCCCCTTTAGGTGATTTCAAAAATCACATAACTTCCTTTCTAAACGCCCCACCTTCTAAATACTTCCATACTTCTCAATAATGCCATGTGATACAGAATAAACCTTCAACACATGAGCCTTTAGGGACATTTAAGGTCAATCTGCAGTACCACTGAAAGTGTGACTCAAATCACAGCATCATCTGTGAGCATGTTAAAATGCAGAATTCTGGTTCCCAATAAAACTACTACATCTACATTTTAACAAGTTCTTTCTCCAGGTGATATGTGTGTGCACATTAAAGCTTGAGAAGCTCTTGCCAAGAAAATGATGAGATCATATATCCCTAAGTGTTATCAGCATTTCTCTTGGTCAGTTGAACACATTTTATTCTTGAACAGTAAGCCAAACAATATGCACTGAGGGCATGTATTTACTGCTCTAAATTTATTTTCCTGCTCCTTTAATCCAGTTCTAGTGACTTGAAATAAGAGCAAAGAAAGCATTGAATAATTTGCCCATCTATAGGCTATAGGCAGACACAACTTATCTCAACCAGGTGCATGAGCCAGACCGAAGATAGAAACAAAGATTCCTTCTTTTTTCTGTGAAAACATCACAAAAAAACAACAACAAAATATCCCTCCTGCTATGTCTTCTCTGACTTATAAGACTAAAGAAATCACAAATCATATTTTAAAGAAAGACATATAGAGATTAATCTTTACTACCTATACTTCAACAAACCTTCCTCTGTGAATGTTAATATCTAGTCTTCTAATATGTTGTTCCAAACTACAGTGATCTGTTATGTCAACCCTGTATGTATGATGAAACACATTCTTACTTTCTGATGTAGAAATAATTTAGTGACATCAAGTAGTCATGTATGCTAATGCTTTTGATGCTCTAGTTACTGGTAAATCACTGGGATACTTCAAATTCATTCATGCTTCACAACAGGTTGCTAAACCACTATCAACAAAATAAGGATGTTCTCTACCTCACCAACACCCACTAAACTCAAACAAAGTCTTCAATCTGAGTGCATTTGTGTCTACTTGCCCATTTTCAGGCTACTCTTGTAGGATGAGAAGTAATTTTTGAAATCTCTAGTCAAAGAAAATAAACTGGAAGCAAGATTTTTTTTTTTTTTTTTTTTTAGGAAGAGTCTAAGCATTGATTTTTCTCCAGGCTTCTGTTTACAAGAATAAGGAAACATTATAAACACTAAGCAATATCCTCCAAAACCCAGGAGACTGGGGATAAAGGAAGGGGTTGCCTCTGAATGTCTGATGGACCACAGTTGGTGTCTGGTCAATATCTGCCAGTATTAGTCATCTCTACAAGTACACGTGAATAACAAAAGGGCTCAATTTAGACAAATATGTGAGAGCCATTGGCTAGTTCATAAAAGACATACCCAAGGATTTCCTGTAAAAAATGGGCAAAACTTTGAAATGAGAACAAAGAATCTGTATTGTGCAAGCTGGAAGAAACTGAATTGGGACTTAATAGGAAAGTATTTTAAAGCAAAAGCTAATGAAATGTTGGAAAACTGATTGGTTCAAATCAGCTTGTACAACCTGTTTCCTGAAACTTGGGGAACAAAAAATGTGAGATATATGAAAAAAAGCCCTCTTTTTCTTTAACCAATATTAACATTTTACTTTTTTTCTTATTTTACATATCGATCTGATTCCAGTTCCCTCTCCCTCCCATGCCTACCTACCACCCACCCTGCCATCCCATCCCATTCCCCACTCACTCCACCGGGAAGGTGATGCCTTCCAGGATGGGTCATCAAAATCTGTCAAGTCATTTAGAATATGGTCTAGGCCCTCCCTCCTGTCTCTAAGCTAAGGGGAAAGTGTTCCCAAAGTCCTTTCTTGCACCAGGGATACATCCTGGTTCCACTGTCTGTGGTCGCTAACTGAGACACATGTTCAGGGGATCTGAGTCTATCCAATGCTGGTTTCTCAGCTATCAGTCTGGGAGTCTATGAGCTCCCGCTTGTTCATGTCAGCCCTCTCTGTGGATTTCTGTAGCCTGGTCTTGACCCCTTTTCTTATCACTCCTCCCTCTGCAACTGGATTCCAGGAGTTTGGCTCAATGTTTAGCTGTGGGTGTCTGCTTCTGTTTCTAACAGCTACTACATGAAGGTTCTATGATGGCATATATGTTAGTTATCAATCTCATTATCAGGGAAGGGAATTTAAAGTAGCGTCTCCACTGTTGCTCAGATTGTTGGTTAGGGTCATCCTTGAAGATATCTAGACATTTCTCCAGAGTCAGTTTTCTCTTGAAACCTATAATGGCTTCCTCTTTATGGCATATATCTCTCTCTTTTTTTCTCTCATCTATTCCCCCTTGACTCAATCTTCCTAGTCCCACCTGGTTTCCTCTCCTCTCCTTCTCTTTCTCCTAACTCCCTCTCCACTCACTGCCCCCACATTCCCAATATGCTCAGGAGATCTTGTCCCTTTCCCCTTCTGTGAGGGACCATGTATGAATCTCTTAGAATCCTCCTTGCATCTTAATGTCTCTATCAGTGTGAATTATAAGCTGGTGATCCTTTGCTCTATGTCTAAAATCTATATATGAATGAGTACATACCATGTTCCTCTTTTTGTGACTGGGTCACATCCCTCAGGATGGTTTCTTCAAGTTATATCCATTTTCCTGCCAATTCAAGATCCCATTGTTTTGTTTTGTTTTGTTTTGTTTTGCACAGAGCAGTATTCCATTGTGTAAATGTGCCACATCTTCTTTATCCATTCTTCAGTTGAGGGGCATCTAGGTTGCTTCCAGATTCTTTCCATTACAAATAATGCTGCTATGAACATAGTTGAACAGATGTCTTTGTTGCGTGGATGTGGATCATTTGGGTATATGCCTAAGAGGGGAATTTCCAGGTCCTGTGATAGACGGATTCCCATTTTTCTGAGGAACCACCATACTGATCTCCAAAATGGCTGTACAAGTTTGCATTCCCACCAGCAGTGAAGGAGTGTTCCCCTTTCTCCATATCCTTTCCAGCATAAGTTGTCATTGGTGTTTCTGATTTTAGCCAGGAGTAAGATGGTATCTCAGAGTGGTTTTGATTTGCATTTCCTTGATGGCAAAGGATGTTGAGTACTTTCTTAAGTGTCTTTCAGCCAATTTGGATTCCTTTATTGAGAATTCTGTAACACACCTTTTAATAGGGTTAATAGAGTTCTTTGTGTATTTTGGAGATCAGCCCTCTGTCAAATGTGGAGTTGGTGAAGATCTTTCCCCAGCCTGTGGGCTGCCATTAGGTCTTGTCGACTGTGTCAAAAGAAGCCCTCTTAAAAACAGCATTCTAGAATGTGGCATCTTCCTAGAAAATCAAGATTGGTTTACTATTCATCATTACAACTTATGTGAGGAATACTGAAGAAACATTCCAAGTAATTCACACCACCTATATCACAGCTTTGGAATCATTTATATTTAAAATCTATTTTAAATGACACACACTCAGCTTGCTATTGAGCTCATTGATTATACACAAGTCATTTATCTTACCTCATTTCAATTCACTGAAGAAAATGTTATTGTTCAGGTTTGAGTCAAAAGGAGGATGATATTGATGCTATTTATAATTGGGTAAAAAGGGAAAAAAACCCAAGCAGATATAAGCCTAACCATAAGGAGGAAGAGGATATTTTCTTCTGGGTCTCATTTCTAGTTCCTTAAACTACCCAGGCATGCTATAATAAAATAGTAAATGTCATACCTCTTCATGGAAATAAAATCATTTCACAAAGTATGATGTAGAAATTTGACAAATCTCTATTAATATCTCTCTAATTGAAAGCATGTAGCTTTATTCTTCAAGACAATCTTGTTTGAAGCAGAAAAGTCAACTCTTCAATCTTTCACAATAGCTTCAGTAAAATATAGCACCTAAAAAAGAAAACTAAGCAAGGAGGTGAAAGGCCTCTATAATAAAAGCTTTCAAAACACAGCAGAAAAGAATGAAAGACAATACTAGAACTTGGAAAGATTCCCCTACCCGAGTTCATGGATCAGCAGAATTGGTGTGAACATGGCTGTGCTACATAGAACAATCCACAGGCCTCAAACCAATCTTCATCAAAATCCCAATGACATTGTCATAGTACTAGAAAAGGAAACTATAAAACCCACATGAAACTAAAAAATACCCTGAACAGTCATAAGCACAAAGAACAATGCTGTGTTATACATCTTATTTCAAATTGTACTACAGAGCCATAGTGACAAGAACAACATGGCACCTGCACAAAAGCAGACAGGTACCAATGGTATAGAATTTTAAACCACTCAGCAAAACAACCAAGTTTTTTGACAAAGATGTCAAAAAAAACATACACTGTATAAAAAGACAAACTTTTCAACAAATGATGCTGAGACTAATATATATATATATATATATATATATATATATATATATATATATGTACCTGCCTCTCTTAACCAGTACAAAAATCAATAGTAAATGGATCAAAAGCCTTCATGTAGAAACTGAAATCATAAGAGTGTTAGGGCTTTCTGGAAAAGACTCCCAGGGCTCAGGAATTACTTGTAAGCATTACAAACAAGATTTCAAGAAACTTTAGAACTTCTAAATACAGCAAAAGAAGCTATGAGCAGAATGAAGAAGCAGTCCTCAAAATTGGAGAAAACATTTGCCAACTATGTCTGACAACAGATTAACCTAGAATCTGGAGTTCTTTAACTTCAAAAAGTAAAATAATAATAAAAAAAGAACCAAACATAAGCTAAGTAATATGTGTGTGTGTGTGTGTATAATAGCATATATAAATCATCATACTTGTATTTTACATAAATATGCTTCACATATGCATATAAATAAACACAAATAAATAGCCAGTGAGTGTAGTTTAAAAAAATAAAAACAAAAAGATCAACTAGGAGAAAATGTTCAGAGCAGGCTGGGAGTGCCCCAGTTATGCAGCTTCTCTGTCTTCCAGAATTTGACAAACTTCATGGACCATAGGATTTGTTGGAAAGTCATCACACAACAGTATGAGTTGTCTTCCTAGTGTAATGATTGAATTCAATCTCTGGCCTCCTTAGTTTCTTTTCCACAGAGGTTGGTCTGATATTATGTACCTAATGTAAGGAGTAAGGTTTTTTCTGCCCGCCGCTGGTCTTGTCCCGCCGCCGCGCCAGCCCCAAATGACACACAGAGACTGTATTTAATATAATGCTGTTGGCCAGGTACTAGTTTCTCATCAGTTAGCTCTGTCTTAATTATTAACCCATTTCTGCTAATCTCTATGTGGTCTCCTCTTACCGGACAGCCGGCTGCGTTACTGCTCTCAAAGTATTGCTTCATGTACTACATTTATAATTTAAAAAGTAGCCAGAATATTTGACTCAACAAAGTCTCAATGTTATCAATTCAATAACTGTTTTCCAAATCATAAACTGTGAATATTTAACTCCATTGTGCTTCATTGTTCTGTGTAAATACGACCTAGTGTTAGATAACTTGACTGTAACATAACTCCCACTATATACATGTTTATCACATTTTGGAGTTTTTAAAAAAAAACATTTTCCAGGCTACAGAATCTCTCTTCAAAAGTGTTTAACTTGATATTTAAACCAACCCCAAATTTTTCATTCAAACATGTAAGAAGTATGGTTTTTCCACCTGCCGCCCGGTCTTGTCCCACCGCCACGCCAACCCCAATTAACACACTGAGACTTTGTATTTGATATAATTCTGTTGGCCCATTACTTGTTTCTTATTGGCTAGTTCTGTCTTAAGTATTAACCCATTTCTTTTAATCTAATATTTCCACATGGTCTTCTTTCCGGGGAAAGGGGCCAGCGACTTGTCTCCCCAGTCTCTCCATCTTGACCCCTCCTTACTACTTCCTCTTTCCTCCTTGTCTCCTAGTCCCACCTATCTTCCTTTCCTATTGGCCAACAGTGCTTTATTCATTAAACCAGTATGAGAAACATATACAGAATGACATCTCCCATCATCTCCTCTTTTCTGTCTAAATAAAAAGAAGGGTTTTAACCTTAACAGCAAAATGGCGCCCACGTGGCTAATAAGAACTTCCACTTAAAATTTAACAAAAGCTTAAAAAAGGGTTTTAGAAACAAAAGAACAGAGACAAGCAAGGTTTCTTGGTAGCAGTATTTTTCTCGGTTGAACTCTGCTTTGCGAGAGAAAAGCAGATATTCGCACAGATCCTTTAAGGGAAGATTCCTGACTCATCATAAGCGGCAAAAAGTCACATGGCTTTAAAAAAGCTCTGCTAACAATTTATTGGTGTGTATGAGAGATGGCAATGGCAGTGACCACATCTCCAAGCTGGCAGCATGCCTGCTGGATGGCAGCGTTGACCAGAGCAGTGACCACAGCTTTCATGCTGGCGGTAAAAGTACCCGCCGCCATCTTTGGTAAACCGCGGCTGACACAGCTATGACTTTCATTTTAGTAATGTTGTTGTTTAACAGATAAAGACTTGAGGCCAGACAAAGATAAAGATTTATAGTAAAGACAGGTTCATATTAAGAAAAACCTCTAAAGGTTTACAGTGTGTTTTAAAATATACGTAGACATGGAAAAATAAAATAAAATGGTTTTAAAAAGACAAAGAGGAACTGGGTATTGTGGCACATGCCTTTAATCTCTGTACTCAGGAGACAGAGGCAAGCAGATCTCTGTGATTTGCAAAGTAAACCTGGTATGCAGAGTAAATTCCAGGACAGATAAGAGTTACATGGAGAAAGCCTGTCTCAAAAAATAGGTAAGAAACAGAATAATAAAAAAAGTGGTAAAGATGGAGAGAATCTGGATACTGTACAGTATTATATTGTCTTTGTATTGTTTGACTGCTGATGAAACAACTGTTAAAACAAATGCTGCTGAATTAATTCAATTTATACATTTTAAAAATGCCTTGACTTCAAAATTTAAGTCTAAGGACAAGTTACTGGGGAAAAGGATTTCTATTTTTGTTTCCACAGAAAATAAAAAGCTGTGGATTCCTTCCAGACTAATGTGGTTTGATCAAGCCAGACCCCCTGAAACAGAGTTCCTGGTGATGCAACATTCAAAACACCTTGAACAAGGCAGCCTTGCAGACTACAGCCAGGATATCTGCATCTTCTTAGGGTCCCCATGACAACGTCCCTTACCAGCAGGAAGTAGTTTGGAGAGAACGACGCCCAAATTCCTAAATAGTGTTTATAAATGTTTGTTTTCATTTAAATGGGGTTGGTTATAAATGGTTAATGATCACAACCAATATCTTTTTAAAGGTAAAAAGGGGATTATGGTATAGATATGGATACTTTACTTTGGAATGGATTTTCATTTATTGATACAATTTAAGGTCAATTTTGTGATATGTGTATTTCTCCTCTTGTTTAGATATAGTGTTTATATAAATCACTTAGAAATGTAATGTATAATTTAGTACAGATTATAGATAATTACCTATGATAGTCAAAGCTTAGAGTTAAGTTAGTCAGGTTTTCAAGATACACAGAGATGTATTTGAGATAGATAGGCATTCTTCAAACCTTTAAAAGACCTACAGAATATGGCATTTAAAATGGTTTAGGGTTTTCCTTGACAGTGAGACATAACTGCTCCTGGCAATACCACCTGCCTCAGAAATGAAGATGGACCTTGAAGAATTGTGTTATGGAGTTTGCTTTCAATATGGCAAGACTAGCCATTTGGACAAGATACTGCTCTTGTCTGGACTGTTTGACGTTATGCTGTACAAACTGGACATGCAGGACCCACAGAAAAGTGACTGCTAATTCAAGATGGACATTGCTACAGAGTTCCTGCTTCATGGAAGAGTCTGCCAGACAGTCTGCAGGACACAGAGGAAAGTGACTGACAAACTGCCAATACAAGAAGACACTTTAAAGTTTCCTGCTTTGCTGAAGAGTCTGCCAGACACACTATGGCCTATGGGCTGAAGATGGAAGATTACAAAAGAACTTCGGGTGACCAGGCAGTGAGTTGTCTCTGTCATTTCTAGAGTTTATATACTATCCTTCTGTGGTCTTTGAAGGAGTTGAAGACAGATAGTTATGGTTATAGTTTTCCTTAGTTAAGCTTAAAGATAAGTTACATATAGGACTTTAGACTCACAAAGATAGAATAGATGAAGAAATATTTTCTTAAATCCTACTAAATGTTAATGGACTAAAAATTGTTAACTATGATTCTTATTGGATAACTGTTGTGTTATATATTTTTCTATGATAAGGTTAAAAGCCTTCTTTTTATTTAGACAGAAAAGAGGAGATGATGGGAGATGCCATTATGTATATATGTTTCTCATACTGGTTAATGAATAAAGCACTGTTGGCCAATAGGAAAGGAAGATAGGAGGAACTAGGAGACAAGGAGGAAATAGGAAGTAGGAAGTAAGGAGGAGTCTAGATGGAGAGTCTGGAAGAATAGAACCACCAGCCGCCTCTCGCTGGTAAGACCACGTGGTAATACATAGAAATGGGTTAATACTTAAGACAGAGCTAGCCGATAAGAAACTAGTACCTGGCCAACAGAATTATATCAAATACAGAGTCTCTGTGTGTTAATTGGGGCTGGCGCGTCAGTGGGACAAGACTGACGGCAGGCGGAAAAACCATACTTCTTACACAAACAAATCATAACTTTGTTCTAGAATTTCAAGGTCCTTTTTAATTAGACTTCTTTGTTAGGAATTATCTCTTCCTATACTATAATTTATGGACCTTTTGCATTTTTAATTTAAAAAATATCCTATTATCTTTCAAATTTTATATTAAACTTCAGAGTGCTAATTCTTAAGCTTGCCACTTCTGTTATGGCTTCCTAATGGCTTTTCCTATCATAGTTTATTTTATTAGAGTTCATCCTTTTTAAGGATTATAGTTCCTGTGAGAACCCTTATTGCCTCTGCTACTATCACCAAAATGACTGATTTAACTGAGCCACGAGAATTTTATCAGCTTGTTTATTAATCTCTCCCAAAAATCTCCATGGTATGTCTAACAGGTTTGGTGCCATGTCCCACATAGCTTGGGTCCCCAGCTAAAGGAAGCAAGAGAATCAAGAAAGGACATGCACACAAACACACATTCAATGAAGCAGGGATAATATGAGTTTCTAAAACTGATGTAATCAGAACCTTGGAAAGTTTGCCATGTGCAGCACAGCAAAAGCAGTTGGTTAGTCTCTGTAGGAGGTCTCTGTAAGAGCAGTCTCCATCCATAAACATCTGCCAGGAGAAAACCACAGTTGCTAGTCTTTGCACACATTGATCAACTATTCATTAAACACTCATACTCCAGCTCCCAAGGAAAGCTGTGCCTTTCCTTTGAACTTGGCCCATATGCATAACAACTTTGTCAGTTTCATGTAGGCCAATTGGTCTTGGGGTCCTGAACAGGCCTTGCTCATGTCAAAACACACATTCACTCAGGACTGCTCCATACAGTTTGGGCTACTACTACATTCAGAGCCAATTTAGTCTTTATGTATTAATTATGACAAATCTTGTTGCTTCTCAATTCTTGTGGGCAAAATTTCTTCACTTTGTTTCATAGTCATGCCAGCTCTCAGGATTCTTAGTACAAACAAGCTAAATTCCAGCTTTCTGTTCTTGTGGGTGAAGGGGACATAAAGCTTGTCTTTGCTCTTAACCTGCCTGGTTCGTCAGTCTTTTGTCCTGGACTTCAAGCTCTTGCTGTCTCTTCCACACTAGCTTGGGCTGCCCATGAGGTTGGATTTGCCTCTTTCCTATCATGTGGAACTCCTCTTTCAATTGGGTTACATATTAAGGCTTTAAGGTAGGATGTGTTATATTCAGTTGTCCTATTTTTAGTCGCCTTTGACGTCTGCCAAGCAGACATTTTGTCAGCCATCTTCTGACATCCTAAATATTCTTACATCTTTCATGATACACATGAGTTTACCTACTGGGTCATATTTCAGATTCATAAATTGTTTGTGTCGAGCACAAACAAGTACATCTCAACTAGCAAAAATTCCACCCTATTTAAAATACAACCACGAACAATTTGTATCCATCTAAATAGACTGTAGTTTCCTAATGTCTTCCTTGGTACATGTGTACGAATACATTTGACAAGAACTGAGTAGAAAAGAATTGAATTATGTAATATATATTTGCATATACACAATCACATTACCAAATTCCATATCTCTAGAACTTACGTACTTAGAATTTATAACTCTGTTTGAATTTACCATTTGCAAACCCAAAATAAATTCTTCCTGTTGTTTCATGGACATTTACAGATGTGCAGACTGGTGGAGATATGACTAGCTTAACAACAATGATTCCAGCAGAGACTAAACACAGAGAGATACATTCTGCTCTCCTGCTTCATTTCTTGTGTTGTAAGCAAGTATCTTTTTACTGCCAATCTAATGCCACACATTTTGCTTGTTTATAGTTTTTTTGGTGATTTCAGTGTTTAAAGGTCCCCTATAAACACAAGAAGGCTGTGGGATGTGTCTTCTGAAAAATATGTATGTATGTATGTATGTATGTATGTATGTATGTATGTATTAGATAAGCTTTATTTGGGAAAGAAGTTGGCAGACGTTTACATGAGTTAATGTTAAACATATGAATGTATGTTTGTATTTATATATGTATGTATGTGTATATATATATATATGTGGGGGTATAACTTTTAAACAGAAATACTTAATTAGAATTATGAATTATGCATTAGTGAGTTGTTGAAAATGTTATGACCAGAAACTCAAAGGCCCTGATCCTGTTTTTCCTCTCCATAATACTAGCTTAGTGTTTCTGAATTTATATAATAAAATCAGAATTATACCCATATAGACATATATTTATATACAGTAAGAGAGGGAGGAAGGGAGAGGATGATTGATTACAGAACATACGCACGTCCTCATGCACACACACACACACACACACACACACACACACACACACACACACCTGGAAAAAAGAAAGAAATGATAGAAAGGGGTGATGAAGGAGAATCACTTCAGTGATTTCCTTGAGGGGCAAACTTCAGGCCTCACTACTCTTAGACTGGCTTACTTTGCATCAACCTCAACTCCTTCTATTTGGTCTAGGTCACCCTCAGGGGACACAAAGTACAAACTCTTCCAAGCTAGCATGGGAAGGCCTGTGAATCATCTCCTCAGTAAGCCACATCTAGAGTGTTTGGAGACTGTGGTATTCCTTTGATTTTTCAGACATCTAAAACTTTTATGAAAATGTCTTTGTGTCCTCTAAGCTTGTAAAAACATTCCCTCCATTTCAGCTATCACAGTGGAATTTTATTAACATCATTTAACATTTGTTCAATTAAATAAGAGCTTGCATTTAGAAAACAATATTTTGGATAAATAATTGGGTTTTTGTTAGGCTCACAATGTTAAATTGGGAACAAACTTTAGAGGATTATAAGGTAAACACCTAGAGCTCACACATAGCAAAGCCATGTCACTCACATGCTTGTGAACAGTAATCTCTATATTTGGCATAACAGATATTTTTAAGTAGTTTTGAAATTGCCCTTTCATTTACTATAATAATTTTCCCCTAAGGCAATTATAAACATAAAACTCTCTTTTCGTTCTGTTTTTCCAAGTCTGTAAAGGGCCATGAACTAAATTTCTCAAACAGTAAGCTAGCACCCATTAAATGTTTTCCTGTATAAGAGTGGCTGTGGTCAGGGTGTCTCTTCACAACAATAGAACATTAACTAAGACAGAAATCTTATATAGCTATATACATACTACTGATATCCATAGATGTCTGGTACAAAAGAAAACTGGAGGACTAGAAGACCTGCAACTTTGTTATTTTAGAGTAGATCAGGATTACCTCATTCAGGATGGTTTCTTCAGGTTCCATCCATTTGCCTGCCAATTTCAGGATTCCATTGCTTTTCTCCACAAAGTAGTATTTCATTGTGTAAATGTGCCACATCTTCTTTATCCATTCTTCAGTTGAGGGACATCTAGTTTGCTTCCAGGTCCTTGCTATTACAAATAATGCTGCTATAAACATAGTAGAACAGATGTATTTGTTGCATGGATGTGGATCATTTGGGTATATGCCTAAGAGTGGGATTGCCCGAGTTCTGTGGTAGACTGATTGCCATTTTCCTGAGGAACTGCCATACTGATCTCCAAAATGGCTGTACAAATTTGCACTCCCAGCATCAGTGGAGGAGTGTTCCCCTTTCTCTACAACCTCTCTGGCAGGAATAAGTTGTCATTGGTGTTTCTAATTTTAGTCATTCTGGCAAGAGTAAGTTGGTATCTCAGAGTTGTTTTGATTTGCATTTCCCTGATAGCTAAGGATGTTGAACACTTTCTTAAGTGTCAGCCCTTTTGATTACCTCTATTGAGAATTCTCTCTTCAGTTCTGTACCCCATTTTTAACAGGGTTATTTGGTGATTTGGTGATTAGTTTCTTGAGTCCTTGTGTATTTTGGAGATCAGCTCTCTGTCAGATGTAGGATTGGTGAAGATCTTTTCACAGTCTGTGGGCTTCCATTTGGTCTTGTCAACTGTGTCCTTTGCCTTACAGAAGCTACTCAGTTTCAGGAGGTCCCATTTATTAATTGTCGGTCTCAGTGTCTGTGCTATTGGAGTTATGTTCAGGAAGCTGTCTTCTGTACCATTTTGTTCAAGGGTACCTCCCACTTTATCTTCTAAGAGGTTCAGTGTGGCTGGATTTATGTTGAGGCCTTTGATCCATTTGGACTTGAGTTAAGTGCCTGGCAATAGACATGGGACCAGCATCCAGTTGTGCCAGCACCATTTGTTGAAGATGCTTTCTTCCTCCTATTGTATACTTTTAGCTGTTTTGTCAAAAATCAGGTGTTCATAGGTGTGTAGGTTAATATCAGGATTTTCAATTCAATTCCATTGGTCTACCTGAGGTAACCCAGTCACAAAAAGAACATGGTATGTACTCACTCATATATGGATTTTAGACAGAGAGCAAAAGATCACCAGTCTATATATCACACCACCAGAGAAACTAGGATACAAGGAGGATTCTAAGAGATTTGTAGAAGGTCCCTCACAGAAGGGGAAAGGCACAAGATCTTCTGAGCATATTGGGAGTGGGGAAGGGAGACAGTGAGTGGAGAGGCAGCTAGGAGAAAGAGAAGGAGAGGGGTAGAAAACACATGGGACTAGGAAGATTGAGTCAGGGGAGGAATAGACGAGAGAAAAAGAGAGAGATAGACAGACAGAGAGAGAGAGAGACAGAGACAGAGAGAGTCAGAGGCATATATATATATATATATATATATAGAGAGAGAGAGAGAGAGAGAGAGAGAGACAGAGAGAGAGAGCATAAAAGAAGGAGCCATTATAGTTTTGAAGAGAAAATTGACTCTAGAGAAATGTCAAGAGACCTACAAGGATGACCCCAACTAACAATATAAGCAAAAGTAGAAAGGCTGCCATAAATGCCCTTCCCTGATAATGAGATTGATGACTAATTTTATGCTACCATAAAGCCCTCATCTAGTAGCTGACACCCACAGCTAAACACTAAGCTGAACTGGAATTCAAATGCAGAGAGGGAGGACAAGACCAGGCTACAGAAACTCACAGAGACAGCTGACCTGAACAAGGAGGAGCTAATGGGCCCCCAGACTGATAGCTGGGAATCCAGCACTGGACTGACTCAGACCCATGAACATGAGTCTCAGTTAGACAGCCTGGGCAGTTTAAGGGTCCTCTGACAGTGGCAGGGTGTATCCCTGGTGAACAAAAGGATGTTGGGAACACCTTCCCCATGGAAGGATACTCCCTTAACCTATAGGCAGGAGGTAGGGCCTAGTCTACTCCAAATGACTTGACAGATTTAGATGACCCCTCCTGGAAGGCATCACCCTACATGTGGTGTGGGGGAGTAATGGGATGGGAGGGTTGTAGAGGGTCATGGGAGGGTGGGAGAGAGGTAGTAGGCAGGGGGAGAGAGGGAACTGGGATCAATATGTAAAATAAGAAAAAGAAAAAATGCAAAAATAAAATAATAAATAAAATTATAAAGTAAAAAATAGCATAGATAAGTATTAACATTGTGATGCTAGCATAATCACATTACATCATTCTACCAACTAAACTGCTCCAGTTGGCACATTAAAAAAAAGCAAAATTATCTTATTTTCTATCAATCCCTTCTCATTGTATTCCAGCCACAGTGGCTGAATTCTGTCCTAGAATATTCTGTTCTTTACTATATCAGACCCTTCCACTGTGGTTTTCTCTCTACCCTTGCTCTTTTCATTTTACCTCCTTCCCATGCATTAGGTTTTGCTAGATTGCCACCCTGCAGCATAGGTCTCCCCATTCAAATCACCCACGACTCTAACATCACTTCTTGCCTGATAACTGGCACTACTCACAAAAAAAAAAAAAAAAAAAAAAAAATTATTTTTATTTATTTATTTATTTATTTATTTATTTTGTTCTTAAGCAAGATAATTACTGTACTCCATGATAGAGCAAGGAAAGAGATACCCTGATAGTGGGGGGTTAATGAGATACCTGGCACTAGGGAAATTCCCAGGAATCCATGGCAATGATGTCAACTGAGAATCTAAGCAATAGTAGAGAGGATAACTTAAGTACCCTTACCCTATAATGAGATTGATGACTACCTTAAATGTCACCATAGATCCTTCATTCAATAACCATTGGAAGTAGAAGTAGAGATTCACAGCTAAGCACTGGGCTCAACTCTTGGAGTCCAGTTTTAGATAGGGAGAAGGGGTGAGCAGAGAGGTCAAGACCATGTTGGAGAAAGCCACAGAAACAGCTGACCTGAGCAAGTGAGAGTTCACTGACTCCAAATTGACAGCTGGGAAACCTGCATAAGACTAAATTAGGCCCCGTGAACTTGGGTGTTAGTTGGGGGCTTGGGCATTTTATGGGGCCATTGGCATAGGAACCACTATTTATCCCTAGTTCATGAACTGGATTTTTGGAGCCCATTTTCCCCATGGAGGGATACTTTGCTCAGCCTAGATAGAGCTGAGGACTTCAGTATTGCCCCAAATGATGTGATAGACTTTGATGATTCCCCATAGGAGGCTTCACCCTCTCTGAGGATTGAATGGAGGGGGGGGTTGGGGAGATGGTGTGGGGAATAAAAGGACAGGAGGGAGAAGGAACTGGGATTAGTATTTAAAGTAAGATTGTTCTAAAAATTAAAGAAAATTAACAAATATCTTCGAATAAATAAATGATGAATAGTGAATGAAAACTATGTGTTTATGATACTCTAATTGTATGGCACTGGAAAAAACAAGAGCTGCATTTCTAGAATTATTCTAAAGAGTGTGAGATATTAATCAAGAGCATTTTGGAATGTTTAAGAAGAAGTATCTGGTGAAATCCTAGAAATCAAAGGCCAGCATATTTTACCAACATCATTCAGGTCCTTGCCATGATCATCTTCTCCATCTAGATAGTTTACATAGTAAGAAACTCTTATCTTACCCAAATTTATGCTGCATGTTCTGTGAGCCAGCACCCTCAGCCTCCAACCCAACCGCTGGCCTCCTGGCACTACATGTGGCTAAATCTGCATCTTTGGAATTGTCTCTTCCTTCTTCCTAACCTGTGTTAGCATTTTTCCAGCCTGAATGTACTATCCTATAAGATCAGAGGTTGGTTTGGTGGCAAAGTAGGGAGGTGTTCTAGTTTCATTTTTTGGTTCTGTAATAAAACATCCTGACCAAAAGGAAGAAAAATTTTAAATCTCTTTAAAGGAAGAAGGGGCTTGTTTGGTTCCTGATTCTAGCTTTCACCCATCACTGATAGTAAGTCAAGGCAGGAAATTAAGCAGCTAGACATGTTCTTTTCAGTCAGGAACCAAAAGAATTGAATGCACCTACGCTGCCTCCTCACAACTCCCATGTCTTCCTGTCACCAATGAACAGAGGTGAAGCTAAAGAAATGCAGCAAGAATCATGGAAGATGCTCATGACTGGCAGGCATGCAGGATTGTACTCAGCTAGTTTTTGTATACCATTCGGGACCACCTGGATAGGTAAAGGTACTGCTCACAGTGGGCTAGACCATCCCCAATTAACAAGGCAATCTTCCCCAGAAATTCTCCAGGCTAATGTGAACTAAAAATCCTCTCATTGATATTTTCTTTCCAGATTATATTAAATTCTGTCAAGTTTATAGTTCAAGTTAACCAGGGCAGGAGATCAGCAGACACTAATAAAAGAGGATGTAATAATATATTAGGAGTAATCCAGTACACTGCCTTTAAGAGAATGTAGGAGATGAGGAGAATGAATTGGGAGGCAGAGATGTGCCATATGAAGAGACACCATGTAGCCCCAGAAGAAGTAAGTAACAGATTTGGACCCTACTCTGGTAAGATAACACCATGTGAAAATACTTGGATTAATAGAAATGTGTTAATAATTAAGACAGAGCTAGCCAATAAGAAGCCCTAGCCATCAGCCAGCAGTTTAATAATTTAGCATCTCTGTGTGTTCATTTGGGGCTGAAGCGGCAAGACCTGGCAGGACAAGAAACTCCAGCAACAATAAGGTCTAGATTTTTGCAAGGTAAAGTGGACATTTCTGAAGTGACAAGGGACTCCAGAGCAAGTTCCAAGTAGTTATGGTGCAAGAGCTTAGATGCACCATTGGCATTTTAGGGATCTCAGTCTTTGTCAATAAGTGCCTACCCTAAACTGAACTGACTACCCAGGATCAATACACAGCTTTCTGTGCAACTTTATTGCCCTTTTTATTAAATGAAAGGTTGACTCTAAACATTTTTATATTCCATCTTCAGAAGCTATAACCTTCCAGTTGTCAGGAAGGTCCCTTTGGCTTTTACATCTTACTTCTAATTAGGAACTGGTCACCAGTCAGCTTTTCCTTGTCTTTCCCCAATATAATAGTAGTTAGATCCATTGCCCTGATGCTGCTTTTCTTATACCTCTGAGCACCCTCTCCTGCTTCCCTGGGTGTTCTATAGTGCTCCATTCAATCCTAGTGAAGAGTCCTTTATTGTCTGAAGGCTGGTAGTTGGTTCAGTTTCCAAAGCCCACTTTAAAATATACTTCCAAGAACCCTATCACCAACTACAGGGTAGAAGGTTGAATGATAACCTCATAAAAAATATATGTCTTCCCAGAACTTGTAAATGTGATTTTATTTTGGAAAAGGACCTTGCAGATATAGTAAAGTCACGAAATGAGATCATCCTAAATAACCATATGAACCCTAAATACAATTACAACTGTTCTTTTCAGAAACACACAGAAGAGAAACTGAAATAAAGACAGTGGCAAAGATTACAGTGATGTGTCTACAAGCCAAGGGCAGCTAACAATTACTAGCAAACAGCAGAAGCTAGAAGAGAAAATGGCAAATCCTTCAAACTACAGTGTGCAATGACATTTATTTTTTTTTAGTGAAATACTGTGCATATACACAAAGGAAACCTGTCCATATAAAACAAAAAAATAAAATATTATGAAGTGTGCAGGTAAATGGGCGGAACTAAAAAAAAAATACATATTGAGTTGGGGTAACCCTTACTGAACAAGATAAATCATTTATGATTTTTAGTTCCAATCTCTAGATGTGAGTATAACCGAAAGCAAAAACAGGAACCAGGGAATTAAACAGCGTACATGCTAGGAACCTCAACAGTGGGATACAGGTGATGTGAAAGGGAAGTTGAGAAAGTAGGAGATGTCAAAGGTGGGGGCAAGGAAGCAGTACACATGGAAAGAGAGGATTCAAGGACAAAAAAACACTAAGTGTTCTTGGAAAAGCCATAGGGGAATCATATTATTTTATGTTTACCTAACATTACATATAATATATGTAAATGTATTTAAATGAAATTATTCCACTTGGGGTGATGATATCCCAAGAACAGGGACCAAGCATGAAAAACCTTTGGAATGGAATTGTTGGTCAAGGGAGTCCAAGAGACTCTAAAACAATATATGCTACTGCTGCTGCCCTTGGTTGCCTTTCAGAATTTGAAGACATCATGCACTTTGGACACAGACTTGAAGGGGTTGCTCTGTATCTGATATAAAAGCTTCCTCTAAGGACTTGCTTTCATAGTACTGCAAGTTGGTACCTAATAATCAATAGTCTTGACCTGTGACCCACAACACAGGAGATGCTGGAGGGAAGATAGGGAGGGGACAATGATGGGAATACAGTATATTTTAAATTTTTTAAAGGAAAGGGGTAGAGAAATGGTCAGTAGTTCAGAGTGCATACTGTTCTTGCAGAGGACCCCAGTCTGATTCCAAGCACTCATGTTAGATGCCTCACCCCTGTCTGTAATTCCAGTTGAAGGAGTTCTGATACCTTCTTCTGGTGTGTGTGGGCACTTATATCTACAACATGCACACACAATTTAAAGGAATTTTTGAGTATCCTATAGTATATTATAAAACAGATGATTAATCTACTGATATACCTTTTAGAATTAGTGTTATGTTAATATATTACCTTCTTAAAATTAAGGAAATATAAACTATATTAGAAGAAATACACTAACTGTAGCCTGTCTGACTTTGTTGTGAAGATTGCTCTGAGCAGACCTGGAAGTAACTGGTAGTAGAAGATGCAATAACTGCCCTTTTCTTAGTCACATAGTGAGCCAGGGTTTCGCTCCAGAGGTGGTTTCCTTATTACCACAGAATGAAATGACAGAGTTGTCTGTCGCAATGAGAACAATTCCCCAGTCTGAAGAAGCCACAGAAAGTCATAAGAATCCTGAATGCCAATATCATCATGTGTTTACCTAAGAGATCTCGTGGCCAATTTGGTCATGCTGCTTTTTCCCATTGCTCCTTACTGCTGGTTCATTCACAAAGACACTGAAAGGTCAGATGTCTGTCTCACTGGAGCTGGCAACAATGAGTTGATGACTGTCTTCTCATCATCTTCCAGTCTACCATCTGAGGGCTAAGCTGGAATATTACTTAGAATTCCCACTGACTGCTCTTTTCTCCCATTTTCTCTTCCTGTCGTCCATACTCTTGTGATCACAATTTAACCATCTTATACCAGCAAAGAATTGTGGAAGCCTTATTTTTCTACATGTTGACATACTGTCTAAAGGAAAAATTAATAGGCCTTCATGTTATCTTACCCTAATAAAGTTGACACATTAAAATACTAGTAGGATCAGTGCAATGTGAACATCTAGGTTGTATCTGCTATATAATCAACTATGTGATTCCAGTCATTTAATGGAGTTAGTGATCAAATCACTGCAGGAAAATGGTCTAATTCAACATAGAGGCAATCATCTTAGCTGCCATTAAAAGATGTAATTAGCTGTCTGATTTTATTACATTTATAGTTACACAAAGGATATAATCAGACACACAGGGAAACTGAAGGCCCTCCAGCCTCATTGTTCGCAATTGCAATCACTACACACAAGGCATTTTAAAAAGAGTTTCTTGGCTTTTAACAGAGTTCATATTTAGTGGTTCTAGTATAAAACAGAAAATAAATATCATTTTTAAATCCATAAAATTTCTGATCTTGTCTCAGCCTTGGCTTATCTGTGACTTTCTTCTTTATTTCTATATTCAGGCAGACACATGCCTAAAATGCATCATATATCAAAAGAATGTTTAAATCTAACATAATTCATTTCAAAAAGCAAGAAAATAATTCAGTAGGAATCAAGGAATAGGCATCTCCAATAATGAGAATAGGTAGACCACAATTAGAGTTAATATCACAGATCTAGGTATTTCTTCACACCACATTGTTAGTACTCTAGTCTCTGTTGTCTTGGCATAACAAGCAGAATTAAACATTCCCACTGAAATTAAAAATCAATCTGTATGGGTTGGGAATGTTTAAGCTCTTTATTTAAGACATTTTATTTCTGCAATCAAGCCATGAAAAGATGAGAGAATATTTATTTTATATTATCTTAGTGATGTTTGTAAAGAAATAAGAAATAATTAGCACAGGTACATGCCTCAGACCATCACTCCACAAGATTTAGAGCCAAACAGTACCTTTAGAGCCTTGGTGTATGATGAGAAAGTTGAAAATTAGTTCCCAAATTCATAAAGCCTTCAAATCATATCCTTCTTATTGATAGTGTTTGAGTGCTTTAGAATGAAGGAGACAAAGTAAAACTCTTGTAACCTCTAATAATATCTTATATCCTTGTAAGAATATGAATGAATAGAATGAATCCAGAATGAACTCTCCTGGAGGAGCTCAGGGTAGCAGCCATTCCCTATCAGATAAACTGAACTCCTCCAACATAGGAAAGCCATGGCCTTTCTATGAGAGACTTTCAAGAAGAAATGTGGAACTCTAAAGCACCAGCCTAAATTTTCTTTGTTTTTGTTTTCCTGTCTGTTATCAAAACACAGTGGCATATTGACAATTAGTCGAATGGACCCCAAATAGTCAAAGCAATCCTGAGCAAAAAAGAAATGTGAGAGAGATTGCCATTCCAGACTTCAAGACACATTATAGACATGTAATAAGGACTGGCACAAAAGCAAATATGTAGATCAATGGAACAAAATATGTGTGTGTGTGTGTGTGTGTGTGTGTGTGTGTGTGTGTGTGTGTGTGTAATATTTGACAAAGAGGAAAAAAACATATTCTGTAGAAAAGGCAGCATTATCAACAAATGGTGCTGTGGAAACAGGATTTCCACATGCAGAAAGATGCAATTACACCCAAGTCTATCACTGTGCTGAAAAATTAGATGCAATCAGATCAAAGACCTCAGTTTTAAACACAAAACACCAAAACTACTAGAAGACCACATAAACAGTACCCCATAGGATACAGGTGTAGGAAAGGACCTTCTGAACAAGATTCCATTTGCCAAGGATTTAAGGCCAACAACTGAAAACTGGACTTTCATAAATCTTCTACATAGCTAGGGGAACAATCACACAAATGAAGGAAAAATCCAGAGAATAGGAAAGAATCTATGTCAGTTACACATTTAACAATGGACTGATATACAGAATTTACCAAAAAAAAACTCAGAAAATTAAATTAAAATTTAATTAAAAATGGGCTTACTATCTAAAAAGAGAATTCTTAATAAGAGAAAAAAATAGCAAAGAAATGCCTCAAATGACATTCATTATCCTTAGCAATTAGAGAAATACAGATTAGGACAGCATTGCAATTTCATCTCACCCTAGTAAAAATGACTAAGATCAACAGAAGAACTGACAACAAAAGCTGGTGAGATTGTAGAGAGAGAGGAACCCCCAATCACTGTTGGTATAAATGCAAACTACTGCAGCCACTCTGGGAATCCTAAACAACTGAAAGTAAATCTGCCATATGACCCCTTCTTGATAAATGTCTGTAGAACTTGACTCCTGCTCCATAAATACTGTTTGGCAGTGTTCATTGCAGCTCTATTCACAATAACAAGTAAATGAAAACATCTTAAATGCCCTTCAAATGATGAATTGATAATGAAAATGTACAGATACACAATGGAATACTATTCAGATGTAAATGAAAATGTAGTTATGACAATTTCAGGTAAATGGATGAACCTAGAAAAGATTATATTGAGTAATATAACTCAGACCCAGAAAGCCAAAAGCTTTGTCCTCTTTCTCTCATCGGTGGTTCCTAGTTCCAAGTATTCAGATGTGAGTGTACAACGTGGTGTAACCACAGAAACCAACAAAGCATAAAGGGACCATAAATAAGGGAATACTGAGAGGAGAATAGCAAGATACAACTAATATACTTAAGTAGGAAATAGAATAATTTGGGAGGGGATTCCAACTGGGTGGAGGGAGGGAGATCAATACAGAAAGAGTAGGAAAGATATGGACAAATAACACCAAGATTATTTGATAAAGCATTAATGAATCCTATTATTATATATAAAAATGTTATATATAAAAGTTAAGCCATTTGAGCTGACAATGTTCCCCACAAGAAAAAGTAGACTAACAAAAAAGTTAGTGCAGGACATGGAAAACTTCCTTTCAAAATGGCTGGTTTTCAAAACAATATAGATTATTGGTGCAGACCTCAGTTGTCCTTAGGGATTGAGAGTGAGCCCCTGTTACTGAAGACACCTCACACTTAGGACACAGGACTCAGGTGATTTGAGCTGGGTTTAACAAGAAAATCTCTTTCCTGTGGTCTAGCTTCCATGGCTTAAGAAACCACTATGCAAGCTGAGAGTGAGAGGAAGCAATAAACAGTCCCACCCAGCTGCTCTCCCTATGGACCATGGCAATGACCAGTATGGCAAGATATACATTAATGTGCACAAAGTGGCACTCACATGTAGGTAGCAATCAGAAGCTGTCTAATTGAATTTAAAGCCCATTCAACAGAAGGGTAATCATACCTAGTACTAGAAATCTGGTCAGCTTCCTGGACCTAGTGAGATCATGGACCTTAGAAAAAGCCTACTACAGTCACTTTGTTAGAACAACATAATTCCTAACTACATTCTGAAACTTATCCTTATAACTACAAGTACCCCACCAAAGAAAGTTTTCCACAGCAAATGGAGACCATCACAGAAAACCACAACTAGACACAGTACATAAATCAACAGATCATGGAGAGGCCATGCTCTAGGTATGTATCTGTATCACACATGGCTCTTACATTTTGTTACAAGCATGTACTCCTGCTGGCCTGGCCACATAGCTGTGCCAGCCCCAAATAACACTCAGAGACGCTATATTAGATATAATGCTGTTGACCTGTTACTAGTGTTTCTTATTGGCTAGCTCTGGCTTAAATATTAACCCAGTAGGGTCAATCTAAGTGTTTCCATATGGTCTTATCTTACGGGAGAGAGAATCGGGACCTCTGTTCTCTTGGTCCCACATGTTGAATCTCCTATCTCTTCCCGAAAACCTCCTTGTCTCCTAGTCCCACCTATCTTGCTTTCCTATTGGCCAACAGTGCTTTATTTATTAACTAATAAAAGAAACATATTTACAGAATGACATCTCCCATCATCTCCTCTTTTCTGTCTAAAATAAAAAGAAGAGTTTTAACCTTAACATAGCAAAATATATAACAAAACAATTATCAAATAAGAACCATAGTTAATAATATTTAGTCCATTAATATTTAGCAAGATTTAAAGAAAATATTTTATCATCCATCCTATCTTTGTGAGTTTAAAGTCCTATATGTAACTTACCTTTAATCCTAAGGAAAACTATAACCATAACTCTCTGTCTTCAACTCCATCAAAGACCACATAAGGATAATATATAAACTCTGGAATTGACAGAGACAACTCATTACCTGGTCACCCGAAGTTCTTCTATAAAGTTCCATCTTCAGCCTATAGGTCATAGTGTGTCTGGCAGACTCCTCAGCAAAGCAGGAAACTAAACTGTCCATCTGTATTGGCAGTTTTTTGTTTGTTTGTTTGTTTGTTTGTTTTGTCAGTCATTTTTCTCTGTGTCCTGCAGAATGTCTGGCAGACTCTTTCATGAAGCAGGAACTCTGTAGCAATGTCCATCTTGTATCAACAGTCACTTTCCTGTAGGTCCTGCATGTCCAGTTTATATAGCATGAAGTTGAAAAGTCCAGACAAGAGCAGTATCTTTCCCAAATGCCTTGTCTTGCCATATTGAAAGCAAACTTCATAACGTGTTTATTCAATGTCCATCTTCCTTTCTGATGCAGGTGGTATTGCCAGGAGCAGTTATGTCTTACTGTCAAGAAAAACCCTAAACAATTTTAAATGCCATATTCGTAGGTCTTTGAAAGGTTTGAAGAATGCCTATCCATCTCAAATACATCTCTATATATCTAGAAAACCTAACTCACCTAACTATAAGTTTTGACTATTATAAGTAACTATCTATAATCTGTACTAAATTATACATTACATTTTTAAATGATTTATATAAACACAATATCTAAACAAGAGGAGACATGTACATATCACAAAATTGACCTTAAATTGTATCAACAAATGAAAATCCATTCCAAGCAAAGTATTCGTATCTATACCATAATCCCCTTTTTAACCTTTAAAGAGATTGGTTGTGGTCATTAACCATTTATAACCAAGTCTATTTAAATAAAAGCAAACATTTATAGACAATACTTGGGAATTTGGGTGTTGTTCTTTCCAAACTGCTTCCTGCTGGTAGGGGGCACTGTCAAGAGGATCCTAAGAAGACTTAGAAATCCTGCCTGAAATCATCTGTAGGGTGCCTTGACCCAGCTGCTTTTAATGTTGGATCACCTGGGATGCTGTTTCCAGAGGTCTGGCTTGATCAAACCATGTTAGTCTGAAAAGAATCCACAGCTTTTCATTTTCTGTGGAAAGAAAAATAGAAATTATTTTCCCAAGTAACCTGTCCTTGAACTTAAATTTTGAAGTCAGAGCATTTTTAAAATATGTAAATTGGATTAATCCAGCAACATTTGTTTTAACAGTTGTTGCTATTTCCTCAGCAAACAATTTAAAGACAATACAATAATAGCATACAGTATCCAGAATCTTTTTTTTTTTTTTTTTTTTTTTTTTTTGATACAGGGTTTCTCTGTGTAACTTTGACTGTCCTGGAATTTATTCCATACACCAGATTCACCTTGAAATCACAGAGATCTGTTTACCTCTGCCTCTCCAGTGCTAGAATTAAAGGTGTGTGCCACTACATCCAGCTGCTCATACACACCAATGAATTGTTAGCATTGCTTCTTAAAGTCATGCCCTTTTTTGCTGCTTATGATGAGTCAGGAAACCTCTAGCAAAACAGAGCCCAACCAAGAAAAATGCTGCTACCAAGAAGCCTTGCTTGTCTCTGTTCTTTTGTTTCTAAAACCACCTTTTAAGCCTTTGTCAAGTATTAAGTGAAAGTTCTCAGGTCCACCTTGTGGCACTATTTTGTTAGGAGAGTTCCCCCGCCCCCGCCCGCTTGGGAGAGTTCCCCCCCCCACTCTGCCTGCCTGGTCCCTCAGCTGTGCCAGCCCCAAATAACACCAAGGAGGCTGTATTAGATACAAAGTTGTTAGCCTGTTACTAGCATTTCTTATTGGCTAGCTCTGTCTTAAATATTAACCCATTTCTATTCATGGAAGAGCCAGAATACCAGTCAGTCTTTCCTAGAGTTGGCCACGTAAACCAGACCATAACAATGGCATTATCAATGGATAGATAAAAGTGGAAGGGAGAAAACTTTGCCAGGTTCCCACGTTCCCACCCCCAGACAAAGAACTACAGGCAACTAATGACCGCCTGGAGAATAGGTCTCTAGCAGAGTCATCAACCCTGAAACCAAGTACACAGGAACAAAACCAGTCCCAGCAGGATATATGTGTGCACATGCACATGTTTGCATGTACAAACATGTGTGTGTGTGTGTGTGTGACAATATCAAAGAAAAAGAAGCCATGGTTTGAGAGAGTATACCTGGGAGGGACTGGAGGGAGGAAAAAAAAGGTGGAAAATGACATGGTTCTATTGCAACTAAATAAGAAAGCTGCTGCAGAGCGGCCTTGCAAAGCCTATAATGTGCACTTTGACAGTCTGATATATGCAAATGTGTCAAGATCCCAAGTTGCATTCCAGGGCAGGATACATGAGTCCTCTTCTCCACCTGTGGAGACCTGCTACCATCCTCTTTCCTGGCTTTTATGTCAGTGTAATTGCTTTTTGGAGCTGTGGATGAGCTTCCATCTCTGCAGGCACCTCCATGACCACTCTCACTTGCAGAACTCACCTGAACACACAGAGACACTTTTTTTTTTTTTTTAGATTATCTCTTTTTCTCTTATTTTCTGTCATCACACTTTCTTGATGCCTCCTCAAATAAACACAAAAAAAGAACAAAAAGTGAACCATTAAAAAAAAAAACTCCTTTTTTTTTTTTTTTGGTCAGAGCAGTTGTACTGAATAAACCTGGCAGCATTTATCTGGCTGTGTCAGCGTTTTCTGTCACCAAGAATTTTAGAGGCTTGTTTCCTCTATATAATGTTTGCATCTTGAAGGCATACTGAAGACAAGCTCTTGGCACACATGCAAAGCAGTCTGTGCTTTGTGGAAGATATGGTCTTTAACCTCAGGTTGAACTAAAAAGCACTGGACATTTTAAGAGTCAGCTCTGACCTCTTGGGGTCACTCAGGATGGGGATCTGCCTGGCAGTTGGTGGTGGTTTGATTGAGCTCCAACACTGTTTTACAGGCATTGCTTACAGTGTAGCCAAGTTAAACACATTGTCTTTTCATCTCCTCTCCAGCCAGCCTCCATCCTCAGGCCTTCAGTCATCTCTTGGTCCTCTGGATGCTCTCCAACTTGTTGACAAATCCTCCAATCTTCATTTAAAACTGCTTCTTAATTTCTTCCCGATGGTATCGCATACTGTTTTCCCAACATCAGCATTTTATTCTAGTTCTGCCCACACAGTGAGCTGAAAGCAGGAGCAAGAAGACAAAGGGAAGGCTGCAGAGTTGCTTAATGGAGCTGGAGTAAGGCGGGGGATGGAATGGAACAGGATGGGCTTCTTGGAAGAGCAAACTGGCCTCACAGGAGGCTGGCTTCTGCTTGGCCCCTCTGTTTTGGATATATCTTTTCTTGACAGTGAAATACATATTGATCATTTCTAAAAACTTGCAAAACACAGACATGTGAGCAGAAAAATAAAATCCATGGGTATTCCTCAAATTACATACAGTCACTCTTCATATTTTTGTTTTTCTTCCATTTCTTTATACATAAACATTTTAACCAAATTCAATTATGTGTCAACTACATTTTCTTGTGTTTTTCTCTCCCACATTCCTAATCCATTCTTCCAACAATTGTGTTATCCACGAGAACTATACTACCTTCATTATAATAAAATACACCCAGTGAAAATTACAATATTATTTTTATCTCTGCTCATATCTTTTCAATTTTTTCCCAATTATTCTTTAATTTATTTATTGTACTATTTTCTTTCCAAATATACGTTTAGTTCATTTTACCATCTCTTTTAGTAGAACTCTTTTAAACACAAAGGCTAACATTTCCAAAGGGAAAGAATGGCTCAGTGGCACCTCCTGTCAAGCTTGCCACCCTGAGTGCCAGCCCCAGAATGCACAGAATAGAGGGGAAAAACTGACTCTTGAAAAGCATCCTCTGACCTCTCGTGAGCGCACTTATGCTCACATAGACACACACTCACACACACATGCCCACGTGTGCGTGCGCACGGACACACACACACGCACACATTTAAATAAATAAATGAACTATAAAAAGGAAATAAGTAGAGCAAAGAGTTGGCACAGTGCTGCTTCCTATAGCTCTGCAGTGCTTGTTCTTCATGACATTCAGGGTTAATAAAGATTTGCATTGCCGTCATTGAGCTGGTCTGATTTTAAATAAACTCAACTTGTGTTTTAAAGACATCACCTCAAATGTGATTTGTGTGTGCACTAATATGTCCTATTCTTCCCTTCTTATCTGTAGAGGAAAGGTTTCCTAATTATCATTAAATATGCAACCCCAAATTTACTATTTTTACCAACTTTACATGTATGATTTCAAATTTTTAAGTACATCTTCTTACATGGCTGTACTTGGAGTGTACTGAATTCATAGATCAAGGAATAAAGAACTGATGCCATGAAGTATAGAGAGTATTGAGTCTTCTTGCCCTAAACATAATAGCTTACATTCCACTGACTTCTCTTATTTCATTCATCAATATTATCAATATTATTTTTCCTTTTATTGATAATGTTGTGCATGCATATAATGTATTTTGATCAAATGTGTCCCTATTCCCTGCTTTCCAATTCTTCTGCTGTCCTCCAAAGAGTTTTTGCTGTCAAATGCATGTTTTCCCTCCTTTTCCCCCTTTCTTTCCCCCCTTCCCTCCCTCCCCACCGCACCCACTTAGTGCTTTCTGTGCATGGGTGTGGAATCATGTACTGAAGTGTTCAGGAGACAAATTCCTGAAGAAAATTTATTCTCTTGTTCCCAAGACATCCACCAATTGCCAGGAGCTTCACAGCTACAGGTGGGCTTGATGAGCTCCTCCCCTCTCCAGGAATTGACTTGAGTTGACACTGTGCAGATATCTTGGGCATGCAATCAAAACTGCTATGAGTTCATGCACATGGTGGCCTTGGCATGTGCAGCAAATGATTTTCCCCTAGATATTCAGTATCTCTGGCTTTTACTCTCATCTGGCCTTATTTTCCACCATGATCCCTGAGCCTTGTGGTAAAGTGGTATAATACAAATGCCCCATTTAGAGGTGTTTACTCCACTGTCTCTTATTCTCTACACATAGACCATTGTGGAGCTCTCCATTAATAATCATCTACTGCAAAAAAGAAGCTTTTCTGATAAGGGATGCACTAATTTATGTGTAGAAGATAAGATTTTAGGGAAAAGCTTGATACTATGTCCTTTTAGCAAAGTAAAACTTCTAAGTTCTCCCTAGGGTCTATGACCTAGCCAGCTATGGGATTTTCCCCCCAGTGAATTGCATCAAGTATGATTTTGTCTTGGAGAATAGACCTGAAATCCAATCAGAAAGTTGTTGGCTACTTCCATAACATCCATGTCGCTATTGCACCAATAGGCTTATCCCACCAGGTCAGTATCATTGTAGCTCTTGGCTAAGATTGTACTATAGTTTCTCTTCATATATTGCATTGTATTTATTTTGTCAACGTTATAACTATGTATTTCACTACTAATGTAAATAATATTGTATATTTCATTTGACTTGCTCAATCCTAATATTTAGGAAAGTGTTTGACATTTATGGATTATCCTTCTCTCACACAACCTTATGCACTTTCTAGGTCTAGGATTATTTTTTCTGACTTTTTTCACAGCTTTTTATATAAAGTATCATCTACAAGTAAAAACGGTTTTATTCATTTCCAAATTCATTTTCCCCCTCTCATCTCATTAAATTAGCTAAGACTGGCAGTGATGTTGGAGAGTGATGGGATGGGAGTCCCTTGCCTCTCTCTTCATCTTACTTGGTAAAGTTTCTAGTTTTCATCAGTGCATACATACTATGTTAGCTAGAGTTTATGCCATGAACGTGTGCTGAATTTGTTAAAAGATTTTTGTGCAATTATTGACAAAATCATGGGATATTACTTCTTCAATGTATTAAGGTGATAGATCATACTAGTTGATTTTTTATCATTAGATGTCATTTTATTGATACTTTTTTATGTTTTTTTATTTACTTTATATAACCAAGTCCATTTAAATGAAAACAAACATTTATAGACAATATTTGGGAATTTGGGCGTCGTTCTTTCCAAACTACTTCCTGCTGGTAAGGGGCACTGTCATGGGGGATTTGAAGAAGATTCAGAAATCCTGGCTGTAGTCTGTAAGGCTGCTTTGTTCAGCTGTTTTGAATGTAGGATCACCTTGTACTCTGTTTCAGGCGGTCTGGCTTGATCAAACCACATTAGTCTGGAAGGAATCCACATCTTTTCATTTTCTGTGCAAACAAAAATAGAAATCTTTTCCCCCAGTTACTTGTCCTTGAACTTAAATTTTGGAGTAAAAGCATTTTTTTAAATTATTATTTTAAATGTCGATCCCAGTTCCCTTTCCTTCCCTCCCTCCCTCCCTCTCTCCCTTTTACCCTCTCTGCCCTCTCACATGCACTCTAACCACCCTCCCATCCCCCCACCCCAGTTCCATATGTAGGGGAATGTCATCCAGTAGGGGTCATGTAGGTCTGACAGGTCATGTGAAATAGGGACTAGGGCTTCTCTCCTGTCTCTAGATTAAGGCAGTATCCCTCCATGGGGGATGTGTTCCCAAAGTCCTTTTGTGCACCAGGGATACATCCTGGCTCCACTGTCTGAGGTCCCTTAGACTGCTCAGTCCTTCTGGCTGAGACCCATATTCAGGGGGGCCTGAGTCAGTCCCATGCTGGCTTCCCAGCTCTCAGTCTGGGGGCCCTTTAGCTCCTCCTTGTTTAGGTAAGCTGTCTCTATGTGTTTCTGCCACCTGGTCTTGTCCTCTCCCTCTGAATCTGAGTTCTACTTCGACTCAGTGTTTATATATGGGTGTTTGCTCCTGTTTCCAACAGGCATTAGTTGAGGGCTCCATGGATAAGTTAGTGGTTGATCTCATTCTCCGGGAAGGGCATTTATGGTAGCCTTTCCACGGAAGCTCAAATAGTTGGCAGAAGTCTTGTAGTTCTCTAGACCTTTCTTTGTGTTCAATTTTATCTTCAAACCAATATTGACTCCCACTTTTATTTCTCTCTCTCTCTCTCTCTCTCTCTCTCTCTCTCTCTCTCTCTCTCCCTCTCTCTCTCTTTCTCTCTCTTTCCTGTCTTCTATTCCTAACCAGGCTAAATCTTCCTGGTCGCACATGTTTTCCTTTCCTCCCACTCATTTTCTCCTACTTCTCTCTCCATTCACTGCCCCCCCCCACTTCACCTGAGCCCTGGGGGACTTGTCCATTACCAGTTCTGTGAGGGACTTTATATGAATCTCTTAGAATACACCTTGTATCCTAGTTCCTCTGGTGGTGTGAATTATAGACTGGTGATCCTTTGATCTAGGTCTAAAATCCATATATGAGTGAGTACATACTGTGTTCCTCTTTTTGTGACTGGGTTACCTCATTCAGGATGGTTTCTTCAAGTGCCATCCACTTGCCTGCGAATTTCAAGATACCATTATTTTTTTCTGCAGAGTAGTATTCCATTGTGTAGATGTGCCACATCTTCATTAACCATTCTTCAATTGAGGGGCATCTAGGTTGCTTCCAGGTTATTACAAATAGTGCTGCTATGAACATAGTTGAACAGATGTCTTTGTTGCATGGATGTGAATCCTTTGGGTATATGGCTAAGAGGGGGATTGCCGGGTCCTGTGGTAAACTAATTCCCATTTTCCTGAGGAACCGCCATACTGATCTCCAAAATGGCTGTATGAGTTTGCACTCCCACCAGCAGTGGAGGAGTGTTCCCCTTTCTCCACATCCTCTCCAACATGAATCATCATTGGTGTTTCTAATTTTAGCCATTCTGGCAGGAGTAAGATGGTATCTCAAAGTTGTTTTGATTTGTATTTCCCTGATAGGTAGGGATATGGAGCATTTTCTTAAGTGTCTTTTGGCCTTTTTGATTTCCTCTATTGAGAATTCTTTCTTGTGTCCTGTATCCCATTTTTTAATAGGGTTATTTGGTGTTGTGTTGACTAGTTTCTTGAGTTCTTTGTATATTTTGGAGATCAGCCCTCTGTCGGATATAGGATTGGTGAAAATCTTTTCCCAGTCTGTGGGCTGCCGTTTGGTCTTGTCTACTGTGTCCTTTGTCTTACAGAAGATTCTAAGTTTGAAGAGGTCCCATTTATTAATTGTTTCTCTCAGTGTCTGTGCCCCTGGATTTATATTCAGGAAGTGGTCTCCTATACCAATTTGTTCAAGGGTACCTCCTACTTTCTCTTCTAAGAGGTTCAATGTGGCTGGATTGATGTTGAGGTCTTTGATCCATTTGGACTTGAGTTTTGTGCATGGTGACAGACATGGGTCTATCTGCAGTCTTCTACATACTAGCTGATTTTTAAATTGGAGCCAGCCTTTTCTGCATTCCCAAGATAAATCCCATTGCAGTGCAGGTTTCTTCACATGTATTGTTAGTTTTTATTAGGAATATTTTGCTGAGGATTTATGTTTTTATGAGTACATTTCTTTACTAATAATGATACAATTTATAATTATAACATACTGTAGAAAAAAATACATTTATCATTGCCTTCAATTCCTGGCATGTTACTCTTTGAGATTCAGAAACAATGAATCATTATTCCCAGGTAGTCTCAGCATTTTCAAAATTATGATACTTTAAGCATACATCTAATAGTCTTCATACTTATAAATTGAATAGCTAACATTCTTGTTTCAAAAATAAAGTAACTAAGCTTAGCAGTAGTTACAAAAACATGTAAGTCTTCCAGGTTTAACAAGTGATCAAAAAGCACAAGGTTTCCCTCTTTTAAGTTTAAATGACATTTCAGTTTTTATCTAACACATTTTTTTTGTTCACTCATTCATCATTAGGCACTGCATTTGCTTCTGTGTCTAAGATAGAAATAATGATTCAGTGAGCGTGGAGTGCAGACACCACTTAGAGATGCTTATTCAAATTCCTCTGGCTTCTGAGCTGTGACTAGAAAGTTGAATTTATTTCCTTATATGTAGAATTAAAGGGATGGAATATGTATGCAACATCACAGAATTTCACGAAGGGAAAAATTTTAGAAAGCATTTAGCATATCTTGTTTAATGAGGAGACTGAGGTTCCAAGAGATTTAGGAATGTGTTTAAGGTCAGCCAAGTACTGATAAGATGGACTGGGAGTCAAAAAGAAGCTGTGTGCCTACACACAGTAAAGATTTGTAAAAATAAATAAATAGTTCAACTGAGGCAGCATTTGGTGGGATAAAACACTTACAGATAGTTTATTCTAATATATAAAAGGACACACATCAAACTATTATTTTGATGGGGAAATAAAGACACTGGTAAATAAATGGCATTCTATATTTATTGGTTTGATACTTAAAATAACCTACTAAGGGGATTACAGATACCTCAAGAAAACTTTAGCTTTGGATCTGTAACATTTGACTGTTCACAATCAAGAAGTAACTAAGCTTAGCAGTATTTACAAAAACATGTAAGTCTTCCAGGTTTAACAAGTGATCAAAAAGCACAAGGTTTCCCTCTTTTACACCCTATACACCCCCTATACAGTCTATTAGCATAAATACAGCTTTTTCTCAGGAACATCAGTTCACATCCCTAGTAGCTGATCATTGGCAAACACAGGTGTTTTTATTGCAGTTTTTGCTACCAATATTAACTCTTGCATCATGTATTATACCTCACACAGTGGTGTGTGTGTGTGTGTGTGTGTGTGTGTGTGTGTGTGTGTGTGTGTGTATGTGTAGACACATATATGTATAGGTAAATGTTTGTGTGTATATGGGTAGCTTACAGATAGCAAAAAAAAAAAAAAAAAAAAAAAGAGTTAAAGAGGCCACAGAAGACCCATCATTGTAATGGAATCAGTGACAAAGAGTCACTGAAAATGTGTGTATATGTTAGTGGTTAGACAAGATTTTTGTTTTTAATTTTGTAGGAAACCTTGAAAAGACATTTTACCTTTTTGCCATTTTTTATTAATCCTTTGAAGTTTTTGTACACTGTGTTTAAATCATAATCACCTCCAAGTGCATCCCACATCCACTGCCCCAACTCACCCAACTTTGTGTGCCCCTCCTTTTTACACTCACCAAGATCAGTTTGTGCTGTCCAGTTAGTAGCCTTCAACTAGAACATGATCGCCTGCCAAGAGCCACACCTTTAACAAGACAGATGCTCCCTTTCTTAGTAGCTACTAATTCCCAATAGCTTCTCAGTTACGGGTGGGACTGAGTGCCCAACTCCCCTCTCCATGCTGGGATTTTGCATTCTGTCATAACCACTGTGGGTTCGTATGTGTTTTCTTTACATATGTTTGACACTTACCTTGGAATTTAAATGTACACACACGTGTGTGTATGTGTGTGTGTGTGTGTGTGTGTGTGTGTGTGTGTATATATATATATATATATATATATATATATATATATATATATAGAGAGAGAGAGAGAGAGAGAGAGAGAAAGGATAATTATAGTAGTTCACTTCGGGGGAAAATATCATCGGTGAGGGAAGTATAGCCTGATACATGGCAGATACTCAATAAACAAGATGGTCAGAGAGGAAAAAAAAAACACAACATAATCTTAGAAATTTCTGTTTATCGTTGTTCATCAAAATGCAGTGGGTTGCCACATAACTTCTTTAGTATTATACTGCTTCATTGTTGTGTTTAGGCTCCTTGTCTGTTAAGTGAGAACAGTGGTGGTACCTATACTTGTAGGTTTATGTGAGTCAAACACACACACAGTTTTTTGGGTTTGTTTGTGTTTTTTTTTTTTTTTTGTTTTGTTTTGTTTTGTTTTGTTTTGTTTTTTTTTTTTTTTTTGTCTTCACACAACAAGCACTCGGTAAATTGTATGTGTTGGTCATCAATTTAATGCTAGAGACTTTTAGCACTACTAATGCGGCTTTAACCCTTTTACCAACTCTTTATCCAAATAGTCTCAAATTATAAAACACTATATTCTGAAGGATCAAGGAACTTTCCAAATTCACTTTTGTTTTCAAACCAAAGTCTCCAATCCTTTCCACCCTCAGGAGTCAAGTTTCATAAATGTTTATCTGTTCTCTACTCTCAAAAAATTGGAAAATTTTCCAGCCAATTCACTCTCCCTACCATAAACATCTTATTCATTCTGCCTCCTAACTTATGGCCTCTCCTAGGCAACAAGTAGGTTCCCTGCCTGTAGGTCCTGGACACTTATCATCCCTCAGTTGATCAGAGGTTCTCAGTCTCTCAATCGCAGCCTTCGGGCTTCTGTTTTCTACACAAGCCTTTTCTGAATAGTGCAAGCCTAGAGTGCTAGGGAGTTAATGTCCTTAAGAAGGTTTTCAATATCTGAGAGATGAGATTGGGAAAAGAAATAAGCTCATCGCCCCTAATTTGATGGGGTAACTATCAACAATCTATAGCGTCCTGGCGGGATGCAGTCTTAATTCTGCTACTATAATATAATAACTCTTGCATCCACCCTTGACTTTATCCTTCTGCCACTTGCCTGACTTATTAGTCTGTTTTGGGGCTCATCTAAATAAATTACACTCAAATATTGGTCTCTGATACTGATTCATTTCTGCCAGTTGAATGATTGCAATAATGTCCTGTGTTTTCTCTTTCAGCTTTAATCTGTCCTTTCAAAACTTTCCTACAAAGAGTTATTTCTAAAACAGAAATGGTTCCTGCATTTCTTGGCTTGAAATTTGTAATGGGTTCTCATCACGTATAGAACAAAATATACACTCTTTGACAAGGTTACACAGTCTTCCTTACTTTCATGATCCTGATTGTCTGCCTCTCCATCTTTACCTCCCACATGTCCCTGATACCATCTTGTGCTAAGCTCATATGGACAGCTGTGCACTCTTCAGATGCACCATGCCACTCCAATTTCTTGTAGATTAAAAAATAATTACCCTGCCCCCTCCATCCTCAAAACTCACATCCATCATCTGCTTCCACTCCAATGGGGTGGCAGGACATTATTCTACACATAATGAATAGGAAGGTCATTTACCTCCACATTTGTGCTAAACACACTAGTCATGTATAACAATGTCCCTTAGCTTTGGGACACTGAGTTCTTTAAAGTAAACATTCTTCTCCTGGATCAAGGAGTCTACAGAGTCACCAAAACATAACACATGGAGCAGGTGCTTTAGAAACTGGTGCTGTAGTGACAAGGCTGAGCATATAAATGTTAGAAATGCATCAAATGCTCAAATTGTAATTCTCACAGGATGTGTCAGGTACTGAAGCCTGTGCTTGCTCTGTTGTACTATCCTCTCAAAAAGCAGTGGGAGTTGTGATGCTCTATTTCTGTGACAAACTGGTTCTATTATACAAAGGAGGTGGATTTGCAATCTTCATTCTTTTCGATACATAAAACATGAGGACTCCTTTCATGGTCAGAAAGAGAACCCATCTGCTTTTCTCCATTCTAAAGGATTAACCGTATCTCAGCCTCTCTTCCATTTTTCCACCACATAAAGTTCTTACTCCTTTTTCCGTGATCAATGACAAAAAGGAAAGAGTGGGGCTTGAGAATATAAAAAGGAGGATTAAGATCTCTGATGAGGGTGTCACAGAGAGGGATAACATGATGGATAACAAGTGGTATGTGCAGATAGAGGTGGGAGAAGGTTTCTAAGGTGAAAAGAGAGGAGAAAAGAATCTAGGGATGCTGATCAAATGTTAAAATGAACATTGAATTTGCATCAGTATATTGAAATTCAGACAATGTGTTTGTCTAAGGTTATAGAAAGACATTTTCTTTTATATATATATATGTATGTATGTATGTATGTATTTTTTTCTTATTTTACATATCAATCCCAGTTCCCTCTCCCTCCCTCCCACATCCTCCAAACCCCACTTGCATCAAACCCCTTACTCCACAAGAAGGGTGATGCCTTCCAGGAGGTATCATCAAAATCTGTCAAGTCATTTGGAGTAGGGACTAGGCCCTCCCTCCTGCCTCTAGGCTAGGAGAATATCCCTCCATGGAGGAATGTGCTCCCAAAGTCCTTTTGTACACCAGGGATACATCCTAGTTCCACTGTCAGAGGTCCCTTAGACTTCCCAGGCCTTGTAACTGAGACCCATGTTCAGGGGGTCTGAGTAGGCCCAATGCTGGTTTCCAAGCTATCAGTCTGGGGGTCCATTAGCTTCCCCTTGTTCAGGTCAGCTGTCTCTGTGGGTTTCTGTAGCCTGGTCTTGACCTTTTTTCTTATCACTCCTCCTTCTCTGCAATTTGGTTCCAGGAGATTGGCTTAGTGTTAAGCTGTGGGTGTCTGCTTCTGTTTCCATCAGCTACAAGATGAGGGCTCTATTATGGCATGTAAGTTAGTTATCAATTTCATTATCTCAGGGAAAGGCATTTAAGGTAGCCATTCCACTATTGTTCAGATTGTTAGTTGGGGTCATCCTTGTAGGTCTCTGAACATTTCTCCAGAGTCAGTTTTCGCTTCAAACCTATAATGGCTCCCTCTATCTAGCTATCTATCTATCTATCTATCTATCTATCTATCTATCTATCTATCTATCACTATCTCTTTCTCTCTTGTCCATTTTTGGTTTTGCTCTCATCTATTCGTCCCTGACTGGTCCCATATGTTCTCCTCTCCTCCCCTTCTCTTTCTTCTAACTCCTTCTTCACTCACTCACTCACTGCCCCCCTATTCCCAATATGCTCAGGAGATCTTGTTCCTTTCCCCTTCTGTGAGAGATCATGTATGAATCTCTAAGGTTCCTCCTTGTATCCTAGTTCCTCTGTTGGTGTGAATTATAGGCTGGCGAGCCTTTGCTCTGTGTCTAAAATCCATATATGAGTGAGTACATACCGTGTTCCTCTTTTTGTGGCTGGGTTACCTCACTCAGGATGGTTTCTTCTAGTTCCATCCAGACATTTTCATCCACCTTCCCCATCCCCATCAGAAAGGCAGACAGTCAAGGCCAGGAAACACTTGAACCATGGTGAGAATACCACTGTTGTTGCCCTAGCCTTCCTCCTTTGACATAAACAACCTGCCTTTGGTCCCTGACTCACTCAGTAAATCCCAAACCTGCTCAACTTTCAATGTGGCTTTCCAAGCATCATACCTTCCCTCTGCCTCCTCCTGAAACCATCTCCATGTTGTAAGCCTATCTTTTGTCATGACTTACGTTTTCTTCTATTGAGATTTTTTAAAAAAAAAAATAGCTATTATATAACAGAAATTCAACTTATTATTATACCTTATTCTTTTTGGTAATTATTTAAGAATGCTACCCTCAATGATCCCTATATGAAAACTTCAGTTGAAGTTTCTGCTTAATCCTAGGTAATAGACAATATGTTCTAAGTAATACAGCTTTATTTATTAATTTGTTAAAAGCTGGGAATTAAACCCAGGATCTCATACATGGTGAACACATTACACCCTCAACTGCATTAATTTTATGGTCTTAACTGTAAAGTCATAGTATTCCAATATGTAATTAAAATGCCAAATTCATTCCATATGAGATCTTCCCTCCTTATCTTTAGAGCCCCAACTGTACGGAAACTAGTCTTCTGTACAAACAGGAGAGTTAAAGGGAGACTTGGTGGGGTCACCAATCCTGTACTTTTCATATCCTTCCTAGTGGAATTAGTTTCTGTAATCCCTCCAGAACTGAGATATTGATTTCATTTCACTCTTATTTTCCCTGGTACAGGCTACTCTGATGGCTTCTTTTTGCCCTTTCCAACCATAATAGTCCTCACTCTGCAGGCCATGGAACGATATGGGGCTTCTACTAACTTCTGAGTGTATCTATCCCAAGTATGAATCTAGAACTGGGGGAGTAACTACAGAATGAGTTCAGGAACTCCACCACCAAAGGAGTCAGACCTTTGCTAAAATTCATTGATCACTTAACTGGAAGACCGTGACTTTGTTTTTTTTTTTTTTCTGTTTGTTTGTTTGTTTTGTTTTGTTTTTTGTTTTGTTTTGTTTTGGGGGGGTCATGATCAGTGCAGAGCCAGTATTTATAAGAAGCTTGATTATTTATTTTTCTGTGATGTACACTTACCCAAGAAAAACGTTGTAAGTCTTTTTTGGAAGGATGGTAGAAAGATTAATAATGAACTTTTGTTATGTTGCTACAAGGTATTTCCTGAAAGAAATCTGGACTTTTCTTTTTTAAGTTGTATGTGTCTAGAAATTTGTTGAGGTCCTGGATTCTCTGTTCCTATTGGCAGGAGACAAAGCCTGAGAATAACATAAATGACTCTCCTTGTAGCAAAGCCCTGGAGACCCTGACCCACTTGGCAAGGACGTGAATACAGTTCACTACATGATTCTGGGCATGACCCATGATCCTGGATGTGTGTGCTATATGCTATCCTTTCCTTCACTACACTAGCCATAATGCTGGCCTGAATGAGTCTTAGGTCATGCAGTTTAATATTACATGCTTGCATAACTGTTCTGGAAAGAATGATTTTAACCACAACAGTTTTTAAAGAATGTTATTAAATAGATGATATCAGTAGTTAATGGGAGCATTCTAGGAACAGGAAATGAAGCAGAATCATAGAAATCCACAGTTCCCCCATTTCTAATAACTGTGGCAATACTTCAAGAAGTTAAGATAGGCATAAGGACAAGGCATAAGCAGTGCCAACTCTTAAGAGTAAGTTTCCTAGTTATGCTGCCAATAAGATAAGTGAGAAAACCTGGTATATCCCCAGAGTAGAAAATGTAGAATGCATTGATCCAGCTTTGGCTGGCGATTAGATCATAAGAACTCAGACCCTACCAGATGTAAATATTAACCACAACAGACAAACTGTCTCTTACCCTGCAAGATGCTATAACCACATATGCTGCTAACTTGGCACATCATTGTACCTATAGGTATGCCTAGTTATAAAACTTCATTTGTAGCTTGCAAGACTTCTTATGCTTCTAACAGTAGAGATATAGATCAAATGTAACAGCTACCAGTGGGAGAGTTGGGAGACAGAAAGGGGAAGAAGCAAGGAACAACCTGGTAAATATTGTAATCATTTTTAGAACCTTAGGAAATAAAAACTGTTTGTAAAACTATTCATCCAAACCATTGAAACTATAAATGAAGACAGTACAAGCTATCCAAGGATACTTGTTTGAATGACAATAGGTGGTCACAATTTCTTTATGGCACCAACTCCACACATCCATCCCAGGTACACAAATGCACCTGTGGAACAAGGCTTCCAGCATGCTGTGGTTCAAAGTATCCTTTGGTTCATTTGTTCTAGACTATTTCTTCTTAACCAAATTAAGTTAGGACTTAGTAAGCTTCATATCTATTTCATTTTATGAAAATACCATAATTAATTAGCCAGGCACAAAAGTCTATAGATCCCAGACCATGTTGTTTTGGGGAGGATTGTAAAAGCCATTGACTGTTGAGAGCTCAGTGAGCTGTTCTGTAGGAGTGTGAAAGATAAGAATGGATTGACATGAAAAATAATAAATTGAATTAAAAAAAAAGAATGTGGAGAAAAATGAAGACAATGGAGGCCAGTCTTATGACATTTCAGGGGGAAGCAAAGACTCTACTGGGCCACTGTGAATAATTAATGCTGTCTTGTCCACTGGAAGTGAAGAATTAGCTGTGTTTAGCAAGAGATCAGAACCTCTAAAGTAAAGCCAATGGAAACTGGTCAGCTGTAACTGAAGAATCAATTGTAATTAAGAAGAGACCAGCATCACCAAGGTGAAATTTTCTAGGAAGTGTTTTCTCATAGTCATTAGAGAGAAGTGTAGTCAAACCTTTTCATTGGAATCATGGGCTCCCCAATAATGACACAGACTTACTACTAATTATGACAGCTTAGGCTTGTTTCTAGCTAGTTCTTATAACTTAAACTAACCCATTTCTTTTTTATTCATTTGCTTAGTTTTACAACCTGGTCACAGCCTCCCTGCAGAATGAAAAGCAATCTTTACCACCTATGATTCTGGCAGAGAGTTAGTATCTTGAATATATAAAGAGCTCAAAAAGTAAACATCAAGGGAAAAAACCAGTTAAAGCATAGGACAGGGAACTAAACAAGAGTTCTCAAAAGATGAAATATAAATGGCAGGGAAACATCCTTAGCCACCAGGGAAATGCAGATTAAAACTGCTTTGTGAGTTCATATTATCCCAGTCAGAATAGCTAAGAGGTTTTGTTTCGTTTTTTGTTTTTTGTTTTTTTTTTTTAAGTACAAATGCTAGTGTGAAAATGGGGAAAGGAGAACACGTATTCACTGCTGGTGGATGATCCCAGACCCAGAATTACAAACATTTCACATTTTCTGTCATTTGTAGATGTCAGCTTTAAATCTTCAGGTGTATGTTTTTCGTTTTGAAACTATAGGGGCTGTAGAAGTCAGGAAATAAGGAACCATGGTGAGAATTTTCAAGGTAGATATAAAGGTGTGTGTGTGTACATATATAAAAAGATACATATATATGTGGATATATATGGATATACGTGTGTGGGGGGCTAAAGGGGAATAATGGAACAAGTAAAGACAATTGGATAGAGGAGTCGGGGAGCAGAATGAAGGAGAGAATTTAGGATAACACTAAAGATCTTTGAGAAAAGTTACATAGAAATCTGCTGTAACAATGCCCCTACTAGATACCACAGGCTATCAAAAAGTCCAGTACCAAAAATGGTTTACTTATTTTGGAATTGTTGGCCAGTGAATTTCCATAAATTGTCAAACATTAGAGACTTTTGTCAATGCTCTTGGTAATCCTCCAGGACCCTCCAGACACCTCATACTTGGGATATAGAAAATTCAGTTGGTACTAGTCTAGAAGTTTCATCACTGTTATCCAGCTTTCTTAATGCTGGAAGGTCCTATATATACTACCAAAGGAGAAAAATAATCAAACTTACTCATCTATAAACCTTCAAGCTATAGTAACTGGCCTGGCAACACATGCCCACAGATATAATAATTGCATGAATGTTAGTAGAGTAACTAACCACTTTCTTATTGAATTTAAGACCTGATTTATAAAAAGAAAAGTCATATCTGTCACTGTTACCATGTCCAAGAACCTGTATCTAGACAGGTCATGGGTGCTGACAAAGTATCTACTGCTTTTACTCTGCTAATTGTCATAGTATTAAATTGACTGCTAATGATTTATTGCTCTACCCAAAGTTCAGTGCATATCTCAGCACTCACCAGAGAGGCTTCTTTTTGCAGTAGGCAGTGACTAACACAGACACCTACCACTGGTCAATGTGCAGAAAATAAGAGACTATGGAATAGTCAACCCTAAATTGCACATTGGTATCATACTCAACTTTTCCAAGTCTCTAGGATCATTCTGGAAGAAGCATAAAAATAGTTAGAGCCAAAGGCAGTGATAAGTGTGAGAACCAATATTTTTCAGACACAGCTAGGCACTTGTACATATGGAACCATGGAGGTTATAACAATATGTATGAGACCTATGCAAGCTCAAGTCAGAAAAAAAATCAACATGTAGAAAGGAGGTAGGGATGCAGTCTCCTTAGCTAGCTCCTTAGCTAGCTATTGATGACTGACAGCTTCTGAAAGAGAAGTTTTCTTCAAGGTTATGGCCCCAGGTAGATGGATCCTGCTTCATACAACTCAAAATATACTGCCAGCACAAAATGAACCCATGGGCTTTAAAAAGAGAGAAAGGGAGAACATGAAGACAAAGCTGGATGGGTAGGGAAGAGGAAGTGGGTCTTAGAGGAGCAGGGCTGTTAATATGATAAAAAAGACATTGTGTAACATTTTCAAAGAACTTATTAAATGTAAGATTGTTTGTGTACCTCAGTCATAGAGAAATTTCATCTCCCTATATTCCATTGTTACTTTATCTAGAAATGCTAGAAGCAGACAGACAGCATAATTTTAATCCTTATTTAACCAAAATGTTCATAAATTTTAATATCAGGTTACTAAATCCCTTGCTCCTCACAAGTGGAGAATGGAGAGTATCAAACGCATTTATCTTGCATTGTTCTTTAAATAGTTCACTCTGTGGATCACCAGAACTCTATATGCTACCAAGAGAGTCTTTCATCATTGTATATTCAACCAAGTTAGAGAACGAGCCGCAGATACAACTAAACCTAATAGTAAGACCATTGCTTGAGTCTACTCAAGAACCACCTTTGGTATCCCAGTCTGTATTAGTCTTGTGCTCTATGGCATTAATCATCTAACGATGTCTGTCTACACACTGGAAAGACTGAGTACCTGCTGCATGAAAGAAGCTATATGTCTCATCAGTGCCAGTTTGTCACTAAAATCTTGCAGTATTCCCAGAGAACTGCTGATTTTTAGTCCACAGTAAAAGACCAAATAAACTGGTTTCCAATGGAAGTTGGAGACAGAGGCAGTGGCAGTGGGAGCAATGGGATAGATGCACTAATAGCAAGGAGTGAAAATGAGGAGGCTAAAGCAGCCTGCCTTCTCATAGGACCTCTTTATCTCTGGCCCACCAGAAGTTCCTGTCAGTTAATCCTTTTAGAAAAACTTTAAAGACCTACCCAGGGGTAGGCAGTCTCTTTGTTGACAATCAGGTTGGTAGCTAAGATTAACTACTTGACCCTTTTTAAAGGCTATCATCCCAAAATAGTACCCTGCATACTTGATTGTTTAAACCCAGTCTTCAATAAGAAAGAAAGAGAGTGGAAAGGACGACAGGATGGAAGGGAGGGGGGAGGGAGGGAGAGAAGGAATAAAACAAACAAACAATAAACAGCATTTCTCACCCTCTTATAATGCAATCCAGCAGAATAGAGTGCTATTAAGGAAAAACAGTCAGACCAGGAAAAAAAGTTAGAAAACGGGTAGCTTCTTCCATCACCATCACAAACTGTCCTCATCTTGGTATTTATCCTGGTACCCTTCCTGAAATCATTTTTCCACTTACAATAACAAAAAAATAAATAAATACTGAAGAGGCCTGACACCACCAGGGTCGAGGTGTCCCAGTGGGGTCCTTAACTTACCAACCCTGCTACCACAGAAGCCCATATTCAGGCCTTTGAGTTGGCTCACCCCAACATCTACCCCATCTATGACTTGCCAGGATGCTTGAAGGAACCAGTCCTTTGGGACCATAGCAACAGGATCTCTATGACTCAGAGCAACAGCAGGATATATGAAAAGAGTTATGGTGTGTGTCTAGTATTGATGGTGTACCAGAAGCCTTGAACCAGACCAAAGTTGGGATATATATTTACAAGTATAGCTGTTTGGGCAAACGGGAATACTGTGTGGCACACTGTAGCTCCTAATGCCACTAAGATGAACAAATTAGTGATGGAAAGGCAAGAAAGATGGAGGAACGAGGTGATATTTTTTAATTTTTACTTCTATTTCTTTGGGGGGGGAAGGTTACAAGGGTAGAGTGTGGACATGGAAGGACTGTGAAATAATTGGGATTGGACTACATGATGTGAAATTCCCAAGGAGTCAATAAAAATTATAATAAATTATTATTTAACAAGAAAACTATGATACATCCAAAACTGGATCATCATAGATCCTGTAAGAAGCTTATACCCCAGAGGGGAAGAAAAACTACACATACAATTGGTGAGAATTTATGGCTAACTACAAGAACCATTGTATAAATTATCTCATGCTAGACTATGCTTGACAACACAACCACAGGTTCTTGGAAGCTGTCACAGTCTTTTGTGGTTAGTTGTACTCCTCCTGCTCCATGCTCCATTCCTTCCGGGAACCAGGCTAAAGGAGCAGCCTTGATGGGGTATCTAAGGTCATGGCAGTACCACGGGGAACAACATAAATTAATTTCTGCACAAAACTGGCACATGACCTCTCTTACATTCTTCTAGCCACTTCTACAGTCATCAAATACCCTGGAGGGACAAGTGTGGATACAAAGGGAGCAAGAATTTTTGAAATATGATGGATTCAGTCCATCAGTACAAATTGCAAGACAGGAATGCATGGTGAATTTGACAACATGAAGATAGATGCTAGTTGAAAGACAGGAGAATTTTGAAGGAGCTGATGCCAAGCTGGCTTTGGAAACTATGGCACCAGAGAGAGAAGAAGAGAAGATGAAAATCCTAGAGCCATGGAGGCAAGGCCCTAGGAAATACTGTGCAGATGGAGCAGAGAATGAAAGAGAAGGATCAGGAATAAAATAGAAACAGGATTTGCTGGCTAAGACCCAGCAAAGGTACCAATATGTAACTGAGGATGACAGAGATAGAGGTCACTGAAAACAGATACGATAAAAAAAAAGAGGTGCTGCTGGAAACATATGAGCTTGAGGCCAAGAGTCACAGGCCTCCTCCCTTCACCAGCTCACTTCCTAGGACCAGTCCTGAAGACAACTAGCCTCTTTGTAAAGAGTTCATTGTTCTTGCATATCCTTTTTATTATTATTATTATTATTATTATTATTATTTCTTATTTTACATATCAATCCCAGTTCCCTCTCCCTCCTTCCTACTCTCCTTCCTTCCCATGCCCCCCCTCAGACCACCCTCCCATCCCATCCCCCCACTCCACAGGGAAGGTAATGCCTTCCAGGAGGGGTCAACAAAATCCAGGAGGGGTCAAGTCATTTGGAGTAGGGACTAGGCCCTCCCTCCTGCCTCTAGGTTAAGGGAGTTTCCCTCCATGGGGGAATGTGCTTCCAATGTCCTTTTGTGTACCACAATACATCCTAGTTCCACTGTCAGAGGTCCCTTAGACTTCCCAGGCCTTCTGACTGAGACTCATCTTTAGGGGGTCTAAGTCGGTCCAATGCTGGATTCAAGGCTATCAGTCTGGGGGGCCGATTAGCTCCTTCTTGTTCAGGTCAGCTGTCTCTGTGGGTTTCTGTAACCTGGTCTTGTCTTGTCCTCCCTCTCTGCATCTGGATTCCAATTTGGCTCAGTGTTTAGCTGTTGATATCTGCTTCTGTTTCCATCAGGTACTAGATGAGGGCTCTATAATGGTGGATAAGTTAGTCATCAATCTCATTATCAGGGAAGGGCATTTTTGGTAGCCTTTCCACTGTTGCTCAAATTGTTAGTTGGGGTCAGTCTTGTAGGTCAATGACATTTGTCTAGAGTCAGTTTTCCCTTGAAACCTATAATGGCTCACTCTTTTATGGTATCTCTCTCTTTTCCTATTCCCTTTACATCTTTAAAAATGTACTTGTTTACCTTCACATGTGTGTATTCATGTTTGTCCTTTACAGAAATATCATCCTCAAACAGGAAGAACAGAGAATCTTGCCCTCACTTTGAAATTACTCTCTCTCTCTCAGGACTGTACACAGCTTTGTTTACTGGAAGGACCTTGTCAATGATAGGAGACTTAGAGGCTCAATCGAAGGATGACTGCCATAAATCTATTAATGGAGTAAATGTAATAGAAGAGTCAGAAGAAGTATACTGGTTAACTAATATTTACACATTTATGTGCAAGTAAGTCCAGAGATGGTTTCTTTTATATTTTAAGGTACTTATCCTTGAATTCCAACATTAACATCATGTAACTGAAGCCAAGTATGTCACACTTACCTTAGTCAGAACATACTTGCTTGGGCCAACATTAACTTGAGAACCCTGTAGGAGTAAATGCATTCCAGTGAACAGAATCCACTTCTTACATCATGTCTTATACACATTCACTACAGAATGAGGCCTGTGGGGAAGTTCACAAAGGGAAGTCCCAAATCCTAAAACCCACTTTTATATCCGCCAGATCAACTAACCACAGATACTCTGGCCTAAAATCCCCTATTGCTTTGAGTTTCTCATTAACAGTATTTCTCCAAGGTTTTCCAGAATTTGCAGCTCTCCACCTCATTAGAAATAGGAACTTGTCTAATCCCAGAGAGAGCCTAAGCATGGTGTGGATTGCAGAAATCTAAATCCTACACTTCTGCTGGGTCACTCCAATCTCAGTCTAAGCGCTACAGTACACAGCCTTTTCAACACTGCTGCTGGATGCCTGGAGCTCTTCAGTGAGATTGTCCTAACAGATTGCCCTGTGAATGGGGGAGTCTCAGTCAGGCACTCCCACAGCTTGAGGCCATCAGCCTGACATCTAGGAGTCAGTGGAAACAAGTTCTCCCTGAAACCTCTAGGAAGGAATCTTTTTCTTTTCTGGTGCTCTCTAGAAACTCTGGATTTGGCTTAAGACTGTGTAAATTCTGTCTCCGATTTCATACATCTTCCCTTTGTATCTTCTGCATCTCTCTTCATTGTTCATGTGAAATTAGTCATACTGCAAGCAGTATGGCCTCATCTCGGTGGGGTTTGTTTTTTCAACTTTATGATTTATGATAGTTTTATATTTTGTTTCTATATTTGTTATTTATCACTTTTTCATACAATATATGTTATTCTTTTATTTTTCTCCCCAACTAATCCTTCTCACCTCCCTACCCACTCAACTTCCTGTTCTCTCCACAAGAAAGATCAAAATAAACAAACAAACAAGAATACCCAAACAATAAGGACACACACACACACAGCAGGTCAGCACAGATTTGAAGAGATGCTACTTAAGTCAGATAAGTGGATATCAGTGGGAACAGCAAAGCTAAGAGCACAGAATGAAAGCTGAACTCATCTGAGACTGGCACATCAATCTGAGAGGGAGATGGGGAGGAAACTTCAGAGGATATTAGGAAAAAAGGGGAATGGAGAAAATGATAAAATTGTATTTTAATTCACATATATTTTAAAAAGTAAAAGACTAGCCTGGTGGTGGTGACACACGGTTAATCCCAGCACTTGGAGGCAGAAAGCAGACGGATCTCTGTTAGATCCCTGTCTCAAAAAAAAACAAAAGTAAAATAAAATAATAAAAGACTAACACAAAAGAGCTGGAAATCTGAAACAACACATTGTCATTTGACAAGGGCACAGAAAAGCAGTGAGATCACTGTGTATATTCTGAACCACTGTCCCTGAACTCATTTCTGGGTTCTTTGTGTATCAGTAGTTTGATGCTGCATTTCATTCCTGAAGACTTGCAAAGCAAACCTCAGGAAGGTCTCCATAGTCTGAAGGAATGCATACTATTAATCTAAGAAGCAAACATTACAAAGAAGATGTCATCTGCCTACAGAGTTTAAGTCCCTACCAAGAAGGCTGAGTAGCAGTTGTTTTCCCTACGATGAAGAGAAGGATTTAAGCCTGAACAACTTACTTCTCTTTGAATGCACTTGGTAGTGAATGTAAAATTCTATTCAGCCAAACCCATTTACTTCACTTTATGAGAAATGTTCTATGTCACACTTTTTGAATGATGGTGCCTGGAGTGGATGTTGTCACTTAGTTCACACCTCACTTAGGGAAGAATTCTCTTACCTCCTCCTGCTTGCTCTGTACGCGTGTGTGTATGCTTGTGTGTGTGCGGGCGCATGTGTGTGTATCTATAAATTGGGATTTGACATTGATGTGTCTCTGAAGGGCCTTTCCAGTTTACTGTTTAATTATAAGTATTTCCAAGCCATAATAGTATCTTCCTGAAATTTGTATTATAAAAAATCACAATCGCTTAAAAATTCATTTTAATGCATCATCAGCTCAAATCTTAGTTGAATGAAATCTGATTTTCTCTTAGACCCCTGTCAACCTAAGTAAATGGTGTGACATATGGAACATAGATTGAATATTGTATTGCCTCAATGCCCTCACAAACAGCTATTTTAGTCTGACAATATTTTTCCAAGATAATTAACAGGGTGCATATGTGTCACATAAGCATAAGGTATTCATTCAAGTGTGCTTTTGCTCCTTGTAGATCATGTCTCTTTTCAGATAAGACCTCCTTCCTTCTAAAGGAAACCTTGGGCCCATGTGTTTGACAGGTGATTAAAGTAAGCTCTGTTTACAGGATCTTCTTTGACCCAGTAAAACCAGCAAAAAAGACCACAGTGACTTTCCTCTCTGCAAATATTTTCAACCTTAACCAATGTTGTGATGACAACCCAACACCAACACTTTGGTTTCATGTTGGCAAGCAGGCCATCAGAGAGCCTAGCTAGAGGAGCTATATTTAATGAGACTGCATTTGATTTACAGCCTCAAACTAGATCTGCTTCTCACATGTGGGACAAGCCTTTCCGCAAGGTCTGGACAGAAGGGCTAAGTTTTATCTGACCCTTCCAATCACGTGGCCATCTGGAAACCTGAGAAGAAAGTCAACCAAACTTAAACTTCATTAGTTTAAATAACCCAATAGATATTATTGCTTTTTCACCATAATACCTATGTAAATCTTATTAAATTTTAGAAAAACAAATGTATGACTTTAATTAGTAATTATATAACTGTTATATGATTATATAATTAAGCAATAAATATGTCATTTGCATACACTTAGAGAGACATAATGACCAAATAATGTTTAAAATCATTTTTATTTGGAAACTAAATATTTGAAAACAAAACAACACCAAATCTGTTTGGAGCTAGATTCCTTCAAAATTCAGATGAGCTTATCACAAAAGGAAAAAAATCTAACCACTGTAAGTATTCATGTGGGGAGATAATTTTTAGACTCACTTATTTATATACTGAGACCAGACTTTCAAGACTAGCATAGGTTATAAGCCTTGTGTAATTATTTTGAGAAACCCATAGTTTTAGGAAACACCATAAGCAAGACTATGTACAGAAAATAGAAGTTTTAAACATAAAATGTCTAAGTGATAACAAAGTAATTGACACTAAGACAAATTGATTAATCAAAGAATAAAGAAAAGTTTGTAAATAACAAAAATAGGGGGTTCACAATTTCTCTGCTGAAGAAAAGAATAAAAAAAACAGAGTGTGAGAATTTATTGATTTCGAACATTTGCCTTTAGACACTACCTGCGTGTGCGCTCAATCTGTTCATCGTGTTGTTGACTTAACATGTCTCACTCACAGCTCAGGCACCCCAGCAGCCTTCTTAATGCTAGTTCTTTAGCCATGTATCTCAAGACACTGGATTTTCCACTTTCTTCTCAAATTCTAGGGATGGTTTTGGTATCCATCCAACAAATTTCCTTTTCAAATATCTCAGTAGCACTGGTTTCCAAGATTCAGAATAAAAATACATACAACACATTAGTTAACTGCCATCCATGAATTCATTGCAGGAATGGGGGAGGGAACTATGGTTTCTGGGGCAGTCCAGTGTGGGGGGGGGTACACTTTGGCCACTACAACAGACAACTTGCTGCTCTGTGGGAAGTAGATTATGTCCAGAGAGAATTCCTTGGTAGTAATACCTGTCTGCTGACAAAGAAACTGTCCTCAACCACTACAGTGAGAGCAAGGATTCTCTTTGCTGATGCAAAATTGTGCCATCAATTTTCAAAGCATGCTTTACTCGGAGAACCCAGGCCTGGTTTCAGCAACCACACTGTGCATATAATGAGGAGTTAAAACAAGTACCACTTGCAGATCATTTGGAATTTACGGCTTCCCACAACTCCTGTTTTCTGGACTCAGACTCAAATTTATGGCCTGCAACACAGAGTTTCCTACAGGAAAAACTTTGAAATGTGCAGAAAAAATGGCTCTTGGAGAATATTAAATATCTCTTACAAAACACCACGCTGATGAGTAAAAGAGAGTGTAAATGAATCCAGATAAAAAGGTTTAGGTTTCCATTGAAATTCTCGGGGGCTTAAGAGTTAAGGGGAAAAGTTTTGTGAGGAAATGTGTATTAGGTTATGCCAAATGCAAACATGTACAGAAGCATTTGAGATGTTTTTCCTAGATTAAGATACCACCACTTTATCCTCCTCAGTAACTAGTGAATTGGACAAGTAAAATTTATGTGTAAAATCAATGCAGTTCATGAACATGAATAATGGTCTTGATCTACAAACTGCAATTAAATACAAAATATTTGTAGTTGCCCTAGAGTAAATTCCAGGCTCTAAAGAAGTTGTGAATTAGGCCATGACAAAGATGAAGGCACTCACAGAATTTAATTTTATTTAAGTGTGGTTTTTAAATTATTTTAAGTTTGTTCATCTAAGGATGTGAATGGGAAAATAAAACCAAATAAACCTTATTAAGTAGGTACATAGGTCACCGTCTCCTCCATTAGAGTCCCAGAGGAAGGTGAAAGCAATTAGACCTTTGTGTAGTGCAAAAATAAAATAAAACAGAGAATTGTGTTGCATTAATTTGCAAGGTTCGCATGTGATTGTGCCCCCTCTTTGACACAAAGGACTACAGCACATCCGTTATGGCTCTGATAATTTCATGCATGTACACAATGTATTTAGATCATATTCACTCCTCCTTCTCGAACTCTAGTTCCCCCTGAAAGCCCCTCCTGAAAACATCCGTCTCCCAGCTTCATGTCTGCTTCACTTCTCTTTTAATTTTTATAACTCAGAGTCCAGTTAGTGCCCATATGCTTATGGGTGTGGAGTATGACCATGCAATCTCCCGTGGGCCACACCTCTAAAGGAAATTAATTATCTCTCTCCAAGGAGCAATCAACGGCCAATAGCTCCTGTGTGTATGGGTGGAGACTTGTGAACTCCTCCCCAATCCATGCTAGACTGCTGCTGTCTTGATCTTGAACAGATCCTGTGTAAGCAACAACAGCTGTTATGAATTTATGAATGCAGGCATTCTGTTACATCCAAAGATGTTTCTCAGTAGCCCTCCACATCCTCTGACTCTCATTATGATGGGCACATTTGCCCAGCACAAATAAGAAAGACACACTGGTAGTTGTCACTTTCTTTTCATTGAGACTTTACTAAAGTCTCCTCAAAGGCAGACCCTGTGTCTGCTCCAGAGATATATAGTGACCAAGACCTCTAGTTTCCAGAGACTGATGATATCAGAAAGAGAAGACACAGAATAAACAAATCCAAAAGAAAGAAAGAAAACAACATGAAGGTCTGAAAGAGTATGAAAAACATCCATAGAGTCTATTTAATTGATGAAGCTTTTAGCTTTTAACTTTCTCTACCACCTCAGTAACATCTGTCAACCCAGTCACTGTCCTGGTCCAAATGTATCTTTTGCATTTATATTCACAGGTCCCACAGGAAGCTTCTTGCCAATAGGGCCAACTTCAAGAAGCATGCATCTCTAAATCCTCATCTATTACTTACATGGCATTGTATGTAATAATTATTTGTTAACTTTTTTAAAAAAGCAAAGAACAATTGTGAAACATGCTCATTAAGCTTTGTAAATTATTTCATTAAGTCAGATACATAATCTTCAATGTAATAAATTCATAGTTCAACTATTTGGTAAAATTCTCTGAGGGTAAGATGGAAAAATGTTACCCATGTGTAATAAGCTTAATTCTCATAGGGATCTATGCAGAATTATACATGCTTTTAAGGATACTCTCACCCTCAAATGTGTAGTAGAGAAGGACAATTCTTCCTAAAGGTCCCAGTTGCTCCAGGGAGGATAAATTAAATGAAAATCCTACCCCTCACATTTTCATTATGACAAACACCAACTCTGACCATAATTTGCTTTCAGGGTTTCTGAGTAAAACACAATTCTATGGAGAAATTACAATGCAAGAGGGAGGTTCTTGCTAAGACTTCTGAGAAACACAAGCTTCATAGTCAATCCATTGTGCTTTGAGTTCTTATTGTAAACATAATCTCGTTATTTAGTGAGAGGGGTGGATAAAGTCAAAACCAGGCCAATTTTAGCCTAATACTATCAACAAGAAGAAAGAAGGGCTGAAATCATGTGGGTAGGATTCTGAGGTGCCTTTTCAAAGTGTTCCCTTGACAAATGGCTAGAGTCCAAGTGAATATGCATGGAGGAAGTATCAAAATAGCACTTCCCAAAGCTCCCCAATGGGGCCTATTTATGGAGCATTCCAAAACGCTGTAGCTAAGACCAATTACAAATAGACCATGTTTTTGAGAGTTGGCATGAAAATGGAATGCCAACCTTCAGTGTAAACTTGGGGTTTGAGAAAAGGCAATGTTGCAGAAGCTATTTTTCCCAAGCAGAAGGTACTTCCCAACATGGCACTGCTGGTGGCATTGTGAAACATCCTATGGTGTGTAAAAGCTGGGGAGTCTTTTGCTTGAAAACAGGCAACTTCCTTGGTCTTCAGTTGCCACACACAGAAATAAGCCATATTTCTTTCTTATTATTCCTTGGAAGATGATTACTCAGAACTCCTTCAATGCATTTAATGCCCCTTCTCCATCATTCATCTCATGCAACATTTACAGAGCATTTCATAAATACCAGACACCTTACTGAGGTGGGGAGGTAATAGGGATATAGGCATCAAGGAGCTTTCTATGTAGCAGTGGAGACAAACACACACCAATATGACTATTGTAAAAGAATAGTTCTGGTAAGCAATTTTCCCACTGGGTAATATTTATATGTTGAACTAGGTATTTATTTGTTGTAGGGCCTGCCCTGTGCATTGTTGAATATTTAACATCCCCTGATCTCTACCTAATAACTTTGCCAGGATCTAGGTACCAGGAACATCTTATCAAGGTAACAACCAAAAGTATCTCCCTAAATTTTTATATAGTCTTAAGAGGCAATCTCAGGCCTAGTTTCTAACCAGGGGATAAATTGTAACCCAAGAGTGTTAGAGCATGAAGGATGAAGTCCTTGGCCCATACGGAGAAGTTATGGATGCTTTCCTTGAGTTTTGAAATTCATTTTCAACAGATACAGTGAGTACCTACAGCATAATGTGAAGAAAAAAAGAAGTAAGTTATACAAGAGGATATAAAGCTAATTGTTTTTCTGGTTCTAATTTTGTCGTGCATTTTTTGTTCATTTTTTTGGTTGTTGTTGTTTAGGGAGATGGATAAGAGCATAAAATATATTCAGTACTAAAAGTATTCAATTTAATGTGAAGCACCGCAGCTATCCTTCCAAAGAACCTATTCCCTTAAGAGTAGAGAAGTTCATTGAATAGTATAGACTTTGGGTCTGGTTAATTTTGGTGTGTTTGTGTTTATTTATTTGCAGTTTGTTTCATATAACAAAGTTTATAAAATATTTTAAAAGAGTATCTACCAGATACAGAGATCCAGATCATGTATGAAGATAAATAGGGTTTCTCAGGGGATGAGAATTATGTTCATGAAATATAATTGTGTGTTCAGGAAACTGCAAGGCATTTGGTGTCTGGTGCTTGTGAACTAGGCAGGAGAAAAGAAAGCTAGACAGCTGAAGATGACCCAGTTCCAGAAAAGCCATGGGTCTGATGCCAAGGGATTCGGGGGCTTGGGTTTCACTCAGTGGGTGATGAGAGGCTACTGAAAGGTTTTAAGCAAGAGATTCGTATGCATGAATCACAAAGACTGTGTGTTCAGTTGGCAAAACAGTTTATGGGAAAGTCAAACATCCTGTCAACTACTGCCTGGCCCATAACAAATAACCATTGTGTCTGGGTCTCCTCCCTGAACGAGTCTCACAGATGATGTCTCAGAATCAAGTTCCCGGGGTTTAGCCTGCCTTCAAGAAAATTCATTGCTGCCCTTTCCTCTGTCGAACTTGACTTTACAACAGCTGTGTGATGCAGGTTCACTGCTATGTTTCTGGAAGCCCTGCCATCCAGGCAGCAAAAGGAAGAAATACATATGGAAGAGAAACCCAAATGGATAAAGGAATTTTCAGAACTCCGTTTCACTGATGCCCTAGTTATTAAATTCCAGTCTATAAATTTCCCTTCTAGAAAAAGAAACTTTGCTGCTCGGATCTAGGTGGCCTATGGCATCCTGCCAGATTCCCAAAATAAGTAGAAGTCATCACAAAATGCTTTACGAATGAGAAGCATAGGGGCTGCCTGATGCTATTTGGCCCTCCAACATTAATTCTAATTATCTCAAAATGCAAACATGCTCAAATTTCCAACAGATGAAATTATTTTCTCCTTGACATCAGACACAAAAGAAAAAAAATAAACAAAGAACAGTGACAGCAGTGAGCTGGTGATCATTTTTCTTTAATATTTCAAATTCAATTCTGCAGCGGTCTATGTTTCATGCTAGAGATTTGGATAGGAAGATTGCAGTCGTGCTCTGATGAAAGTCTTGCCTTTCCAGTTAGCTTAATTACGGGTCGGAGAGGAAGCCAGGAGAAAATGGTCTGCTTTAGATCAGAGTGAGAATCTTGGGGTTTGCAAATACACCACAGATTTTTGTTGATTCATGTTTTCAACATTTTTGATTCTGGTAGAAAAGTCCAGTTCTGTTTTCAAATGAACTAACCTCATGGCTCCAGGGACTTTACATTTTATTAAATGTGTGTGATTTCTGAGAGAGCAAACAGGAGTTTAAAAGAAAAATAAAAAGAGTCTGTAGGTTTCTACACATACTCCAAACTCTTAAGTATGAGTGGGCAATTGTCACCGCAAGAGTGAGCCTCTGGTCTCAAAACTCACAGGCATAACAGAAATTGGGCTGTCTAACAATAACCTCAGATCAAGTCTAAAATCCCTTTGTGTGCAACTCCACCTGCTATTGTGACTGTGCTAAAGTGACCCCAAAAATGTCAACCTGATGTCCAGATGCTTTACTTCTCCATTGCTCTATGATATAGTGTTCGTGTGTGTCAGCCATATACTCAGCATGATCAATCATCTTGACTTGCATAGGACTTTCTGGGTTTTGCTAAGAACTTTGGAGTTTAGCCCTGAAAGCCCTTCTTCCTAGTTCTAAGACATCTCTAAATCTATAGTAAAGCAAAGTAATGTGATCACGTTTTTATACTGCATGCAGCAAACAGTAACTTGTGGGGAGAAAATGGTGATATATTAAGAAGACTAATATTTCATCTCCAGAGACTACTCAAAAGCTTTGCTTTGTCATAGATATTAACAGATATTAACAGGATGTTCAATTTTTTCCTCATTTATATAATTTGTGAAACTGATACTTGAGTCAGTCAGTGTTGGGCAAGATGAAAAGTCCCATTTACTATTAATAGTACATAAGATGCAACAGAGTGATGTCAAAGTGACCAAGCATTTTATCTCTTAGTAGTCCTACCAATAAAATGTCTCTTTTCTCATGAGCAATACACATTTTATATGTACACACAGAGTCCTCTTGGAGATAGATGCTACAGTAGACATTATATCAGTGGACTTACCATTTCAGATGAGAAGTTTCATGCAATTGACTCAAAGGCACAACATATATTAATGTACATGTGATAGAATCGATGTTCAGTGGTGACTAATTAATCACATGCATTTGTTTCCTAAACTGCTGACTTATTGAAACATTGGTTCATAGTTGATCATTTTCTCTGATTCCAATGTATATTAAAGCAAGAATGACAATGGAAGAGGTATGAAGACCTTAACAATATTTACTTTCTCCATCATGCTGATATGTTGATGCTAATTAATTCTTGAAACCAATCTTGGAAAAAACAGGATTAAAAAGTGGGGGGGGGAGAGTATCTACTGAAAACATTATAAAAGAAAACACTGCATGTAACAGTATCTGGAAACAAAATAAGCAGCATAGAAACCTTATAAATAAATAAATATAGAAGAGCCTTCTTATAAAAACAAATGTAAAGTTGAAAAATTCAGCTATGTGTTACAAATAATTGACATATTGAAAACAACCTAATATAAAAAAGACTTTTTAAAGAAATGAGCTTAGCCAAGGTGTAACATATTTTCAAAAGATGCACTAATTTAAAGGAAATTTCAGTAATTTTCTTACAGGTGTATACATGATTTAAATCATACCACAAGCAAGATATTGAACTTAGCATTATCTCAAAAAATTTTCAGCCAGTTTCTAGTACGTGACTGCTTTGCATTAATGATCCTTAAAATTCCAACAAATGTAAGGTTTTTTAAAACTAGGATTATTACAATAACTTAACTTTTTAGAAAAGCTGAGTAAACCAAAAACTACAGAACACACTTGAAAAGTTGGCAATGTCAGATGGTTCAAGGAAGGGTTTCCAGGAACTCCTGTGATGAATAGGACTACTTAAACCATTCTTAACTAATGTCTCAAGTTGGAAGTAAAATCTGACAAGGATATTAAAAAGGAGGAATGATGGGAGATGTCATTCTGTATATGTTTCTCATACTGGTTAATAATAAAGCACTGTTGGCCAATAGGAAAAGAAGATATGAGGGACTAGGAGACAAGGAGGAAATAGGAAGTAGTAAGGAGGAGTCAAGATGGAGAGTCAGGAGAGAGCTGGACGCCAGCTGCCTCCCCAGTAAGAGAAGGCCATGTGAAGATACATAGATCAGCAGAAATGGGTTAATAATTAAAGGCAGAGCTAGCCTATAAGAAACAAGTAACCGGGCCAACAGTATTGTATCAAATACAGAGTCTCTGTGTATTATTTGGGGCTGGCGTGGCGGCGGAACAAGAGCAGGCGGCGGGCAGAAAAACTGAACTCCTTACAGAGGAATGGATGAGGGAGAGAAAAAAGAGAGAGAAGACTAGAAGTATTTCATTAGATGATTACATATAAAAAGTCAAGTCATATTGTACCTACACAATTTCAACAATATATAATAATAAATAAACTGAGTTTGGAAAGGAAAGAGCTATTTACTATTGGTTAACTACATCATTTCACATGTCCATTAACTTGTCAACTTTATAATCAAAATTTATAAATTGGTTGGGCATAGTGGCACACAAGTTTAATCACAGCACATGGAAGGGAGATCCTGGAGTCTTCCTTGTGCTACAAAAAAATAACTGTATTTTTGTATACCCACTGTATACTATACAAAAGTATCTTGTCTCAAGAAAAAAAAAAAACAGCAGCAATGAAAGAATACATACCAAAACTCTTTAATCTTAATGTGACTTAAATAAAGTAAAAGAGAAACATTTTTCCCTAAAGACTTCACAATGATATCTAAAATTGACGTAAGAAAGTAAATGCAAGGTAACAAAACAAATTATTTGGGGTGAAAAACGAGGGGAGAAATACATCTGTGAAATAAGAAGTGAGAAGAAAATAGAAGCCTATTCTCACAATACATCAGTAAACAAAAAATGAAATAGCTCAGCAGAAATAATACACATGAATATTTTATATTCCTTATATTTAAAAGGACCCTGTGACAAGGTCTGGTCAACAAGACATCAGCAGAAGCTAAGAACACATTTCTATGTTTTAACTATAGAAGGTATAGCAGTCATCTTGTGATCTCCTGCCCATTCCTTGTAGCTTCCTGTTGATGGATTCTGTAAGAAGAGAACAATGTGGTGGAAAGGGCCAAGATTCCTAAGTCATCATTTGGTTCAGGGAATGACAAAAGACCCATCCAATAGGTGATTGCATTCTGATGTACATGCTTAGCAAGCAATTCAGTTGGATGGTGGTAAAAGAGGAATGAAGATGGGAACCACTTGCCAATTTCTGCAATAAATACTCTTCCTGTGGTTGATTTCAGGTAGCCAAAGTCTCTGTCTTTGTCTCTGTCTCTCTCTCTCTGTTTGTGTTTGTATGTGTGTGTCTTTCTGTGTGTGTGTGCGTGTCTGTGTGACACACACGCACACACACACATAGAAACATTTCTTTTTAAAAGAATAGTTTTAGAAACTCCATTCATGTCATCATAGTAGGCTCAAGAAGAAAAATCACACTAGCATTAAAATAGTTAATGAAGAAGCAATATTCATTCCTTGAATGGCAGATAACAACTCTAAGAATAAACAGAAACTTCAGCAGCATGAGAAATGAAATGGAGAAGTAAATTAATAGTTAGCAACACTGATGCAGAAGGAACATTCACATCCAAGGACACTCACTTTTCTTATTCTCTTTGGCATTGCTCTGAAGTAGATTAGACATGAAAATGAAATTAAAATTAGCAAAAGTTCTTGAAAAGATATATTATACATATTATTGTACATGAGAAAAGTCTTAAATAATAGAAAGATCATAGCAAACAAATATTTACGGAAGAGGTATACACAGCTATTGTATCTTTCTCAGTAACTTTCAGGCCTAAAATAGAATCTGAGGATGAAAAATTCCACATAAGTATGTGGGAAATGCAACTAGAGACCAGAATAATTACATAAGGACATGTGTTTCTGACTCTCTGCTCATTCTTTCTAGTATCTACATTCTTCTTGCTCTCATTCTCACTCTTCTCTCTCTCTCTCTCTCTCTCTCTCTCTCTCACACACACACACACACACACACACACACACAAACACACACATACACATACACACACACATATTCTCATACCATACACATGTACACAATTAAGAGACCTTGGTCATCTGATAAACACAAGGAAAATAACATCCTCGACTGCTTTATCTTACAACCAGAGAATTGTGAAGACAGCTGAATGTTTATATTTAATTAGAAATATTCCAAAAAAAATTCAAATTTGAAGGTTTCCTCTGAATTTTCCAGTTCTTATGAGTAGGTAACCCAGATGGAGACTGAGAGATTGCTTCATTCCTTGGCATGGAGAACAAATGTTTGGACAGTGTGAACTAAGGTCTGAGTAAGAAGAGTGAGTCCAGCAACAGGGTGAAAAGATGGTTAAGGGGGGAAAATGATGCAAAGTAGGTAAAACCTCTGCATACTTATTCATTCTCTTTCCAAACTAACTCTTTTGGGATTTTACCTGAATGGGCTCACTGCCAATAAATGCTAATGCAGTCAACAAGCACTTACACCTCTGCTATTTTACTTGACCTCAAAGTGGCATTACAGACAGTTCCCAGTGCAGCCCTCTGCTCCCCCTTTCTGGTAAAGCCCGTTTAACTGCTCTGCTTTCTTCAGCTCAGGCATCTTCTCTTTTCTTTGCTGTGCAGAGATGACCTCTGACACTGAAACAATGCAGAGTTACAGATGCAATAAAAATCACATGAGATAATTAGAGGAAAGGAAAAAAAAAATCAATTGTAGACCATAAGCCTTAGATTGGGACTGAAACTTATCCTAGACTTAAGAATGGGAAACTTCATCTCATAAAAAAACGTAGACACTGAGCAAAGTTTGTTTTAAATTATGGTGTTAGTCATTAGAGTAGCTTTTGTTCTTCTCTGTGTGAGAGAAAGAGGTGGGGCAAATAAGATCAAATGTCTGCTATGCCACTGAGTTGTCCTCATTTTGATGATATACAGTGGTGTGTGGAAAAGCCCTAAGGAGGAAGGATGGCATTTCAGGCTGTCTTGTGTTATCTGGCCAGCAACAGAGAGCTTTGTGTATAAATGATGGTTCTCAATTGGGTATTATGAAGGAACCAAAGCATAAAAATACAATCCTAGTCCTGGATGGTATACTCATAGTCATCTTAAGTGAAGAGACTGATTGTCTATACAAAGGAACATAAACAAATAAAAAATAATAAACAAACAAAGAACCCTCATGGATTGTAAGTTCCTGTTGGAACACTAAACGAGGAACTTCACAGACCTTAGGGACCAACAGAGGCTTCGTAGAAAGACAGGGCTCAAGGATTGTATAGTATTTATAGGTGTGATGAGGTCCAGATGATTGGGGCAGGAGTGTTCTAATTCCTCTTTCATTTGTCAGGGTGTATCTCCATTCTCCAATTCCTGCTGTCACAGTGACCACCTCAAGCAGTTTTCATTCTCTGGAGAAAGGCTTGTGTCTGCCTGCACAGTACCCAAATCTCAGCATGCATGCATTGAGTTAGACTTGTATATGTCTGAGGGTGGTCTGTTGCTATACTTCCAACCATAATATAACTGGGATTCTCTACTACTTTTTCCCCCCTTATAATCTCTCCTCCCATGACTTTGGCCCCATACTTCATCCTAGTGGAATTCACATATTTTGTATCCAAAGTATCCTGTGTTTGTCACTATTCTTATACCCTGAAAACTTTGTGTACAGGATTACATATTGTAAATCAAAAGAGAAGACCACAAAGTAACAACTAAGTCAGCCTGTGTAGTTACCAAGAAGGAAGAATGCCAGTGCATGCTGCATATCAAGCATGCAATGCTAACTATGCCAGTTTTTCCTCTTATAGCTAATTTCTTATCTACCCAGAGGAAAGAGAGTCCAGACATTTCAACACCTTGTTTATGCCTCGAATTTCACAGCTGTGTTCAATGAAGAATATTGAATCTGGTCTCACTTCTCTCACTTTCTTGGAATAGAAACTCTAATTTCAGTTGTCTACACATCATTCCCATAGGTAAGCTCTACTTACAGTGAATTCTATCCCCCAAATCATCATTTCATAAACAACCCCTGTGTAGCCACAAGCCAGTTCTACGGGTTATCTTTAATGACGTGCATGTATGATTCTTCCTATGAGGAAGCAGGATGGTTGCCACCTGATTCTTCTCATTTGTTATAGTTTAAAAATTCATCTTCTGGAAGTTTCCCACTCCACTTCACCCTGTAACTGGCCACATACTATGAGACATTGCCTTCCAGGTACATGTGATCTCAACTAATTAAGTGTATCCATGTGTACTACGCAAACCAGACTATCATCTAAATAGTTGCATAATGGGCCTTTTAACTAATGGAGGTCTTGGACTAAAATAACACAATGTCATGATGAAATTAATTTATAACTGACCAAAAACTGCTTCTGGGTTCTAGGAAGAATATTTTCAAAGTGCTGTGGAAAAGTTCATAAGGCTTCTTGAACATCAAATGAGTCTTACAACAAAGTTTCTGATGAATTACTATAATTAAAAATGAACCAAATGTATTAAATTTCATCTTTAAATATACAAGGGATGGAAAATTAAGGGAGAAAGGGGCAGTTGGCAAAGTACAACTTGGGACTTTCCAAAGACCAGCCACTTGAAGTAATCCTATCTATTACATACCACACCCTAGAAGTATAGTTTTATCAGCCAGGAGGAGCTTCTATGCAAGCCCAGCACTGGGTAACAAATGTAGGTGCAGCCCAGGCCCATGATATGTATTTAGGAGCACTCAAGAGTAGAAAGGGTGACAGAAGTTGTGGTTCAGCAAAGAAATCAGTTGCATTAAAGACAGCAGCAGAGACAAATGTGGAACAGATGCAGGCATCTCTGAAGAGAAGCCTTTTCTTCCCCATCACCAAGCCAATCCACCTATACCCAACTACATCATATATACCAAATGGACAAATAAAGTCAATAAAAAGAAAAAACAGATGGATGGATGGATGGATGGATGAATGGATGGATGGATGGGAAATTTGATATAGATACATAGAAAGGAAAAAAAGGAAGGAAGGAAGAAAAGACAACATCTATTGAAACAAATAATAGCTGCATAAGGAATGGATGACAATGGTGACTTCTGGAAGATTTTGTAGTGATTCTGTCCTTTGGTGATTCACATTTGGCACAGATTTCAGAATCTTTAAGGCCATGTGTTGGGCTATACCATTTTACCCGTATAATTAACATACTGAATACACCCATGCTTTTCTTCTATTCTGCCTGGCAGCTTAATTTGGACAATGAAAATATAGATAAAACAAACTATTAATTATCTGTTACAATCTAAAAATTCTAATTTTTCTCTTGGGGAAAAATAGATCTGAGCATACATGAGAGTTATAACTATTTTGCACGGAATAAATACTCTCTTTTTGTGTGTGTGTTCTAGAAGGCGTGGAGAGCTGCCATCTATCTCACATTCCAGACTACATTTGATCACTCTCTCGCCCTTATTACTTATAAGAGATGCAAGCAAGATCCGAATTGTATTTAGCTTGGAATGTTAGTTGATTTTAGAATAACAGTCAGTATCTTTGGAAGCATCTAATTTTTGAAGACTGTTTGGGTTGTTAGTCTTCTCCCGGACTTGACGTTTGGTTTGAAGTAGAGCTGAGTGAGATTGTATTTAAGAATTTGTCATCTACTTTAAAAATTCCCTGTGCCTGGCAAGGATGTAGAGGAAGCCTGAGGGTCTGGAGGACTCCTCAACCCCAGCTAAACATGGTACAATATAGTGTGCCTTTCAACCTTATCTCATTTTTAAAGCTATTGAACTGGGGACAGGCTTGGTGCTCTGAGTCACTTCTCGTGGTCAAACTGACATAATATTGGCACAATGGTTATAAGGACCCCCAACAAATTTCATGTTGAAATTCCATTCTCATTGTGAGAAGTGAAGTGATTGGGTCACAAGAGCTCCGACATCAGGGATGGATTAATCAGTTCGTGGGTTAATGAGTTGTGAAGGGAGGAACTTCCCAGCCTCCTTTGGGCAGCCTGTGCTATCTTCATAAGAGGTCTCTGCACCAACCTGAGATCCTGCAAGAAGGGGAGGCTTACCCACAAGGAACAGTCACAGAGATAGTCTCTCCTGAGTCAGTCTCTCCATCTGAAGTCTTTCCAAGACTCCAAAACTACAAAAAGTAAAATTTTTCCATATAAATTATTCAGTCTGTGGAATAAAGTTGAAGTAACAAAAAAAAAAAAAAAAAAAAAAAAAAAAAGACCAAAACTAACAGTGAACTTCACTCTGAATACTAGCATGCTAAATTCTGTTCTTAAGTTCCTGCCTGTGCCCTCAGAATGAAGTGAGCTGAGAGATAGCACATTTATCTCTGTGTATTTGTAATTCTTGAGTTTCAAATAAACAAACTGCCCAGATAATACTCTGCTTGCCTCCAACTTGGAACTTCACACTAGATAGTCAGATATGTGGATGGTAAAATAAATGGCATAATGCTGGGGGTACAAAAAAATTTCCAATATCCCCTACAAGCTAAATCAGGAGCTCTGGCCCTGTCCAAGGGTATTCTCACAGAATGAGACATTCCATTAGACACTTGCTGTCTTTGGCCTGGAAATTTCCAAGAATTCCCTTACATTTTTTTTCTCCATTCATAAGGACACTGTAAGGAGGCAGAGGGGAAATTACAGCTTAGCACAAAAAAAATCCCTGAATTAAAAGGAAGGATTGATTGGGTGACACACAAGGAGAAAATAAACTGTAAAGAAAAAGGAGCTGTGCATTTTAATAACGCTCTAACTTGATTTAGTTTGATAGCACTGTGAGACATTAAAGCTCACAACAAATGATGAAGTACTTGATGAAAAAGGTTTTCCATATATTTTGTAAACAAACACTGCCCTCTGTTTTATTACAAATGCAACTGGTGGCACTATCACACTAAATCAAAGTATATCTCCAACAACTCACTGCACTGTTTGCCAATTTGAATACTTTAGTTACAAATGTGATATGGTGTCAGCTTAGAGATACTATTTCTGTAGCAGATACCAATTAAGAACAAAGAGATAATTAAGTGAATAGCTCTCTTCAAGGTGTTCCCACAGCTCTGGCCTTGAAAGAAGTGGCAAAGGAATACCAAGAGGTATAAGGCTAGGATAAGTGTAATAAGAAATATACCATGTGTAGACTTCTGTAATAAGGGAATTCTGAGTGACACAGTCCGAGGAATCAGAGGGCCAGAGAAAAGAGGGAAACCATGGTCTACAACATAACAGCCTATATTTAACAGCCTTTAACAACCAGAATTCGTCCAGCATCTGTCTGTATCTATCCATTAAGGGGAAGCTCCAGGAATATGAGGCTGACTGCCAAATGATGGTGATACTCAGAGCCCTCTAAGCTTTTCCTGCTACTTTCCAAAAGCCAGCTCAGTTACAGTCACTTGGGTCCCTTCAGGTTATTCTAGTCCAGACAGTTGCTGTGATACTTGCTTGACTTTCTGCCTTACTTTGTCTTACAGAGTAAAAAAGATTATCAAACTAGCAAATAGTAAAATATTCTTGAAGACTATAAGTAGACATTTGCAAAGCACATGAAGCAAATGAGTCTCTGCTGCCCTGGAAGGAGAGAGAAGACGTGAAAGGAAAAGTAGAGGCAGATAGCAGGAAAGGAGGAAAATTGCTGAAAAATTCTGATTGCCTATAATGTGCCTATAATGGTCCATGATTTGTTTAGATTTACTTGGAACCTGAAGATAATGCAGTTTGAGATGTCCATTACTATAAGCAAAACAATAGCAAGAACAATAACTCCAAACTAAGAATGTACAATTAGGTATAAAACCAAACAATTTTTCAAAATAAAAAAATATGCCTAGACAAAGTACTAATTTTAGAAAGATTGCCAGTGCTCAAGACTAAGCACAGAAACTCTTCTGTGTAGGCTTCTTACAGCATGCTCACTATATGCCTAAAATGACAGGACCTCTCCTCCAACAAGTTCTTACTGGAAACAATGTCATCTACTGGCAATAGGACTCATCCGACTTCTGAAGGACCGCTCCTAGAACAGCTTCCTGCTCTTTGCTGTTTAAAGGGACCTTTCCTTGAGGCTGTGTGAACTGAATGCCTGGCATCAGAAGCTGTGGGACACGCTGATGTCATGAAATGAGCATTGGGGTTCTGCTTCCTGTTAGGGGGATTCCTAGAAGCCATTTGCTCCTACCCAGGAGGGCCAGCACTCGGAAACAATTGCCAACCACAAAAACAGCCCCTACTTAACACAAATTAAACATACTCCCATTTTGACTTCTCTTTAGCTACAGTCCCAAGTGCTCATCGCTTTGTGGACACCCCACTCCAGCAGGAGAAACATGTAGGGGAAGTTGGAACTGAAAATGAAAACAGTCTTAAGCAACCATAGCTAAATATATCTCATTTGTAATAGATTTTACAAGGACATACAACCATGGGAACACATTGCAAGAGCCCCTCCCTTCTCTTGGAAGAAGCCTGTGCAGCTAAGAGGGTCCCAGCTCAAGCTTATTTGCTGATCAGCTGCAGGGCAGGGCCTTCTCAGGGCTCTGATTGATTGTGGCTGGGATGCCAATTTGTAAACAGTGGTAAGAGTGACTGAAAGCAACCATGGTGTCTGTGGACTAGAAAGGATATATTTAATAGCCCTTAACCAGTAAAAGCAGGATGATTCTGTGATGACTAGCAATGAACAGGGATAGAGAAATGAAAGGAGCATGGCGCCATCTAACCCAGCAGGTACCCTTCAGCTTTAACACTCATATTCAGTTCCGGTGTGGGGTACAGAGATGGCCATCAAACAGATGGAGGCCTGGAAATTAATGTCTTGACCATTCATCCCCATCCTCTAGCTCCCTGTGCCAAGCTCAGTCCTAGCCACTTGTTTCTCCATTTCTTCAGAGGTCTGGGGTCTTTCTCTTTGTTCTTGTGCATGAGACCATTTGTTAAGATGCCTTTAAACTCTTTGCCTCCCAAGACAAGCCTGTCTATTGGCTATTTTTAATCCAAGACATACATTTTCTACAACCTGGCCAAAACCCAGTCTCACAGGGAGGTAAGAAAACAGGAGTATGTTTTAGGTTTGTTTGGGGCATGCTGAGTGTATTTTGTGCTTTAAAATTTGGAAATACGCCCTTTGTTTTGTTTTGTTTTGTTTTTATTGTTTAGTTTTTTTTCTTTTTTTTAATTTATTTTACATAACAAAGTCCATTTAAATGAAAACAAACATTTATAGACAATATTTGGGAATTTGGGTGTTGTTCTTTCCAAACTACTTCCTGCTGGTAAGGGGTGCTGTCATGGGGGATTTGAAGAAGATTCAGAAATCCTGGCTGTAGTCTGTAAGGCTGCTTTGTCCAGCTGTTTTGAATGTAGGATCACCTCGTACTCTGGGAAATACGCCCTTTGGAGCCTGATTTCCCAGTCTAGACTCTAATCAGTGAAAATATGGCAGAACACAGGCAAAAAAAAAAAAAAAGTGGGGGGGGGGAACATCACCCAATCCCAGCCATGACCCACCCTAGAACGCTGGAAGAAAATGGCTACAATACCGCAGGGTCCAGAAATCATGAAAGCCGATGCTAAGCAAACCCCACTGAAAAGCTGAAATCAGTTACGGAGCCTGCTCTCCCACAGGTACTTAATCTTTGCCCAAACTTTATAGCAAACATGCTCCTTTCTCAGGACGTCTTTGCTGCTTCTCAAATAATCCCAAAAGGAGACATGCTGGACGTCCCGTAATGAGTAAAACTGCTGATGGGGATGGATTTGTAAACCCAAAATACCATATGTGGAGTCAGAACAATTTATTTATACCTTGGCCTGATGCTTCGCCCACGCACACAGGATTATGGAAGAAATATATGGCTGCCTGCTGGCCTAGAACTCTCTCAGGCCTTCCCCGGCAGCCTTGGTAAGAGCAGTGACCCTGGGCCAAGCAACCATCTGTAACACAACAGGCCTTTCCAAGCTGAAAGGAAAGTAACAGAGATTAGAATTGAAATGGTAAACATACCCCTGTATATTTTGTTTCTGTTTCTGTCTACAAGTAGGAACAAGCCTATGCAGACTCTTTTGGCATAAGATTATAGGTTAAAAAATAAATCCACAAAGTATTACATAATAACAAGATAAGAACAATTAAGAACAATATATTTCCTTTTATAAACTTTGATGGATAACCTTTAAGATGTTTTAAGGGTTATGTTCAGGCCACACACAGGATGGGCAATATTTTTTCTTCATTTTCTTTTACAGAAAAAGAGCTAATTTTGCTTAAAATAGAAAGAAGGCTATGGGCCTTGCATTTATCAAAGAAACAAGCAGGCTTTATCATGTAAAATTATCTTTATTTCAAAGAAAATTAGAACCAAGCCAAACCTACAGAGGCATATACAAACGATAGTAACATCTGTGGATAACGAGGGGCTCAGTGGGACCTCAGTAGAAATTAAATCTTGCTTTTAGGCTTCTGTGATTCCAGAGCTTGAGTGGAAGCAGCCTTAACAAGGATAGTAAATTTTATAGATACAACTCAACCCATATGTGTTTTCTCTGTTTCTAGTCAGGTGTCTATAAGCAAATTTGACCTCAACATATATTCAATTCCTTATACCCCCTTTGCCACTCATGGCTAGCCTCTGGAAACAGAAAGGAGGGCTTCTTCCCTTAGAATTTCTCCCCAAATCAGGCAGGGACAGAAGGAATGAAAAAGACCTACACTCAGAACCTCTGCTACCATGTGAACCTCTTCCTAAGGTGAAGCAGGTTCAGAATAAGAGGCTCGTGGGAGGAGACTCTCACTACCAAGAGACAGGTAAAGCCACAGCTATGATGCAGCATGGTCCTCTTTAACCTTCAGTGCATGCTGGTGAGGTTGATCCTAAGCTATGTCATCAGTGGGAAGTGAGCAGAGGCTGGGAGGCCTAAAGAAATCCATCTTCTCTGCCTTGTATAGTGGAGAAGTAGAGAAGTTTGGGGCGGGAGGGGGGGGGAGAATTCCCAAACATAGCTATGAATCCTTCATGGCAGGATTATATTCTAAGAAGTGTACGATTCGGAAATTTCACTATGTGAAAACATCATTCAGTATACTTCCCCAAACCCAGGTGACTTAACTGTCTTTAGGCATTATAATCTCATGGCACCACTGTCATTAGTTTTACAGTTATTAACCAAAACTTTCTTATGAATGCATTGTTGTGATATTGTGATTGATTTAAAGAAAAAAAACTCTAATAAATCAGTGGTTCTCAACTTGTGGGCTGCAACCCCCTAAGGCCATCAGAAAACATTAATATTCAATTCATAACAGTAGGAAAATCACATATATGAAGTAGCAATGAAATAATTTTATGGTTGGGGGATCGCCACATCATAAAGAATAGTATTAAAGGGTCATAGGATAAGGAAGTTGAGAATTACTGGTCTAAATATTAGTGTTGAGCTATTTTTGAGATGATATTAACACTTAAATCAATAGAATGAGAACAAAACAGAAAACCCACCAGTTGAAAATGAATAGAATGTTAGTGTGAGGTTACCCAAGAAGAGAGAGTTCCACCAGCTGACTGTTTCAGTCTTTAGTTGCAACATCAGTACTTCTCTGAGTAATGGGTAATGGCCCATTCTGTAGATTCCAGACTTGTTGGCCCACAGCAAAATAGGAGCCAATTCTTGAACAAACTCTTGGTCTCTTGATAGGTAGATGATCAGGATAGGTGATGGTAGACAGATTGGAGACAGGTAATAGAAATGACAGAAGGAAGACAGATATAAGGAGATAATAGACACAGATAGTTGACAAATTGACCTGCATATGTTGTGTGTGTTTGTGCTATAACTACCAGTTAGAAAATTCTAACATAGCCACTATTACTGGATCTAGGATTCAAATATGTCTTGGTCTGATTCCAGAGCCTAAACACTTTTCCTGACACCAGAACTTGACTGTGATTGCCAGAGACTGAATTACTCTATTGTATTTAGTCACTCCCTCATTCATTCAGGAAACATTTAGAAAGCAGCCATTACCTTTACAGTCCTGAACAGGACTACAGAAATTCAGGAGAGCAATAAATCCTGCCCCCTCACAAAAGACACATTTGAACTAGCTAAACAAAAAGGAGGATGATTCATTGGGCAGAAGGAGTTCTGTGGGAAGCCCCGGAGCACACGTGTAAGTGCATGACATGGAGAGGGGATGTGGAAAGAGAGAGAGGCCCCCACACAAAAGCAAGAGGATCCCAGCTGAAGCAGAGATGGGTGTGTGGGTTAGCAGTACCAGCTCTCCTTCTGTTCTCTGCCACAGTCTGTTGGGGCTTCTCACCTTGTCCAGGACACAGAAAGAAATAGCAAAGTTATCTGCAGGAAGCAGTTAAAGATAACTGTGGCCAGGTGAGCTGGGACAGGCAGGGAGATGGAGGCTCTGATACCAGCAGGGCCTGAGAATTGAAGCAAGGATAGATGTGATTATGGACTTAGGGACCACACTCATAGAGAAGCGGCAGTTTGGGATAATGATGATAAGGAAGATAGAGCTGCCCAGTTTAGGTTTCTATGTAACAGCAGAGGTGGGGCTCTTCAGACTTTCTGCTCCTCCAGCTTTTCCCTGATTCCTTTTTTCACTTCTCCATCCTTCCCCCTCCACCCCCAGCTATGTGAGTGACATCTGGAGAACTTGCACCCCGGGGAGGAGATCTGTAACACTGATATGACACTCAGTCTGAGGAAAGTCAGTGCTCTGACTACCTACCAGGCCCTAAACTGCCACCTGTGAAATGGAAATGAACTCTTGCCCCTAAAGCCTTAACTCCAGCTTTTTTCCATTTAGCTGGAGACATAGATGTTACAACAAACACACAAACATCTGGCTACCTCAGTTTGACCCATCTCCTTACTAGTGTATAGCTGAAGACAAAGAGTAAAAAATAAAAAAAAATAAAAATTTAAAAAAGGAGGAATGGAGGGAGGGACAGAGGGAGTTAGAGAGGGAGGGAAGGAAAGAGGAAGGGAGGAAAAGAGAGAGGAAGGGAGGGAGGGAGTAAAGAAGAAAGGAAGGAAGGCCAATCACCATCTGCAGCAGAGATACAAGAAATGACCCCAGTGTAATTCTGCAAGTTCTGGATCTGAGGAGTATCCCACAATTCACCCCTCCTGGATCCCTTCTGGCAGCTGGCCTACCAAAGAGCATATCTGTATTCAGCCTCATAAGGATGGCTCAGATCATGTGACACAGCAGTGGCTGTCAAGGTAAGTGCTTTTGGCAATGGTTGAGGGAAAATGGCCTCAGCAGGCTACTCAGGAAGTGTGCAATTGCTCAGTCAAGCACTAGATGAGGGCCCCCTTGGCACTGTGGATTCTTCCTCCTTAGGTGGCTTCTGGAGACTCTTTCCATTTGAGAGAGGGGGATATTAAGGAGCAAGGAAAATAGGGGCAGTCAAATGGGGCATTGAAAAAGAGAATGATTTCCTGCTGTTCACCCTTAACTTATAGTATCATTCACAAAACTAAGATGATGGCAGAAAAGTCCTAGTTTTCAAATCCTAAAACACTTTGAGCAAAACATCTTAAACTTTTTGGGAACAGACTCTGACCTGTCTGCCTGAGAATCTGGGTGCGGTCTCATTGCCATGTCCTGGCTTCTTGGCCATGCCTCCTCTCAGATAGACAGTCAACCACTCAGCAAAGAGGAAGTGCCCAAAAAATCAGTCCTGAACAAGAGGCCCCCTGTAGGCGGATGTTTCTTATTACCACAGACTAAGGTCCTTTAGTCCTTGGATTCTGAGAATCTGTTTTACTGATTTTGTCATATCCTGCAGAGCCAGATGTTGGGTCTGCCTTCAGCCAACGCCCAGAAAATTCCACTGTCCATTTAATACAAACCTCACCTGTGGCTTCATCTTCCTCTCCTGTTTTATCTTCCATTCATCACATTTTTTTCGCCTGGTTTACCTTAGTTTTGCTTTGCTGTTTGGAGTATATTTGTGTTCTCTATTATATATTTAGGGTTCTCCTGTGTTATTTTATTATACAGGCAAAAAATTAGCTATTGACCTACTGGGTGATCATTCTGATCTGCTGGACTCCGTAGGTGGAGTGTTCCCAGGTCACAGCACCAAGCTCACTCTTGAACCTTGCTGACCCTGTGCTGAAGGGCACAGATGTTGTTTCAAGAGACAACTTTACACCTAATACTTATTGACTTTGGACACTGAACCTGAAAACTTGCTAAGCCCTCACAAGCTAAGGGGAAAAGATTCTTATCCTGGTTTCTCACTAACCACATCATTTTCTTGGTTTTGTAAATTTGGATGTTTCTTCCTGACAGACAAATGTTTATTTATATTTTGTTTGTTTGTTTGTTTTTTGTTTTTAGAGACAGGATTTCTCTGTGTAGTGCTGGCTGTCCTGAAACTCACTCTGTGGCTGAGATCTGCCTGCCTCTCCCTCTATAGTGCTGGAATTAAAAGCATGTACTACCACCACCTAGCTATTTAAAAGTTCTTAACAAACTAAGCCGGGCATTGGTGATGTGTGCCTTTAATCCCAGCACTCAGGAGGCAGAGGCAAGCAGATCTCTATGAGTTCGAGGCCAGCCTGGTCTACAGAGCTAGTTCCAGGGCCAGCTCTAAAGCAATACAGAGAAACCTTGTCTCAAAAAACAAAACAAAACAAAACAAACAAACAAAAAAACAAAGTAAAGTCATATTTTACACCTTTGTTTACATATTTTCATTTTATATACTGTTAACAGTGTCCTTTTCTAAGAGCAATTTTACTTTTTGTTTTTAATTTAATATAATTATATATTTTCACACCTCCATTTCCTCCCTCCAGCCTTTCCGATGCCCCATAGCCTCATTGATAACCTCTTTTTCTTTATTATTGTTAAGTGTGTGTGTGTGTGTGTGTGTATAAACATATAAATACAATCTGTTTGAGTCCATTTTTGTTATGTATATGATTTTAAGTCTAACCACTTTATATTAGATAATCTATTAGTGGGTCTCATCTCTGGAACAGGTTAATTCTCTCTTTCTTGCCAATCAGTTGCCTGTAGTTTTGTTTAGAATAGGGCCCAAAGGAAGTTCCTCCTTCCACATTAGCATGGTTTTGGTATTATTATTATTTAGGTATTCTTTAGGCAACCATATTGTTGAACCATCATGAGTACAGCTTTCCTGATGTTTCCAAGAGACACAACCTCACAGCAGACTTCCTGTTTCCTATCTCTTACAGTCCTTCCTCCTCCTTTTCCACAATGTTCCCTGAGCTGTAGGTATGCAGAGGTTGTGCAGTAGATATAAGATAAATGCTGCATGTTCTACCTCATCTGCCTGTTCCTAGTTCCAAATAGTCAGATGTGAGCATATAACCTGGAATAAACCACAGAAACTGGGAAAGCAAAATGGGACCACTGGAGACAGGGATTAAAGAGGGGCATTGCAAGATACAGGTAAAGGGGTAAATGGAAAAAAATGGGGATGAAGGAGTTTAATTGAGGTACTGGAGGAAGGTCAATAAAGAAGGAGGAAGGAAAATAACACTAATGGTAAATGAAGAAGTTTTAAGGAGTCATATTATTTTATATATAATACACACATATTACATATAATATGCACACACACACCATTTGGGCAAATCATGTTCCCCCTAGGATCCCTACACTATATAACAAAAATTCCAGTATCAGTCATGAGAAACCCCCTTTAAAGTTGTTAATCAGGTAAATACAAGAGACTCAAAAAAATAATATAGTCTTTTACTTCCCAGAGGTTGAAGGTAAGTCCCTATTGATAAAGGCAATACTAGCCATAGGACTTCAAAGATTCTAGCTACATCTGACATGAAAGACTCCTCCCTGAGGTCTAGCTATCATAGCCCTAGAAGACACTATGCAAACTGCCAAGGTAGGGAAGCAATCAATAGTCCTAGCCAGCTGTGATGCCTATGAATCACAGCAGTGACTAGCCTGGTAGGATGACCCTAGAGGTGCAATAGAGACACTCATACCTTGGCAGAAGCCAACAGCTGTATCATTAGGCTTAAGGCCAGATCATAACAGTCAAAGTGCAGTGATCAGCTGACAATGGGGTGCCACATATCCCACTTTTTAAAGATAAACATGAAATCAAGTGTTGTCCCCATGTCACATACCCATCCTGTGCCACATACACAAATATATAAGTGGCTGAGAACACTGAAAACACACATGTCTGCTGAGTTCTCAGTGTCAGTGTAACGTGGGGTCTTCCGGAACCACTCTCTGAGAATTAACAGAGCTGCTGCAATTCTGTAAGAGTTAAGGAAAGGGTTCCTTCATCCATAAGCATTATCTAAGCAGTGGCTAATTAAATACATAAGTGTTAGATCACCTGTGGTTTGAAGTACTTCGACCAAGCAAAACCCATCATACTGCTTTCTGGATGCAAATAACTGTCTGTGCTGAGGTTTCTATCCTGCTTTTCAGGATTTTATCCTTGGGGGGGGGGATGTGTGCAGTCAAACTACAAAAGAAAAAAAACTGAACAAGAAGTAGTTAACATACTAAAAGTCTCATGGCCAGACAGGGACTAAGTTACACTCAAAATTCTAGACTCTAAATGCAAAGAGCTCCCATAGAAAAACACTTCTATTGGGTTCAAAAGTTCGCCCTCCAGCAGAAGAAAAATGTAAGTGTTTTTCCAGGCAGAATATGAATGAAGTGAGGCTGACTTGCTGGCAGTTTGTGTGGAGGCCACTTTCCCTGTAGACCATATATCCAAGTTGGGTACTGTGAGGCAAAATGGATGGAGTATCAGTGTGGGACCCCTCTCCACTGGAACATGGCTCCTACATATATGGAGCACAGAGTGCTCTTCTGCAGGTCTGAGGGAGGGAGAAACACCCATACATTGGCTAGCCAGCAGCACTATCTCTGCTGTCTACTATGTCCCCCAAAGGCTCATAAACAAGAGAGCAGTGTAGGCTAAGCAATGTCCACATTTAATATACTCTTAGAAAGCTCTCACAGGGCTCCCTTTAAATTTGTATGCTACCAGTAAATCCACATGATGCCATCTTACCTGGCCTTCCCATCTTTCAGTTCTCCTGACCCAGTTTCTCATCCACTTAACAGCAAACGTTAGTGAATTAAGTGTTAGTTATTAGAAAATCTGAACACTTGGGACTCTTCAAATAGCATAGCCTTAGAGGTACAGCTGATCATCACAGGTCACTCAGGTGGAAGGAACTCCACAGGCATTGCAGAGAACTGTGGCACTTGATTCAGAGAAAAGAGGGTGTAAGTTGTCTTGAGTCTTTGTCTTTGATTCTCAGCTATCAGCAAATGGTACAGCACATGATGGAGGAGGACTCCTGGATAGTTTGTTGCCTTTGAGGATATTGTGAATGGGAATGTGTGTTTGTTGGAGATCTATAGAAAAGCTTCCATTTTCTTAGGTTGATAATGTATCTTACCATTTTGCTAAAAGTGTTGACTATTTTTAGAAGTTTTCTGATGGAATTTTTGGGATCTCTTACAAATAATATCCCATAATCTTTAAAAGGGTTAACTTCTTTTTTTCCTATATGTATTCCTTTCACTTCTTCTCACACCTTACTGTTCCAGCAAGTCCTTTAAGCTGTATTAAAAGGAAGAGGGAACAGTGGGCACACCTGATAGCATTCCTGATTTGAATGGGATTACTTCCAGTTTTTCTACATTTAGGATGCCGCTACTATAGTTTTGTCATAGATAGCTTTTATTATGTTGAGATATGTTCCCTCCAGTACCACTCATCCTAGGAGTTTTTTTTTTTTTCAGGAAAGCATGTTTGATTTTGTCAGGGTTTTTTTTTTTTCTGTATCTATTGAGGTAATCATGCAATTTTTGTGTTATGTGATTTATTTTTATTCATTGACTTATGTATACTTATGTATATTAAACAATTCCTGCATTTCTGTGATGAAGCCAACTTGATCATGGTTGATACTCTTCTTGGCATGTGCCTGTAATCCATTAGCATCTGTGTTCTTCAATATACTGACCTGTAGTTTTCTTTTTTGTTGTATCTTTGCCTGGTTTTGGCATTAGAGTAATACTGGCTTCATAGAAGGAATTTGTTCCTTCTGTTTTCTTTCATATTTAACAATTTAAAAAGTATTGATTATAGATTAATTTGAAAATGTGGTAGCAACCCCAAAGAAGCTAGGAAGCAAGGAGGACCTTAAGAGAGACATATATCAACACCTTGAGAAGGGGAAAGAGACAAGATCTCCTGAGCAAACTGGGAGCACAGATGGAGGAAGGGGGAGGGAGGGAGAGGAAGGGGGAGGCTGAGAAGAACATGAGGGATCAGGAAGATCAAGGCGAGGAAAGAATAAAGAAAGAGAGGAAGAAAAGAGATATCTGAATAGAGGGAGCCATCATAGGTTTAAAGAGAAATCTGGCACTAGAGAATTGTACAGAAATCTCCAAGGATGACCCCAACTAAGAATCTAAGCAATAATGGAGAGGCTACCTTAAATGTCCTTCCCCTATAATGAGATTGATGACTAACTTATATGCCTCCTAGAGACTTCACCCAGTAGCTGATGGAAGCAGAAGCAGAAACTCACACCTAAACATTGAGCCAAAATCCTGGAATCCAGTTGTAGAGAGGGAGGTGTGATTAGCAAAGGAGTCAAGATCATCCTGGGAAAACCCATAGAGACCAGCTGACCTGAGCAAGAGGGAGTGCACAGGACCTAACCAGGCCCCCTGAATGTGGGTGTAAGTTGGGAGACCAGGGCAGTCTTTGGGACTTCTGGCAGTGGAACCAGTATTGATCCCTAGTGCACAGATTTTGGGAGTCCATTCCCTATGGAGGGACACTCTCTCAGCCTATATACATGGGGGAGTGCCTAGGCCCTGCCCCAAATTATGTGACAGACTTTGATGATCCCCCAATGGGAGCCTTCTCCCTCCCTGGGGAGGGAATTTGGTAGGATGGGTATCAATGGGGGGCATCGGAGGGCTGTACAGAGAGAAAACTAGGATTGTTATGTAAAATAAGATTATTTTTAATTTAAATTAAAAAAACAGAGAAAGGAAAGGAAAATGTTGGTAAAAATCTTCTGTGAACCCATCTAGGTCTGGACTGGTTTTATTCAGAGGCTTTTGATTAATGTTTCAATCTCCTTATTTGTTATGGATCTATTTAGGTTGTTGATCTCTTCATGTTGTGACTTCAGTAATTTGGATAAATATAGACCTCCCATTTTTTTGTTTTTGTATTTTTTTTTTTTTTTGATTTTCAAACTTAATGAGTATAGGTTTTTTAAAGCATTCTCTTATAATATTCTTAATTTCTTTGGGTTTTTTTCCTGTTTGCCTCTTCATTCGTGATTCTACTAACCTGGGTATCTCTTCCATTAGGTTAGTTGGGCCAAAGGTCTGTCCATCTTGTTTACCCTCCCAAACTACCAGCTCTTAAATTCGTTGATGCTTTGTATTGTTTTTGTCTTTGTTTCTATTTCATTAATTTCTACTCTTATTTTTGTTATTTCTTTTTTAAATTAATTTATTTTTTATTTTACATATGGATCCCAGTTCCCTCTCCCTCCCTCCCTCTTTCCCTCTCTCCTACTCTCTCATACACCCCAACCACCCTCCCCTCCCACCCACCCCCACTCCACATGTAGGATGATGCCTACCAGGAGGAGTCATCTAAATCTGTCAAGACATTTGGACTTCTCTCCTGTCTCTTGGTTAAGGGAATATCCCTCCGTGGGGGATGTGGCCCCAAAGTCCTTTTGTGCACCAGGAATACATCCTGGTTACATTGTCTGAGGTCCCTTAGACTGCTCAGGCCTTCTAGCTGAGACCCATGTTCAGGGGATCTGAGTCACTCCCATGCTGGATTCCCAGCTATCAGTCTGGGGGCCTGTTAGCTCCTCCTTGTTCAGGTCAGCTGTCTCTATGTGTTTCTGCAGCATGGTCTTGTCCTCCCTCTTTGCATCTGGATTACAGTTCTGCTCAGTGTTTAGTTGTGGGCGTGTGCCTCTGTTTCCATCAGCTTCTAGATGAGGGCTCCATGATGGTGAATAAGTTAGTTGTCAATCTCATTATCAGGGAAGGGAATTTATGGTCGCCTATCCACTGTTGCTCAAATTGTTAGTTGGGGTCAGTCTTATAGGTTTCTGGACATTTCTCTAGGTTCAGTTTTTTCTTCAAACCTATACTGGCTCCCTGTTTTATTCTCTCTCTCTCTCTCTCTCTCTCTCTCTCTCTCTCTCTCTCTCTCTCTCTCTCTCATCTATTCCTCCCCTAACTCAATCTTCCTAGTTCCACATGCTTTCCTCTCCTCCCCTTCTCTTTCTCCTAGTTCCCTCTCCACTCACTGCCTCCCCCCACTCCACATGTGCTCAGGAGATCTTGTCCCTTTCACCTTCTGTGAAGGAACTTATATGAATCTCTTAGAATCCTCCTTGTATCCTAGTTTCTCTGGAGGTGTGAATTATAGGCTGGTGATCCTTTGTTCTATGTCTAAAATCCACATATGAGTGAATACATACAATGTTCCTCTTTTTGTGACTGGGTTACCTCATTCAGGATGGTTTCTTCAAGTTCCATCCACTTGCCTGTGAATTTCAAGATTCTATTGGGGTTTTTTTTCCACAGAGTAGTATTCCATTGTGTAAATGTGCCACATCTTCTTTATCTATTCTTCATTTAAGGGGCATCTAGGTTGTTTCCAGGTTCTTCCTATTACAAATAATGCTGCTATGAACATAGTTGAGCACATGTCTTTGTTGCATGGATGTGGATCATTTGGGTATATGCCTAAGAGGGAGATTGCCAGGTTCTGTGGTAGACTGATTCCCATTTTCCTGAGGAACCACCATACTGATCTCGAAAATGGCTGTACAAGTTTGCACTCCCACCAGCAGTGGAGGAGTGTTCCCCTTTCTCTACATCCTCTCCAGCATAAGATGTCATTGATGTTCTAATTTTAGCCATTCTGGCAGGAGTAAGATGGTATCTCAAAGTTGCTTTGATTTGCATTTCCATGATAGCTAAATATGTTGAACACTTTCTTAAATGTCTTTCAGCCTTTTTGATTTCCTCTATTGAGAGTTCTCTATTCAGTTCTGTACCCCATTTTTTAATAGGGTTATTTGGTGTATTGTTAACTAGTTTCTTGAGTTCTTTGTTTATTCTGGAGATCAGCCCTCTGTCAGATGTAGGATTGGTGAAAATCTTTTCACAGTCTGTGGGCTGCCTTTTGGTTTTGTCAACTATGTCCTTTGCCTTGCAGAAGCTTCTCAGTTTGAGGAGGTCCCATTTATTAATTGTCGATCTCAGTGTCTGTGCTACTGGAATTATATTCAGGAAGTAGTCTCCTGTACCAATTTGTTCAAGGGTACCTCCTAGTTTCTCTTCTAAGAGGTTCACTGTGGCCATCTACTGCATTTGTGTTTAGGTTGTTATTGTTTTCCCACATTCTTTTTAAGAGATGTATAACATATTATTTGGGACTGATTTCAGAGAATCTGCATTTATGTTGTACAGAAATGAGAAAACACATTTGACAGACACGTAGAAGCCTCTGCAACTTTGAGATCTCATTGAACAGTTGTATTAAGTCTTAAATTAACTATAGTGGTATCACCTCACCCTTCCATGTCATCCTTCCAATGCCTCCTATGATTTCTCTTATATGTGGTTCTCACTTTTAAGCTTCAAATATCTGTGTTTCCTTTAGAATATCTACAGAATTAATTATCTAATAAGGGGCCAAGGTCAGGAAACATATCTTTCAAGGAAGGGGAAAAATATAATATTACAAAAGAATATAGGGAAAACTAGAACAGGAGGATTAAATGGAAAATGGAATGGAAGGATAGGGTAAAGGAGGAAATATGAGGAGGAATAATTCATACTAAAGGCTACTTTGAAAAGCCATATGGAATCCTACTACTATAGAGTCTTCCTAAAATATATACAGATAAAAAAAGACATTTAAGTGGAGTTATCATATAATAGGGTAGTCAATATCTTAACTAGACATCTTATGCTACCAATTGAAATTTCCAGTACCAAAAATGGGTTGCATCTTTTTTGAGTTTTTGGACAAAAGTATTGCATAGACACCCCCTGACATTATGCATAATGGAATATTGCCAATGGTTACCCTCCACAGCTTATGGTAAGACCTATTGCTGAAGATACCACATAATTATGTAACCAAACATAGAGAAATCAAACTGGTGCTCTATACTGATGAGCATTCTTGGTGCTGAAAGGATGTTTGTATGTATGTATGTATATAGTCAAAGGAGAAATATAATCATTAACTCACACAAATATGAACCCTGTGAACTACAGCAGCAGCCTGCATGTAAGATATGTCCCCTTGTGCAATAGTGGCACAAATGCAGAGAAATAACCAACCATTTTTTAAAAATTGGTCTTAAGGCCTTCTCTGTGAGATATAATCCATACATTACACTGTTAATGGGGTCAAGTACTTGAATCTAGGCAGGTCACATGCCCTAAGGGAACTTATCACTATTATTCTACTAAATGAACATAGTAATAAATTACTCTTAATGACATGTTATACCTGTAGGACAGTAAATTGACTCAACTCTCCAGAGAAGATTTTTCTTGTAGTAAATGGTAATTAACACAGAGATCCAGTATTCAATACAGAAAGTGAGAGACTTTGGATCACTCAGCCCTAAATAGGATGTCTTCCTCATACTCCTCCCCTCAAAGCTCAGGGATTTATGCAAAAAAAAAAAAAAAGCAGAAAGATTGTAGAAGCTAGAGGAGATGGACAACTTCAAAGAAATAGCATTTTCTAGACACAATAGAGCTGATACATGTATGATCTCATGGAGGCTGTGGCAGCAGACACAAGACCAGACAAAATTCCAGCATCGAGAGGTGGAAGTGATCACAAAGTTCTATCCCTTACTAAGAAGCTATTTGCAATTAATAGATGCTGGGAGAGGAAAGATTTGTCTTAACTAACAAAGTACTCTGGGGACATCAGCCACACTCCAGGGCAGGCCTTATGCTCAAGAATAATTGACCAACACAAAATGGACTCCGAGGTTTTTGTGTGCTTTTTTAAAGTTGTTATTTTGATTTTGGTGTTCGTTTATTGTTGTATTTTATTTTGTTTAGAAAGAGAGAAATAAGGTGAAGTTCTGTGTGTAGGGAAAAGGAGTATCTAGGAGGGGAAGAAATAGGACCAATATTCAAATATTTGGGGAGGGAGTATTGCCTCTATTTTCTAAATTTCTTACAAATAAAAATAGGACATAGGCTCAAAATAAAATCTGACCCTGTCATGCCTTTTTGTTTCTCACATAGAAATATGTACCAAGCCATAGATAGCAGTGTGCCTGAATGTAGGTATCTCTGCCTCCCTCTATTTCCCACTTCTGATGGCTTCTGCATCATAGCTGTGTGCCCTCCATAGCCCCATTAATTTAAATCAACAAAATTGTGCTCTAAGGGAATTTTAACTGATCATTATAAGCAAGATTTATTGATCTGCTAAACTCCCCTCTGAGTATAATTTTGTTGTACTCTATACTATGATGTTTATCATATTCAAAACACTTTTAGCTGGGTATTGTGTTGTAGGCCTTAATCCCATCACTGGAGAGGCAAAGAAAAAATTATATAAATTTAAGATAAGCTTGAACTACACAGAGAATTAAGGTCAGCCAGAGATGCATATGGAAAAACTTTCTCAAAAATAAAATCAAAAGAATGTTTCTACCTTGTAGGAACAAATAATGCTTTTTAATATCATTTGTAGATGACAAACATATAAACAACTAGCTTTATGTAGAGTTAGCTTTCCTGGTTCTCCCTCCCCTGTGCATAGATCCATATGAAATGTCATTGATATTAACACAATGATTTCACTGCTGTAATGAATTGGTTCCTATGGGATAACGACTACCCAGAACTCTCTGGTGGAATCAAACACATATATTGCATCCTAACAAAGAGTGTAGCCATCTAAGAATGTGCATACAAATTCTTGAACATACCATTTTGGTGTTTCCAGATGAAAATACTCCTAAATACCAGAGACAAGATCCATATCCAAGTTTTAGATCATAGAAACACTCCATAAATCTTTAGAAACTGTCTTAGTCAGTGTTCTATTGCTGTGAAGAGATGCCATGACCATGGCAACTCTTATAAAAGTAAGCATTTAATTGGGGCTTGCTTACAATTTCATTACATCTCTGTCTTCTATTCCTACCCTGACTCAATCTTCCTAGTCACACGTGCTTTCCTCTCCTCCCCTTCTCTTTCTCCTAGTTCCCTCTCCATTCACTCCTCACCCCCACTTCCCATGTGCTCTGGGGTACTTATCCCTTTCCCCTTTTGTGAGGGACCTTATATGAATCTCTTAGAATAAACCTTGTATCTTTGTTCCTCTGGTGGTGTGAATTATAGGCTGATGATCCTTTGCTCTGTGTCTAAAATCCATATATGAGCGAGTACATCCTATGTTCCTCCTTTTGTGACTGGGTTACCTCATTCAGAATGAATTCTTCAAGTTCCATCCACTTGCCTGCAAATTTCAAGATTCCATTATGTTTTTCTGCAGAGAGAGAGAACATAAAAGAGGGAGCCATTATTGGTTTGAAGAGAAAACTGAACCTAAAGAAAGGTCTAGAGACCTACAAGATGGACTCCAACTAACAATTTGAGCAACCATGGAAAGGCTACCATAAATGCCCTTTCCTGATAATGAGATCAACAACAAACTTATCCACCATCATGGAGCCCTCATCCAGTACCTGTTGGAAACAGAAGCAAACACCCATAACTAAACACTGAGTCGAACTAGAATCAAGATGCAGAGAGAGAGAGAGAGAGGACAAGACCAGGTTGCAGAAACACATAAAAACTATTGACCTGAACAAGGAGAAGCGAATGACCCTCCCCCTAGACTGATAGCTGGGAATCCAGCATGGGACTGACTCAGACCCCCTGAATATGGGTCTCAGCCAGAGGGACTGAGCAGTCTAAGGGACCTCAGACAGTGGAACCAGGGTGTATTCCTGGTGCACAAAAGGAACTTGGGGACACATCCCCCATGGAGGGATACTCCCTTAACCTAGACACAGGAGAGAAGTCCTAGCCCCTACTTCACATGACTTGACAGATTTATAGACCCCACCTGGATAGCATAGTCCTACATGTGCAATAGGGGTGGGGGGATGGGAGGGGAGGGTGGTCAGTGTGCATGTTGGGGGGGAGAGAGGGTAAGAGGGAGGGAGTGAGAGGGAACTGGGATCGACATGTAAAATAAAAAGATAATAATAAAAATTAAAAAAAAAACAATTTCATTACATTAAATTATCATTATGGCAAGGAGCATGGTGACTTGAGGGCAAACATGGTAGCTGGCAGTACTACATCCTGATCCACAGGCAGCAGGAAGAGAGGGGAGGAAGGGAGAGAAAGAGAGGCTAGACCTGGTTTGAGCTTTGAAACCCCAAAGCCCATCCCAGTGACACACCTACTTCAACAAGGCCACACTTACACCAATAAGGGCACACCTTCTAATCTTTCCCAAGTAGGGCCACTCCTTGATGACCAAGCCTCCAAACATATGCATCTATGGGGACCATTCTTATTCAAACCATCACAGAAACCTTGTAACTAATAACAGAACAAAAAATTATGGTCCCTGGAACAGGGTGATGCAAACTCCTCTGCCCTAATACTTTCAGCTGTGTCTAAACAGTATAAAACATTAAGATCCATCTAGCTATCCACTCAAATATTTTCCAAATTAATATCATCCCAACATCTATTTCTCCATATCCACATCCACATGCATCATTCTTGTAAATGTCCACCTTTCCCCCCTTTTTTCAGACTGTTATTATTTAAGTCAATGCCCCTGTATTTCAGGTTACCCTACTCAGACACCCCTTGGGAGAGGGGATGAGAAGACACGGTATCAATGACTCAGGCACCAGGAATCAGAGGGTAGCAGAGCTTACTGCAGACTCCTTTTTTCAGGAAGTTAGGCCTATTGGCGCCGGTGCTGACTCTGCTGTGTCCTTTTCTCATTGGTGCCTCTGAGTCAGGGATCTCTCTGTCAGCATCTCTGGGCACTCAAGCAGGGTTGGCGGCTTGGCTCAGGGAGGAAGCCCCTGCTGCACATGTGGGCTGGCCTGGGCACCAGGGTCAGGGCAACTCAGCTTGGGTAGGCTGACCTCAGTTTCTCCTACACCCCTGGATCTGGGATTGTGTGTGGGTTTTCAGGTAACAATCCCTGAAATAGTGGCATATTAACAAGTCTGAATGTGGAAATTCAATCTACAGAGTCAGCATAGGATTCAGGAATGGTGACACACATCCAGGAAACTGAGGCAGGAAAACCTCAAGTTCAAGGCCAAACTCAGATACACATTGAGATATGTCTGAGAGGGAAATACAAGTCAGTATGGAATCCAGTCCTTCTTCCCATTTTCACAGAAAGGGGCAACTGTAGATTAATTTTTTAAAAAAATGTGTTTCCTTTACACTCTAACAATAAACGTCTCATGGCTGGTTTGTGTGTCAACTGACACACTCTAAAATCATCAGAGAGGAAGGAGTCTGGGGCAACTGAAGAAATGCCTCCATGAGAGCTATCTGTAAGGCATTTTCTCAGTTAGTGATCAATGGGCAAGGGCCCAATCCATTGTGGGTTGAGTTTCCCCTGGGCTGGTGGTACTGGATTCTATAAGAAAGAAGACTAAGAATGTCAGGGGAAGCAAGCCAGTAGGCAGCATCTTCCATGGCCCTTGCATCAGCTCCTGCCTCCAGGACCCTGCCCTGTTTGAGTTCCTGTCCTGCTTTCCTTCAATGATGAACAGTGCTGTGGAAGTGTAAACCAAATAAGCCCATTTCTCCCCAACTTGCTTTTTGTCATGGTGTTTCATTGCAGCAATACAAACCCTAAGACACATGTGAATAGATTTGATGGTTCTGTGGATCTAATCTATCAACTTCTGTTATAAAAAATATCCATCCTTATTTTAAATCTACCTCAGACTCTACAAATGTTCCTCAGATACAGAACTTTTATCCTGATTATTACTGAAATGGAGTAAAGGGGGGAAAGTCTATACGATAGGTAGTATGGGATTGTCAACTTGAGAGAGTCTGGGGTGATCCAGGATAATCAAATGAGACTAATTGAGGTGAGAAAAGTTATCTTCCCTGTAGGTGACACCATGTCTTAAGTTGGAGTTCTATACTAAACAAAAAGGAGAAAGTGAGCTAAGCACCCCACTGATTCCTCACTGCTTCCTGCCTGGAAACAGTGTGAAAGGATGCTTTAAGTCCCTACTGCCATGAATCACCTGGACAGTGCCCTCAAATGTCGAATCAAAATAAACCCTTTTTTACTCAAGTTACTTTGGTCAGGTATTTTGTCTCTGCAAGCAGAAAAGTAACTAATATATCCCCTGAGAGACATTTTTATAACCATTCTAGAAATGTGTCTAAATGTAAAATGCTAGAATGACTGATATCAAGTGATCCATGAACTGCAATTGGAATGACATTGTTAAATTTAGAAATGGAGTTGGATTTATGAGAGAAGCCAAAGTTCATGTGGAAACTGAAACCCTGTGTCTCAGGCTACAGTGGTGGCACTGTAACCTGTCATTACCCACTGATCTTTTGGATGGTTTCTTCCCTTGGCACACTAAAAGACCCCAACAGGGAGATGTCTAGAGAATCCCTAGGATTTGATTTGATTTGATATTCATGATGTTAATTTATCATTTCTTCTTAAATAGCTGTATACCCAAATTTAACGTATTATATCTTTCCTAACAACAGTATTTACATTTTTTTAACAATGTATAAATTATGATAGTGTCTCTTTGAAAACATGCTTATGGTTTCTCAAACACTGTCTGGTCATATAAAAATAGGCATCTACACCTTCTTCTGGTAGAGTTCAAAGCAGTGTTAAAATGGTGCAGCTGCATCTCCTTTTTCATCAAAATCCTGTATTGCAAATTCTGAATTACTTTTTTTGCTGTTGATTCACTGAGAAATTAGCAAATAGTAAAAGGTGATTTAATGTATTTGGCACACATTGAAAAGAAAATGGTTTGTTATTTAATTTCCAAAATCAAGAACAACTATTCATTGAGGCTACATTTTTTTCCAGATATTCTTGGCAATTGTCACTATAAAAGAAAACTTGTTTTTACTTCTCCATTTAATGACAACCAGCATAAAGGTGCTAAGCCAGTGCTTCTGAAAACCAGAAACAGTCACCAAAACAGACCAGTGGGAAACAAATTGGGGAAATTTGAGATGTCAGCTTTGACAGGAAGCTGAAGATCAAACAAACCAAAATTGTTTTTCTTTTATGTGCTCCCTGATGAATTTGCTTTTAAGTACTGAATTTTCTGCGACTTCCACATATATAGTGGTCAGTGTCCAAGGGTATCTATCTAGGATGAAGCAAAGACAACAAAGGATATTTTTCCTGTCCCTCATCTCAGAGGGTCATTTGTGGTTTCCTGATTGTGTCATCATATTAAGGTCTACCGCAGAGGAAATATATACTTTGTCATCCAAGAAGTTAGACACAAGAGAGCTCAGCCTTCATAGTCTTAAACCCACTACTATGTCGACTTTTATCAGCCTCACATGGTGGGCATAAATATCTTTGAAGCTTTATACCAATATATGGTATATTCATAATCAATCTGTGATTGCCTACTACTTCCAAACTTGCAGTATTTTGATACTAGGAGAGGGAAAGGAGTGAAGGAGAGAGAGAGGGAAGGAAGGAGAAACAAACCCATAGTTCTTCTCATAGGGGAAAATAAGGCCATCACTATGCCTGGTTTCAAAGTTTTACAAAGTTCTCAATTTCTTTTCCAAGGGTTAGCAATGACCTGTGGGAAAACTGGCAACCATTTTCAGTGCAGTAAGAAATAAAACAATATGCTTTCAACTGAAGAGGTATTTTAAAACCCAATGTATTCCATATAGAGACCATCGTTTTATTCCTTAATTATTTACTTTTCTCTTGGGGTAACAAAATGCATTTTAACAAAGCAGTGATAATAATGGGCAGTGCACTTTGTTGGTGTTTTCAAATTTGTACTTCATAAGATAAAAATGTTGGTGTTGCTGAGTCTGGAAGCCCATGAAACACATTGCATAATTAGAGTGTTTCTTTCTGTTTCTGGGAATGCATGGGAAATTTAAATGATGCTCAGTCTCTATCACACATCAGATGCATCAGCATCTCTAAAGTTGAGGCTTCTCATCACTGTGCTTTTACAGTAGTCCTGATGTGAAGCTCATATGGAGACCCTGTGAGCAAGGAAGCTGCATAGAGCTCAAACTGTGTGCTTTCAACCTTGTGGTTCTGTACTTCAAAGTAATACTGCTTAACTGTCAATAGACACGAGGAGTATCTATCTAGTCAACCAAATCCTCAGAGTATAAAATTCAATAAGTAGTAATTGTCTGTCTTTTGTTAAATGCTGTTCAGCATCATGAATAACCTCTAAATCAAAACCAGGTCATTAGCGATTATTTCAGAAAATAGAAAATTATGACATGATGGCATGGCAGTAGGGGGTTAAAGTTCAAAAGAGGAGCCCCATGAGCATTTGTATTTTGTTTTCACAGAAATTATTTTAAAAGAAACCCATTGAGCTCAAATGTAAGAAAACCTAATTGATAAATAGAGAGTGTGGAAAGAAAGGATGTTTTGGAACATGGAAATTGGAAGAAACGGAAAAAGAAATCATCTATCATTAAAACTACAATACCATATGACTACAGACCTCTGAGAATGGCTATGAAAGTCAATCCATCAACCTGATAATGAAAACTATCTTCATCCATTGGGCTTCCGTCACATCAGCTGCAGCCCAGGCGTCTCACAAATGCCAGGAACTGATTTCTCATAGTTCTGGGTTCCAGAAAATCCAAGATCAAAGCACTTGTGGTTCTGGTGTCTGGGGAGGGCCCATAACCCAGATTAGTTAGGGGTTGGGATTCCAGCCATTCTGGGAGGACACACACAAACACTGTGATCAAGACACAAACTGTTGAAAAAAGATGCAGAAAAAATTAGGGTGTTTTCTTTTTCTTCTTTTTATTTTTTGGGGCTATTTATTTTTTGTTATGTTTTGTTTTTGCATTCTGACCAATGTTCCTCCTCCCTCCTCTCGTCCAAGCCCTCCCCCAGCCTCTCCTCTACCCCCTCTCACATCCACTCCTACTCTGTTTCTCTTCAGAAAAGGGTGGGCCTCCCATGGATATCAGACAGCCATAGTATATCCAGTTGCAATGAGACTAGGAAACTCCTATTCTATTAAGGCTAGGCAAGGCAATCTAGGAGGAGGAAAAAGTCCCAAAATCAGACAACAGAGTCAGCAGAAATCACCCCTGTTCATTCTGTTAGGAGTCCCACAGAAGACCTAGTTACACAACTATAACATACATGTGGAGGACCTAGGTTAGTCCCATGCAAGTTCCCTGGTTGTCAGTCCCCTCTCCATGAGTTGGTTCTGTGGGTTTTCTTGTGGTGCTCTTGACCCCACTGGCTCCTACAATCCTTCTTCTCCCTCTTCTTCAGGACACCATGAGGTCTGTCTAAAATTTGGCTGTGAGCCTCTGCATCAGGGTCCCTACATCAGTCACTGAATGAAGGCTTTCTGATGACAATTGGTCTAGGCACCAATCTGTGTATAGCAGAATTTCATAGGAATCATTTAACTGACATTTTTTCCAGTTATGTTTGTTCTATCCTAGTTCTCTGAGCTATCCTGTGTCTTGTCCTGGACCTCAGGTATGAGTTTCCTCTCAGGGTATGGGTCTCAGCCTGGGCCAGTCACTCCCACAGTTTCTGCACCATCTTTATTCCAACACATCTTGTATATAGGACAAATTGTACGTCAAAGTTTTTGTGGCTCGGTTGGTGTCCTAATCCCTCCATTGGAAGACTTGTCACAAAAGATGGCCAGTTCAAGATCCATATCCCCCTTTGCTAGGAGTCTTATCTAGGGTCACCCTTGTGGATTGCTGGGAGTCTCCATTGCATTAGGTTTCTAGCTTGTCCCAGACTTGCCCCCAGATTCCATTTGTCTCTGCCAGTACTCTTTCTATCTACCTTATCCCTCCTGTTCCCATCCCTATTCCTCCACCCAGAACCCTCATTCCATCCAATGATGATGTCCATTCTAGTTCCCCTTCACAGTGAGATTCATCCATCTCCCTTGAGTCTTCCTTGTTACTTACCTTCTCTGGGTCTGTGGATTGTAGCATGGTTCTCCTTTAATTATGGATGATATTAATGTATAAGTGAGTACAAATCATATTTGACTTTCTGGGTCTAGGTTACCTTACTCAGGATGACCTTCTCTTGTTCTATCCATTTGTCAGCACATTTCACAATGCCAATGCTTTTAATAGCTGAGTAATATTCCATTGTGTAAATGTACCACATTTTTTTTTATCCAATTATGCCTATAATTCAAAGATTTGTTCTTCACATGGTATCTCACAGATCGTGCATGTTCCTTTTCTGTGCATTAAAAAAAAAAAAAAGCTTTTTCATATTCTTTGCTTGTATTGTCTAATCCCTCTACTTTGTCTTCAAGTTCTGATATATATCTTCCTTCTATTTTATCCATTCTACTTGTAAGATTTTCTGTTGCAATTTCTAGTTGGGTTATTGAGTTCAACTCCATCTTCATTTCAGCTTGACTTTTCTTCAATATTTCTATTGCATTCCTGAGTTCTGTTTTCAGATCCTGAACTGCCTTCATCATTTCATTCCTCTGTATTTTCTTGTATGTCACTTAGGCGCTTATTGTTATCCTCTTAAAGTTCAATAATGTGTTTTTCTTTATGTATATTCTTTAACATCTTTGAACTCTTTGATAAAGTTTATACTGTTCTTTTAAATTCTCTGTCCTGGGGTTTATCCAAGTAATTGTCATTAGAGAACACTTTTGTAGAACTATTTGGTTTGATGGGAGACATACTATATTGGATTTTTTGCATTGTTTTTGTGATGTGACTAGGACAATGAAGTCCACTGCTTTCTTTGATAGTATCTCTGATGTGAGATTCTAGTCTTCCTTTGACTGGGCCAGTACAGAAGCTGCATAACCAAAGATAAACTGGATAAAGCTATTACTTAACGGGCTTTTTTTTTTCCTACATCCTCTGCATCACTTTTCTACATCCAGAAGAATCAGGTGGGGCCCTCTATACCCACATAATCTACTAAATTGAACCCATGTTAGGCAAAGCTGGTATAGGAGCCATGGTCTGGTACTAGGCCTGTAGGTATGAAGATGGAGAAGGGAGTAGATAGCAGTAAGGGTAAAGGACTGATCATATAAAGTCAGAGCTGCAGGCTGAGGATAGACTCATGGGAATGTATATGGCAGTTGGAAAGATGGGAGAGAGGAGGAGGGACATACAAGTTTGGGTATAGAGGTGCTAGCAGTGCTGAATACAAGTGGGAATACTCACCAGGCAAAGGCAGTTCAGGATCTATGAATCTGGAGTTAGGCCTGTGGATATGGAGATGATGGTGGTACCTTATATGTACTTTTTTAATGGTAACTTGTTTTACTCCACTTTTTAAAAAAATTATCAACTACCAGTCTTGATCATGTTAGCAAAATATGTTTTTTAATACATAGGAAGGTCAGGAATCACATAAATACCAAACTCTAGTGGCAATTAGTTGGAGGAAAAATACCTCAAATTGATAAACCATTAAACACTAGTAAAGGCATATTAGATGGATAATACAGTTAAATCATAATTTAAAAATTAATGCAAGGCCTACATTTTTGTTCTCTATAATACATAGCTTTGCAAGGCTCAGGCTAGGAACACTGTTCTGTTATAATAGTTTATCACTATATAATTGCTTCTTAGGTATAAGCAGAATCCAGGCTACCGCAGCTCCAACAATCAAGGTTTAACTACTTAAACCCAATATGCCAGTTAGACATATAGGTATTGCTGTAAAGCAGACAGAGGAGATTTACTTAAAAAATTACACAATTTGCCATATTGTAAAGAAAAACAGTGAGGAAAAAAAAAAGCAGGCTAAGCAAGCCTAGAAAGCAATCCAGTAAGCAGCAATCGTCTATGGCCTCCTCTTCAGTTCCTGCCTTGGGTTCCTGCCCTATTTGAGTTCCTACCCTGACTTCTATCAGTGATATACTGTGATGTGGAACTATAAGCTGAAATAAATCCTTTCTTTGCCACACTATTACTGGACATGGTGTTTTACAACAGCAACAGAAATCCTAACTAGGACAAATTATACAGCAATTAATGTGTTCTTCATATTTCCCACATTGAAACAAAAGCTATTTGGCAGTATAATAGAATGAAGCTCTTATTAAGAGGAGCAGATCTAAGGGGACAAAGATGCTGCTGTGTCAAAATACTTGGCCCACCATGTGCTCCAAACTATACCCCTGTGTTTCTTTATTATGTGAGCCAAGAAAGTCCCTTTAGGGCCTGGTTGAGTTGGAGTGAGGTTTCTGTCACTTGGATTTCCTGACTAATATGGTAGTGTATGGCTTTTCAAAACATTACCAGTAAATCTTCCACAAGGAATGTTTGTAATAGTTTATGGGAAGACCTGCAAGGAAAATATAACAAGTGGAGCAAATTTGGAAAAACACAGAGTAGCACCTCTTTACAAACCATCTAAAAATGTGCATGGGAAATAAAGTTGTAGAGAAAAAATCATCCTGAAGTAGTGGCAATGAGTGGTAAGTGACAGTGAGTCCCACCATATGTCTTGAGGATCTAAAATGACAAATGAAGTGGCTTTTGAAGTGTAAAATAGATATCAAAAAGGCTGAAACATCATGAAACATCCTTATGAAAGACATTTGCAGAGCTCGTAGGGAACTGGTCAGAACAATGGAATAAGTCTAGATATCAATAGAAAGAGAAACTACGGGAACTATGCAAACTCATGGAAACTAAATAGTGAACTTCCCAGTGAAAATCTTTTAAGGAAGAAATCAAGACAAAAATTAAAACATCTTAGAATTAAATGAAAAGCAAAATCAAAATCAACGTACCAAGACCTGTGGAACACAATGAAGGAAGTCCTGTTAGGAAAGTTTGTGGTACTAAATGCCTACATAAAAAAACAAAACAAACAAACAAAACCACAAAACTGGAGGGGCTTCAAATAGGTAGTTTAGTTTTGCAGCTCAAGGTATTAGAAAAAGGAGAATATACAATGCCCCAAAAAAATAAACAGTAAAGGATAAGAACTGACAGGAGAATTAAAGAAATACACATGAGGGCCTGGAAAGATGGCTCAGCATTTAAGAATACTTGCTACTCTTGGAGATGACCCAGTCTCTTGCACTAACCTGACAGCTCACAACCATCTTTAACTAAGTTCTGGGGAATATAATGCCGTCTTTTGGCCTCTATAGGCATTGCGCGTAAGTGGTGCATGTACACTCACACAGAATTCAAACATATACATCTGAGAGAAATCATCCACCATGACCAAGTAGGCTTCATCCCTGGAATGCAGGGATGGTTTAACATACGAAAATCTATCAACGTGATCCATCATATAAACAAACTGAAAAAGAAAAACCATATGATCATCGCCATAGATGCTGAAAAAGCCTTCGAGGAAATTCAACATCCTTTCATGGTAAAGATCTTGGAGAGATCAGGGATAACAGGAACATACCTAAGCATAATAAGAGCAAATCAACAGCCAACATCAAACTGAATGGAGAGACGCTTAAGGCGATTCCTCTAAAATCAGGAACAAGACAAGGCTGCCCTCTCTCTCCATATCTCTTCAATATCGTACTTGAAGTTCTTGCTAAAGCTATAAGACAACTAAAGGAGATCAAGGGGATACAAATTGGAAAGGAAGAAGTCAAACTTTCTCTATTTGCAGATGATATGATAGTTTACATAAGCAACCCAATAAACTCTACCAGGGAACTCCTACAGCTGATAAACACCTTCAGCAACTAGCAGGAAACAAGATAAACTCAAAAAAATTAGTAGCCCTACTTTATTCAAATGACAAAGAGGCTGAGAAAGAAATCAGAGAAACATCACCCTTTACAATAGCCACAAACAACAAAAAATATCTTGGGGTAATGCTTACCAAACAAGTGAAAGACCTATATAATAAAAACTTTGTGGCTCTAAAGAAAGAAATTAAAGAAGATACCAGAAAATGGAAAGCTCTCTCATGCTCTTGAATAGGTAGGATAAATATAGTAAAAACGGCAATCTTGCCAAAAGCAATCTACAGATTCAATGCAATCCCCATTAAAATCCCACCACAATTCTTCACTGACCTTGAAAGGACAATAATCAACTTTATATGGAAAAACAAAAGACCCAGGATAGCCAAAACAACCATGTACAATAAAATAACTTCAGGAGGTATCACCATCCCTGACTTTAGCTCTACTACAGAGCTATAGTTCTGAAAACAGCCTGGTATTGGCACAAAAACAGACAGGTAGACCAATGGAATCGAATTGAAAATCCTGATATTAACCCACACACCTATGAACACCTGAGTTTTGAAAAAACAGCTAAAAGAATACATTGGGGCAAGGACGGCATCTTCAACAAATGGTGCTGGCACAATTGGATGATGGTGTGTAGAAGACTGCAGATAGACCCATGTCTGTCGCCATGCACCAAACTCAAATCCAAATGGATCAAAGACCTCAACATCAAACCAGCCACACTGAACCTCTTAGAAGAGAAAGTAGGAGGTACCCTTGAACAAATTGGTATAGGAGACTGCTTCCTGAACATATTTCCAGGGGCACAGACACGGATAGCAACAATTAATAAATGGGACTTCCTTGAACTGAGAAGCTTCTGTAAGGCAAAGGACACATTGGACAAGACCAAATGGCAGCCCACAGTCTGGGAAAAGATTTTTCACCAATCCTATATCCGACAGAGGGCTGATCTCCAAAATATACAAAGAACTCAAGAAACTAGTCAACAAAACACCAAATAACCCTATGAAAAAATGAGGTACAGAACTGAAGAAAGAATTCTAAATAGAGGAAATCAAAAACGCTGAAAGACACTTAAGAAAGTGCTCAATATCCTTAGCTATCAGGGAAATGCAAATCAAAACAACTTTGAGATACCATCTTACTCCTGCCACAATGGCTAAAATTAGAAACACCAATGACAACTCATGCTGGAGAGGATGTGGAGAAAGGGGAACACTCCTCCACTGATGGTGGGAGTGCAAACTTGTACAGCCATTTTCGAGATCAGTGTGGTGGTTCCTCAGGAAAATGGGAATTAGTTTACCACAGGACCCGGCAATCCCCCTCTTAGCCATATACCCAAATGATCCACATCCATGCAACAAAGACATCTGTTCAACTATGTTCATAGCAGCATTATTTGTAATAGCAAGAACCTGGAAGCAACCTAGATGCCCCTCAACTGAAGATTGGATAATGAAGATGTGACACATCTACACAATGGAATACTACTCAGCAGAAAAAAAAATAATGGAATCTTGAAATTCGCAGGCAAGTGGATGGCACCTGAAGAAACCATCCTGAATGAGGTAACCCAGTCACAAAAAGAGTAACATGGTATGTACTTGCTCATATATGGATTTTAGACATAGAGCAAAGGATCACCAACCTATAATTCACAACACCAGAGGAACTAGGATACAAGGTGTATTCTAAGAGATTCTTATAAAGTCCCTCACAGAAGGGGAAAGGGACAAGTCCCCCAGAGCACAGGAGAAGTGGGGTGAGGGCAGTGAATGGAGAGAGAAGTAGGAGAAAGAGAGGGGGAAGAGAGGAAAAAACATGCGACTAGGAAGATTGAGTCAGGGTAGGAATAGAAGACAGAAGAGCGAGAGAGAGAGAGAGAGAGAGAGAGAGAGAGAGAGAGAGAGAACATATAAGAGGGAGCCATTATTGGTTTGAAGAGAAAAGTGAACCTAAAGAAAGGTCTAGAGACCTACAAGACTGCCGCCAACTAACAATTTTAGCAACCTTGGAAAGGCTACCATAAATGCCCTTCCCGGATAGTGAGATCAACAACTAACTTATCCATGGAGCTCTCATCTAATACCTGTTAGAAACAGAAGCAAACACCCCTACCTAAACACTGAATTGAACTAGAATCCAGATGCAGACAGAGAGGACAAGACCAGGTTGCAGAAACACATAGAGACAGCTGACCTGAACAAGGAGGAGCTAACAAGCCCCCAGACTGATAGCTGGAAGCCAGCATGGGACTGACTCAGACCCCCCTGAATATGGGTCTCAGCTAGAAGAACTGAGCAGTCTAAGGGACCTCAGACAGTGGAATAAGGATGTATTCCTGGTGCACAAAGGGACCTTGCAAACACATCCCCCATGGAGGGATATTGCCTTTACCTAAAGACAGGAGAGAAGCCCTAGTCCCTACTTCAAATGGCCTGTCAGAGCTACATGACCCCACCTGGATGGCATTGCCCTACATGTGTAATGGGGTGGGGGATGGGAAGGGAGGGTGGTCAGAGTTCATGTAAGGGGGCAGAGAGGGTAAAATGGAGGGAGGAAGGAGGGAGAGGGAACTGGGATCAACATGTAAAATAATAAATTAAATAAAAAGAAAATATATAAATCTCAAAAAATAAGAACACTACAAAAAAAATCAATGAGACATAGTTGGTTCTTTGAAAAAAAATTAGTAAGATTGACAACCTTTAGCCATTAATTTGGCCTGAATTGACAAAATCAGATAAAAAAAATGAAATGCCAAAACTCTTCAAATTATTTCATGAAATGTAAAAGAAAGGAATATTTGCAAAATTTTTTATTACCCTGAAACCAAAATCATACAAAGAGCCAACAAAAAAAGAAAATTGACAGCCAATCTTTCTAATGAACTAAATGCAAAACTTATCAATAAAAATGTTTCCATTCCAAATTCAAGGACACATCAAAAAGAAGATGATCAATCACAATCAACTCAGCTTTATCCCACCAATGCAGATATGGTTCAACATAGTCAGATTAGTGAACGCATTCAACCACATAAAAGTCAAATACAGAAACCACCTGATTATGTGGTTGGATTCAGAATACAAAATGAGAAATACAATAACCCTTCATGATAAAAGTCCTGGAGAATGTAGGGATATAGGAGCTCTATCTTAACATAGTAAATGCAACATACTACAAGCCCATAACTAACAACATTCTAAATAAAACCTGGGTTAGTGTGCCACTTATGTGCAGTGGCACAGAGGCCAGAGTTTTCCTCAAAAGGAAACACTAATACTCATAAAATTGTTTTATGAAATATGAAGGGAAGAAGCATTTCGAAAATCTTTATGAAGTCAATATTATCCTGATAACAAAACTAGAAAAATATCCAACACAAAAACAAAATTATGAACTGATCCCCATTTAGCATGGTATTGATTGTGGGCTTGTGGTATGTTGCATTTATTATGTTGAGATATGTCTCCTGTATTCAAAGACTTGCATAATAAAAACTAAGACAATGAAGAAGATACCAGAGAATGGAAACCTCAAAGCTTTCAACAAAAATATCAAGAAAAGACAAAAATGTCTATTCTGTTATTCCATATTCAATACAGTGTTTGAAATCTTACCTAACAATAAGACAAAGAAAGTAGATAAAGGGTAAGAAATATGAAAAGAAGTCATTATTATTTTTTGCAGATAAAATTATTCTATATATAAAACATCCTAAAGAGTTCATTAGAAAAACTCCTACAACTAATGAATATTTTCGCAAAGTATCAGGATGCAATGTTAACACACAAAAGTCAGTAGCTTTGCCATATACAAATGGGAGAAATACCAATAAATAAATGAGACAGGAAAAATCCTGTTCATTATAACCTCAAAAATGTATCCTGGGGGGCTGTAAAGATAGTCAAGAACATTTGGTGCTGTTCCAGAGGACCCAGATTCAACTCCCAGTACCCACATATTGGCTCTTCTGTAACTTCAGTCCTGGGTATCTAATTCCTTCTTTTAGCCTTCATAGGCACTACATGTATTTACAACATAAAATAAAAAGAGATAAAGTCTCAAAAATGTATCTTGAGATAAATCTAAGAAAATGGAAGACTTGTAAAATAAAAACTAAGACACTGATGAAAGAAATTAAAGATGATACCAGAAAATGCAGAAAATTGAAAGATCTCCCATGCTTATAGACAAGTAGTATTAATATTGTGGAAATGGGGAATCCCCCAGAGGGACCTGAAGGCAGAACAAAGAAGCTAGCTTGGGCCACCATTGCTACCTTGCCCCTCCATCCTCAGGTAGAGAGTAGAGAAGTGAGTACTTGGGCCACCTCAACCCCACCTCTCCCTCTCCCAAACTGCTGTCCTGCAGCAGCCAGACCCTTCCTGCCACTGAATCCCCCAGAAGGACCCGGAGGCAGAACAAAGCTTCCAGTATCAGCTGCCATTCCTATCTTGCCCCTCCAACCTCCAGTAAAGAGAGGGGAAATGGCCATTCTACCAAAAACAGTCTACAAATTTAACATAATCTCCACCAAACTTCCAACACTACTCTTTGGGAAAAAAATGAAAAGCAGTGTTTAATTTCATTCAGAAACATACACATAGAGAGAGAGAGAGAGAGAGAGAGAGAGAGAGAGAGAGAGAGAGCATATCCCAAATAACCATAAGCAATAAAAGAAAATAGAGGCATTACCATCCCTGGCTTTAAGTTATGCCACAGAACTACAGTATTTAAAACATGAAAACAAATTGAATACAATTGAGGACCCGGTTATAAGTCCACACACCTATGGCCACCTGATTTTTGATAGAGACAAAAGTACACAGGTAAAAAAAGACAGTGACAGCATCTTCAACAAATGTGTGCTGGTCAAACTATGTAGAAGAGTGAAAGTTAATTTTTACCTCTCACCCTTGCACAAAAGTCAATTCTAAATGGATCATGGCCTTGACAAAAGATAGTATACAACATCATCATTTGAGTAAAGAGTCAGGCTACAAAATGGGGGAAATGTTTACCAATTATATACCTGACAGAAGATTCATATCTAAAATATACAAAGAAATAAAAACAACTAGACATTAAGCAAAACATCCCAATTAAAAAAAATTGAGAATGGAACTTAACAGACAGTTGTCAAAAGATGAAATACAAATGGATGAAAAAAAATTACTAAATGTTTGACTTCCTTATCTATTAGGGAAATGCAAATTAAAAATGTTTTCAATTTCATACCGTAGTCAGAATGGTGAATGTTAAAGCAACAAATAACTGCAGATGCTGGTATGGATATGAAGAAAGGAGAACACTTATTGCTGGTAGGAGTGCAAACCAGTACGGCCACTATGGAAATAAGTGTAGGTGTTATTTAAAAAGTTAAAAAATAGGTCTACCACTAGATCCAGTTATTCCCCCCTCCTTGGTTTTATATTCAATACTCTATATCTTACTACAGAGACACTTGCTCACCCATGTTCTTTTCTGCTCTACTCATAATAGCCAGAAAAAGAAAACAGTCAAGATGAGTATCTAATGATGAATGGATAATGAAAATGTCATGCATTTACACAATGGGAAATTAGTCAGCTGCTAAGAAAAATAAAATTCACAGGTAAATGGACAAATATAGAAATAGTCATTTGGAGTAATATAACTCAGACCCAGAAAGACAAATGACACATGCTTTCCCTAATTTATGAGTGTTAGCTTTGACTTCTGAGATATGTGTGCTTCATTTGGAATGCCATAGAAGTCCAGAAATTAGTAAAGAGACATGGGGATGACATTTAAGGGAGAAGAGATATAATACTATGAAATAACAGGGTTAGAGGCGAATAGCGGGACAGGATGGAATAATTGGGGTGGGAGATGGGATGGCAGGCTGGAAGTGGGACTTTTGGGAGGGATACATAACACTAAAGATCTTCCTTAAATGGCATGAAAACTTTATCTGGAGAAGCTTCCTAGAACATATGCATGTACATATATATATATATATGTATGTATATATATATATACATATATATATATATGTATATATATATATATATATATAGTTTTAGTGGAGGTACTGTACCAAGGATAAACTAGACACAAATTGCTAATAAATACAAATCCCAATACCTCTGTGAATTGTTGGTTAATGGAATCCCATAAACCTCCAAGTATTGCAGGTTATTGAAAACACTTTTGATTACCCTCCAGAACATGATGGAAAGTAAGGCTGAAGATACCCCACACTTAAATCATAGAACATGGAAATTATGCTGGTACTCATTTAGACCCTTGATTCCTACTGGCTAGCTTTCATAGTGCTAGATGATAGCACCCAAGTTACCCCAAGGGAAAACTAAATGCAGGTGCCATCAAGCTACAAATCTTGCAAGGTACAATAATGACTGGTACATATGTTACGGAAGTAACCAACTACTTTCTGGTTGTATTGAAGGCCTGATCCATAAGATAGAATCCATTTCTGGTACTGTTAGTGGGGCCAAGAACTTGTGGTTAGATAGGTCGTGAACACTAAGGAAGAACCTACTACTATTATTCTAGTGAACATACTATTAAAATGACCTCCCAATGACTTGTTGCTATATCCATGGGTCACTGCATTTTTCAACTTTCATAAGAGAAGCTACTTTTTACAACTGACAACAATTAACATAGAGCTTTTCAAATCATCAATGTTCAGAATATAAGAAACTGGATTATTATCCTTTCAAGGTCAGTGAAGAATTGTTGTGGGATTTTAATGGGGATTGCATTGAATCTGTAGATTGCTTTTGGCAAGATTGCCACTTTTACTATGTTTATCCTACCTATCCAAGAGCATGGGAGATCTTTCCATTTTCTGTTATCTTCTTTAATTTCTTTCTTTAGAGCCACAAAGTTCTTATTATATAGGTCTTTCACTTTTTGGTAAGTGTCACCCCAAGATACTTTATGTTGTTTGTGGCTATTATAAAGGGTGATGTTTCTCTGATTTCTTTCTCAGCCTCTTTGTCGACTGAATAAAGTAGGGCTATTAGTTTTTTTTTTTTTTTTTTTTGAGTTTATCTTGTATCCTGCTAGTTTGCTGAAGGTGTTTATCAGCTGTAAGAGTTCCCTGGTAGAGTTTTTTGGGTCTCTTATATAAACTATCACATCATTTGCAAACAGAGAAAGTTTGACTTCTTCCTTTCCAATTTGTATCCCCTTGATTTCCTTTAGTTGTCTTACAGCTTTAGCTAGAACTTCAAGTACAATATTGAAGAGATATGGAGAGAGAGGGCAGCCTTGTCTTGTTCCTGATTTTAGAGGAATCGCCTTAAGCTTCTCTCCATTCAGTTTGATGTTGGCTGTTGGTTTACTGTGTTCTTCTATAAATTCAATGAACATGACTTACCCTTCTCCCCAAGGTTAGAGAATTTCACAGAAGATGAGGTAGAAAAAAAATGTAAGAATCAGAGGTGGAAGAACTTAAAATCATATTTTCTGTATAGAACAGGGAAGTTGCACAAAAGACCTCACAATGATTATGACAATATGAATACAACCTGCAAAAGCTCAAGACATACAAAAATCCCAGCTTAGAGGTAGGGAGGCAGGCATGAAATCCCATCACTAGCTGAGAAGTTATTGGCATTTGATAGCTGTTTAGAGTGGAGGGGTCAGATTTCTTTAATGGTGCCATCCCTTGTAGGTTTACAACTCTCCAGGACAGGCCCCACTCCCAAAAGTATTTCACAACAAAAACCGAATTAAAGGTCAGATGATGATGATGATGATGATGATGGGAAAGCAGGAAGAAGGGAGCAAGAGGAGAAGAGGGGAAATGTGAGGAGGAGAAGAGGAAGATAAGGAAGGAGAAGAAAAGTAAGAAGAGGAGGAAAACAGGAATAGGAAGAAGAAAAAAGGAAAGGCAACTCCTCATCCTCAAAGTTCTGTGAGTAGGGAGACAAGGGTGGACATAGATGGAGTTTCATGATAAATGTAATCAAGTTACACTATTAAATTCTCAAATAATTATAAAATGTTATTTTAAAATAACTCATATACATGAATACAATATTTTACCACCTCAATTACTCTTTCTTACCTCTCACTATTCCCCTTTAACCCTGTATACTATGTATTCCATCTCTTCTCCCTTGAAAGCCATCCCCATGGCTCCTTACTAATTTCCTGGCCTTCAGGTATTCCAAATGAAACACACATATCTAAAGATATGTGGCATTTGTCTTTCTGGATCTGGGTTTATGTCACTCAGAATGATTATTTTTACCTCTACTCATTTCTGTGCCAATTTCATAATTTAATGAGATTTCTTTCAATAAAGTCTAGAAAGAATTCTTCCAGCACTCCTCAAACAAGATTTCTTAATCATTCCTTAATCATTCATGTATAAACTGTAGTAATGACATTATTCAACCAGTAGGGCTTTCTGAATAATGCTAATATTTTCAACAAGATGTTTAAGTACTTAGAAACATCCAGCATGCTAGTAGCACAGGGAAAAAACTGGGAATCTTAAATCCTAGGAATTAAGGACAGCACAAGACTCCTTTCATTCCTTGGAACAAAAGAGAGGGAGGAAGAGATTGGTGGGGTGGAGTTTGTATATGTGTTTTGGTATGGATCTCTTTTGACCAAACATCATTAGGTTTAACTAAAAATGATCCATACATGTTTCTATTACGCACACATTGTTCAAAAGTTCAAAGGACAGTTTCCTTTTTCCTAAAGTACATTCAAGGACTAGATCCCATGTAAAACCAAGAGGTTATAGCCCTGCTGCCATTCCAGTGAGAATGGGGGCAAAGGCAGGAAATTCTAGCAAGTTGACCAGTTAGACAGCCTAAATGGTGAATTCCTGATCCTTCACAAGACCCAGTCTCAACACAAAAGGTAAATAATGATTGAGAAGTCATATGATGTCAGCCTCAGGCCCCCTCACAAATGTGCCCACACACATGCAAGCATGAATGAATAAGAGTGCAGACCCTACACACACTGAGAAACATTAGCATGAGCATAAATTAAAGTGACCATCTATTCAGCTTAGCTGTTCAGCTAAAAAGGAAGTGTTAGTGAGTTATCCATGTCTCCCATGTGTACCTTTGAAGTAGATGGTTGACAACACTGGTTTTGGACTTCTGAGTCCAAAACTGAAGTTAAGAATGAAGTCCAAGTCCATCATGAATGAACTATGTGAGTTGCAGTTATAGAGTCTCTCTGATCAGTTTTATTATCTATGAGTTATTTTCCCACAGTCCTTCCAGTTATAGCTCCTATCATTTTAGTCTCAAGTTAACATGGCCCCTATTCTGAGAAGCCTTTCTTTTTTTAGCATCCCATCCAAAATGGTCACTGCAGGTCATCAGCTCTTGTATACCTGATTGTTTGAATAGTAATTGGGATGCTTTATTGTTTCATGATTTAATCACTATCTGTTTATTGTTTCATTATTAGCCACACTGGTAGCATAGAAGCTTTCAGAAGGCAAAGAGCTTACCTGCCTGTTTTTCAGGACATTGGATCTTCCTGGAATAAATTAGGCACCTAATGTCTACTTGAAGAATAATTAAATATGAAAAAGCCTCTATACATTCCTGCTATGTTTCAGTCTCTTATGAAGATTAGAAAGAGCAAAAAAAATGTACCTACAACTTTTGAGGTATTGAGCACTATAATAAAGTAAAACCTTTTATTATATTCTCATTGGTTTAAAAAAAACTAACTGCATATTTCCACCTATAACTGTATAGGAGTGATTAGCAAATTCTATTCAAAGCTAATAAATTCTAAACATGGAAAGCAAGACACTCCTTGTAGTGAGATAGTCCTTCTGTGGCACTGACCACGCCCATTGGAGGTGGAGCCATGGGCGGAAGTGAACTGTGGAAGGAGGTCGGAGGAAGAGGGGTGGGGGGGAAGCTCTCTTCTTGTCGGGACTCAGACTGGAGAGCATCCGGTGAAATTTCCTGATGTTCATCTGTCTAGGTTGTAAGTTATTTCTCCATGAATAAACATATATTCGGCCTATTTGTTTATCCTGATCCTTATTTAACCACAATAACTCCTCCAATATTCTGAGACAATTTCTGTTAGAAAAACCAGAAAGAAAGCAAAATGAAATGTACAAGTATCATTGCCACGTAATCTGTGCCACCCTCAATTATGGTTTTTAACTAGAGTCACTTCAAATATCCTTGCCTCTGTAGTCAGTGGAACTTGGGGAACTGTTTTCCCACAGCATTCCATAAGAGGTCACCAAGACAAGAGGGGGTAAAGAATACCATGCCAGTATATGTGCCTGTGGGTCTGACATCTCCTGCTGTCTTCTCAGATCTGACTCAATTGGCCAGTGATGAGCAAGCAAGTACAGTCAGACCTGACCTTACGATGTGACTCAGGTCTCTGTGATCCTTCTCAAAGTTGACCATACAAAGCCTTGCCTTTTTCTGAAGGCTTCATGATTTAGAGAGGGCTGTAGAATAAATATCAGGCTGGAGTCTTGCTCAACATGTTGTCACCGCCTTAGTATGAATTCCTTAACCATTGAGTCACTTGCTTTTCCTAATAGGGGATGCTGATTTGGAACACTCTGAGATGTCAGTGTGGGATCTTCTAAATCCGCACAGCTTCCTAAATATTATGAAAACATAGTGGTTAAGATTATAAACTTCTAATTCATTCAGGGATGTGTCAGAGACTCAGTACCATACCTCCACAAACTGGATGGCTCTGGTCAGTTTCCATACCTCTCTGAGTTTCAACTTCTTTGACGTTAAATGGAGTGACAGATGCTTAAGCTCCATTGGTAGAGTGACTCTCATGTATGCACAGACCCTGATTCCTTGATCTATAGCCCCACACAAAGCATGACTTGGTGATATGCTTGTGATCATAGCACTTGAGAGGAGTAAACAGAAGGATATGAAGTTCAAGCTCATCCTTAAGTATATAGCAAGTTCAACACCAGCCTGGGCCATATATCCTAGCTTAATATAAATAAACAAATAATTAAGTAAATAATAAGTAATGATACCAAGTAACTTACAAAAACTTCTTTAGAATTCATTGAGGAGATACATACAAAGCCCTTCACATGATCACTCAAATATCAGGCCACAAGTACAGCATTATATAACTTTATAATGCCAAGTTATATAGGTGATATATGTATATATCATGTAAATGAAATAGTTGAGAGACCAAACAAGCTCACTTAAACAATTATCTCAGTTTCCAGATAAATGCAGGAAAGAGCTTTAATTCTTGACTAAAGGCTTTTTAAATGTTTTGCTCTAGATTATTTTCCTTAAGTCTATGTGTGAGTATGATGCTTTGGTGAATAAATTTAATTAGATACACAGTATCGCATCCTATTACATGAAAAAAATACATATATGTTTTTTAATTATAAGATGGTAAGGGTCACATCATAAACTAAGTGGGTTTTATAGATGTCAGTAGTTATCTCTAAGGTTCTGTCTCTGTCTGTAAAGAAGCCCACTTAGCTCACAGAAGGTGTGGTTCGGTCTTTGTGATATACAGAAATGAGAATAGGTCTGTGACTCCCAAAATGAATTCTCTATATCATCAACTTTGAAAGATGATAAGTAGTGTTCAGTCCTCTAATTATATTTGGAAAATACCAGGTAATGTGTTTCTAACATAAGATATATCAAATGATTTGAGCTCTGATTTGCTAACATTTATTTGCCAGAGGAATGAAGCTTTCTGTATTTCTCAAATATCAATTTGAGATTTTATTTTTATCATTAAGTATATTATGGGGCCAGGCAATAATAGCACATACCTCTAATCTCAGCACTCAGAAGACAGAGGCAGGCAGATCTCTGTTAATTCAATGCCAGCCTGGCCTACAAAGCTACACCGGGAAACCATGCCTCAAAAAACAAACAAAAACAAAACAAAACAAAAGGATATTATGGGTTCTAAGAAATTGTGTGTGTGTGTGTGTGTGTGTGTGTGTATGAGAGAGAGAGAGAATAGGTATGTATATGATGTATGCATATATCTGGTGTACACATATGGTAGTGTATGCATGTAAGTGCTATATTCATGTGTGATATATACATGCATATGATGTAGGCATGTGTGTAGTATATTTCTGTGTATGATACAGATATTTATCGTATATTCATGTGTATGATGTATGTATGTGGAGTGTGTGCACAGTGTATGTATGTGTGGTATATGTGTATGGTATAGTCATATGTATGATATAGGCATGTATGTGCAATGTATGTTATATGCATATTGTTGTGTATGTGTGTTTGCTTGTGCATGATGTGTCATGTGTGCCTGAATATGAAGTATGAATTGTGTGATATATGCATGTGTGGTGTGTGTATGTGAAGGCAAAAGAAGGATAAAATGTCTCCCCATCTATTGCTTTGAGAAATAGACTCTTGCTAAACCTGGATCTCACTGCTTTTTTTTTTTCTTTTTTTCTTTTTGCTTGTTTGTTTCTCTTGGCTATGCTGGCTGTCAGAAAGCCCCAGCAATCCTCCTGTCTCCAATCTGCTTCTGGCTTTTATGCGGGTCAGGTATCCAAATTCAGGTCACATACTTGCATAGCAAGGGCCCTTGCCCACTGAACCATATCGCTAGGTCTTTAAGAAAAATTTAGTGGGGATCCCTCCAGCCCTGAAACCCAGATATTTGTTCTTTCCTTCTTTTTTCCTTTCTTCCTTGCTTTCTTTCCTTCTTTTCTTTTCCTTTCATCCTTCCTTCATTTTTCTTTCTTTTCCTTCCTTCCTTTATTTTTTCTTTCTTTTCCTTGCTTCCTTGCTTCCTTTCTTTCTTCTTTGTGCACACTCTGGTCTTTCCCAAAACCATTCTCAGCCTCCTCACATAATTCTGTATTGCCGCAGTGCGAGTACCCAGACGTTTCTCAGTCAGCCTGCACTTTTGGTCTTGTGTTACCAGTACATCAATCAGTGCTGATAATTGCTAAGACTACCCCGATAACTAACTGCAGAAGTAGAAACATAAGGCCCTTGTCTTCAGTGGGAGAAAGAAAAGACGGTTTGGACCTTCTACAGTGTTTAGTCTTAGTGTCTGTCAGTAATGTCAGTTAACACAACATCCTTTCTTGGTAGGCTGGATGCTGCTAAGGAAAAAGGCACTGAGGAAAAAAATGTTTTTAAAAATTAACCAAATAGCACCAAGAAAGTGACTGGATTTGACCTCTAAATATCTGAGCTGCCATTGTAAAGTATGTGCCAATAGGGTCTTCCACACTGTCTGGCAAAAACTGCACAATGCATATTTGAGCACCCTGCACTGTTCTCTTCTCTCCCTTTTTCTCCTGCATATTTCAAGGAGGTAATCCAGGAAAAATGCCTTCCTCCTATATTAAATTAGTTTGATGACGTGCTTCTTCTTGTCCAGACAGTGCAAATGTTTACTTTATCCATCAGATTAGGCAAAGTATAACTGAGGGTAGTGAGAGGAACATGCATGCTATTTTCATGAGTCACTGTCAGAGAAACTGTAGAAAAAGGAAAGCCACACTTCTCTGATACATTTCAGGCAGTGGGAAACAGGAGATGTGTATGACCAGGAACTCTCTGCCAGCACTCACTCCAGACGAGGCCAATTCTGGTACATTCGATGACTGAACATTATGCTTTAGATCCCAGAGAAACTTGAAGGAAGTGGCCTGTGACACAGTCCTGAGGACCTGAATCACCAGGGTTTTTGAAAAGGGTTTACAGGAGAGCTGTACACTAACACATGTAGCATCATTAATCTATGCACTCTCCACAGCCAAGTGACAATCCTAGAGTCACCTCTCTCTTTTTCACATGGTGTGTGACCGAGACAAAGAACCCATACGACAGTCTCCTTAGTCATCAACACAACTCAGATTAAAAACAGTCATTGTCTACACTCTCCAGATGAGAAGACTGTGGTTCGTGCAATCTTCCTAACTAGCCAGGATGTGGGCATTTCAGAAAGAGAGAGAGATTTTAGAGGAATTCATTGATTCTGGCTTCAATTTTCTGCTACTATTCTTTCAACAGTTTATCAACATTGACCAGAACCTGGTAATACAAATATTTACAGGCCCAAAACATATTGGCTTACTGACTTTTAGTAGTAACTGAAAACCTCCAATAAAAGTTGAGTTGGTATTAATAAGAAAAGAACACAGTCAGAGTGAAAGAGAAAGACCTTTCTGAGCAAAGAGAATTTAATTCTCTGTCACACCAACTGATTCTTTAGGATAGAGGACTCTAAAATTCCAAGTTTTCCTTGAACACTGGTATTTTTAGTGTCCAGTTTTTTTTAATTATTTTTGTGTTCTTTCCTTATCAGTTTCAACTTTTTATTACTCTATGTAGTAGCTGCTTTCCTTCTGTTGGATTTATAGGGATGAAGAGCAACTGTGTGTGGTGGATTCTGAAAGCCAAAGTAGTCCTTTGAAGTGGGAGCTACTAACCAGTTCTGCAGTGGGCCAGAACGACCAACTGTACAATCTAGAGAAAGTCCTCTGACAGTAGTAGGTGCATGGCCCAGAGGAAGCAAAGGGGGTTCCAGGAGGCTTGTGGAATGTTCCAGAAAAGGTTCTTTCCTAGTAGTTCAATAAGGAAAAGAAGCATTCAGCAGCCTGCTTGTAGTAGTTAAAATACTCTTGAGCTAATTCTTTCTACAAATCAAACACATTTCAAATTCTTTTTTTTTGTTTGTTTGTTTATTTTTTTTTAAGTTCCTTGGACATGAATTTACCTCCATTTGTATTTCTCTCCTCCCAAACCACTTGAGGTATTTCTTAAACGAAAGAGTTTTATTACAGCTCTTCTGTGCCGGAAGATTCTTAAGAATTTTGCTCCTCTCTTCCTCGGGAAACAAAAAATAAAATTGTGGTGATGTCCAACAAAACCCTAATTACACTTTTTTTCCTTAAGGAATCTTTGTCTGCCCCATTGCCAAAAGAGCAGCTGACCTCAGTGGTTGCCAGGCAACACTGTCCACATCCAGGCTGCCGCCCAGCGGCCTTATGCGGTCTGCAATGACTCAAAGCTGGGAAGCTTGGTTCAGCTCTGCCAGGCACTGTAGCAGGAGACTAACAGCGTCCAGAGCAGTATTGGCCAAGATCAGGCCTGAAGTGAACTCTTGCGGCCTGAAGATTCCCGAGCAACAGCAGTCCCCTTTTGAGAAGTGGGATAATTTGTTTTTGGCAAAACACTGTTTCTTTTTTCGAGGGTGAGAAGAAAAAGAGTGTGGGAAAAGCTTTGGAAATCTTGCAAGACCTCTTGGACATGGACTATGTGTTACAAAACATATTTCTGACGAGTTAAGTGTTAACCAACCAAAAACAGACAGATTGTCTTTCCCATGTTGGCTTCAAAATGCAGCAGGCTAAGTGCCGTTGCTGAACACCCTGAGAAGTTGCGGAACCCTGTCATTTTCAAAAGCTTGTCAAAAAGCCCAGAGCACGAGAGGCCAGAACGGAGTTGCCTGTCCCTTTCTGCAGGATGTGTGCAGCCTTCTGGGAGAGAAAGAGGGGGAAAAAATGAACAATACCAAATCAAAGAGTTCCAACTGTCACTGAAGGGTGGCCCAGAATAAAACTTTCAAAGGAGAAAGAGATTCGTTTTAAAACATAATGAGTTCTCTTTGTCATTGAAAATTCACCCAAAGATGCATTTCATGACTACTTTTGACAGGCAATGATCTGAATATTTGATGTATAGAGACATTTTTTTCTTGCCCTCCAAAAGCTCCTAAGTACTCCCTGAGGAATTGGAGCCATAAGCAGATAATTATTATGCATTGTAATGTTATAGAATTCAAGGCAACAAGAAAGGGAATACTAATTCTGGTGAGAATGGGAAAGATCTTGAAAATTGAATTGTTGGAGCTTTTGTAAAATTCATTTAATTTTTAATTAACACATAAAATTCGAACATGTATGCGGTTCCCTGTGGTGTTACTACACATAGTGTTCAGATCAGACTAAACAGCTAACTCCTCAAATAGTAATAATGTCTTTGCCATAAAAATATTCCAAATCTTTCCTCTAATATTGCCAGGAAATAAGTGCACTATTGATCTCTCGTTACCCTGTAGTCCACTGGAGCTCATCTTCTCAGAGCATGCTCGTGGCCTCCTACAAGGTCCTATGGCTAAACGTAGAGTAGAAAAATTTTGGCAATGGTAGATTTTCTGAGCATGAAATGGCAAAAATATTAACTCAAAATGAATGTATAACAAACTCAAGGTGTTTATGTCAGTATGCAGTGTGACATCATGTTACTTCCTGATTGTTGTCCTGAACTCACGACGTGCACCCTCGGCAATGCCCACCCTGTAGCGACAATGCCTTAAACACTCAGCTCAGATTCCAGGCGATTGTGTGCTATAATTTGCATTGCTTTTTACCACACATTTATTCTCTGCTCTTGCAGAAACATAATTGTGTATTTACAGAATCACATCAGTGTGTTAGAACGTTTGGCTTTTAAAATCTTTGGGTAAGTCCCCTGTAAAAAAATTATTAATTTTGGCTTAGTGCTCTCTTCCAACAATTTCTGAAATGACCTTAAATATATTGATATCTTTTGTACTATATACTTAACAAAAACCAGAAATCTCAGCACTGACAATTATAAAATCAAAAATAAAATATTGATTGACTCTAACAGTAGAGTTGCCTTATGTCTAGCAGCATCAAGTATCCAGCCAAGATTCAGTTCTTCATGTGAAAATAAACAAGGTATACCCACCTTCTTAATGTAAACATTTGCTTTTGACTTAAAAAATGGTAAAGCCAGCCATTGGGGGCCTTTAATCCTAGCACTTGAGAGGCAGAGGCAGGTGGATCTTTGTGAGTTCAAGGCAAGCCTGTTCTACAGAGCTGGTTCCAGGACAGGCTCCAAAGAAATACAGAGAAAACCTGTCTCAAAAAAAAAAAAAAAAAGAAAGAAAGAAAGAAAGAAAAGAAAAGAAAAATGAAAAAGGTAAAAGCATGTATGCACTAAATAGTTGTCTTAAAACTAATTTCTTCAAAGGGGTCAAGACCAGGCTTCAGAAACCCACAGCTGTCCTGAACAAGGGGGAGCTCATGGGCCACCAGACTGATAGCTGGGAATCCAGCATTGGACCAACTCAGACCTCCTGAACATGTGTCTCAATTAGAAGGCCTGGGCAGTCTTAGGGACCTCTGACAGTGGAACCAGGATGTATTCCTGGTGCACAAAAGGACTTTGGGAACATATTCCCCATGAAGAGACACTCCCCTAACCTAGAGGCAGGAGGGAGGGCTTAGTCCCTACTCCAAATGACTTGACAGATTTTATTGATCCCTCCTGAAAGGCATCACCCTCTCTGTGAAGTGGGAGGGGGTGTGGAATGGGATGGGAGGGTGGTCAGGGGACATGGGAGGGAAAGAGAGTGGGAGGGAGGGAGAGGGAACTGGGATGGATATGTAAAATAAGAAAAAGAAAAGAGGTCTCACTATCTCAGGCTGCAGTGGCAAAGGGCCTGCCATTAACCAGCCCCCCCCCCCAGGCCCTAGACTGGCAAACAGCTACCCAGCTGCTCAAGCTTGCCCACAGGAACAGGCCATAGACAAAGCAGAAGTAAAAGCCCCTGGCCTATGCTGAGAAGAAGGCTGCTGGCAAAGGGGACGTCCCAACTCAGAGACTATCTGTCCTTTGATCAGTATCAATACAGCACCGCCTTGGGGGAGAACAAGAAGGCTCAGCTGGTGGTAATCGCCCACGATGTAGATCCCATTGAGCTGGTGGTCTTCCTGCCTGCCCTGTGTCAAAAGATGGGAGTCCCCTACTGCATCATCAAGGGAAAAGCCAGGTTGGGGCAGCTGATCCACAGGAAGACATTCTCCACTGTTGCCTTCACACAGGTTAACTTGGAAGACAAGGATACTCTGGGTAAGCTGCTTGAGGTATTGGGATCAATTACAATGACAGATATGAGAGATCTACCACCGCTGGGGAGGCAATGTCCTAGGTCCTAAATCTGTGCCTCGAATTGCCAAGCTGGAAAAGGTAAAGGCCAAAGAACTCATCATTAAACTGGGTTAAATGAACACTACTAAGATTTATATAAATATAATTACAAAATTATATTCCACAAAAAAATAAACCACAACAATGGCAATATCAGTAAGTGTGCTAATGCAAAAGGAAGGGTTCTTACCCTAGATATGCACCTAAATCTTAAATATATGTTAAGTATACAGAAATGCTAAAATTAAAGGAGGAACAAATACATTCTGTAAAACCACAATTCAAAACAAGGTGACATACAGTATTAGTATCAGATAGAAGTTACATCAAACAAAACATTTTAATAAGAATAAATAGTAGACATGATATATTTACAATAGAGTTTGTTAGCTATACAAATTTGCATGTGTCCAGCCAAAACTATTCAAAATACAGAAATCTTAAATTAAAATAAGGAGATAATAGCAAATAGCAAAGAGATTAGCATTAATTACATCAGCAATTGAGTTTAAACCTATAAATCACCAGGTAGAAGAGAGACTCTTTGAACAATTACACAGTGAATAACAAGAAATCAAGCATCATGAATTTATCTAATTGGAAGTCCTGCAGCCAGCAGATACGAACACATGTTTTTATTTCTGTTTTGTTTTTGTTAACTGTTATAACTTTGAAATGGCAAATGAATGTTCCTTGGAATATTTCTTTTAAACATATGTTTTCACCTTCTATTCCCTGCATTGCACGCTTTATGACTTATGTCTTCCATGTGTCTACTGACGAACCTTCCAGCCAGTCATAGAGTGTCTACTGTGGCTGTGATTTGAGACTGATGCATCTCCTGGGACAATCCCAACTTGACCTATGTCTTCCTCTTCAGCATTTGAGGAGTCATTAGGAGCAGATTAAGTCACCCTGATGTGAATTGAATTTAAACTTGTGGCTCAGACCTCAGACATGTTCACTTTAGCTTTCTGAAGAAAAAAGTGTCCCTGTGGGGCTTTGACTGCATTTAGAATAAGACGTATGAGTTCAACCATTACTTGTCTCTTTGGAAGTCCGCAAGATAGTACAAGGAATGAAATATACTAAACCCAAAGATCATGGACATTCACCAGCACTCTTTGTCATCTCCAAGTTAGCCTTCTATGGTCTTTCCCAAACATAGTGTAATTACTGCAGATGGCCTGGGGAAATATGCCCCTTGACCTAAGTCGATTACTACAGGCCTTTATTACAGGGCTGGGATGCTTCCTGTTTTTACTTTCCCAGTGACATAGAAAAATTAATATGCCGTCTTTTGGAAGTGACGGCATTACGATGGGCTTACTCTAGGCTGAGAACTCATTATACCACAATAACCACCATAGCAACTACTAATGTGCACATATCCTGTCAGACTCTTGCCTAACTTGGTTTCATCTGATATCACCAAAATGTTAGTCTGGAAAGAGATTTCTTGCCTCAACTTAAGAAATTTGAGACTAAAGGAATTAAAAGTGACATCTAGAACACCACATAGCTGTGTAACAAATGTATTAGAACACAGCTTTTCTAAGTCAAATGTCTCTGCTTCCTTTCTGCCTCTGAAGTCCATTTAGGTTCATGGAGCTCTGTTTATGGGAATCTATTTCACTGTTCTGGGTCATCTTGACCACACCTGGAAATATCCAAATTACACATTTGAAAAAGCGAAAATTCTCTGGAGCCAGACAACTTGGGCTCAGATTCAGATCTGAAGCACAGTATAAACTCTGCAATCTTGAAAAGGTTCCTTGACTTCCCTATACTACAGTTCTTTAACTATAAAATGGGAAGGTGAATTTTACTCCATCTTGCAATATACTCTCACCATAAATTCAAACTACATAGGATATCAACTGGTCAAGAAAGCTTTTCTACTAGAACATTGTCATTAGTGGCATACATCAGGACTGTTGTCATTAAGGTCAGGGTTTAATTTTTGTGTCCTAAGTAATGTATACGTGCTATGATACAAAGTTAGATTAAAGTAAAGGAAAATAACTCTATTTGAGGATATGCAGAGGACTATGTACTTACCCCAACTAAGGTTGGAAAGACACAGTCTGCCCACAATGCCACATTTTCCATAGGTAGGAAAATTGCCACTTCAGCCAAAATGGATTTTCTCCAAATTCAGTCTTTTCCCCTTTTCAGTAGCCAGCTCACTAACTCCTACTCATTCTTACTTCCATGTCTGCTGCTTGAAATTCCATTTGGAAAAGAGTGAAGTAGACAGACACGGACATATTAATTACCAAGAGCCCAGTGCTGGTGACAACAGACATCAATCAGCCACTGCACCCAAATATCCTCCCTCTCTCCTCCCTCCACCAGCTGCTTCCCTTCAGTCCACAACATCTGCTGGTTCAAGTTCTGAACCTAAACATGTACAATAGAAGTGTTCAGCATATGTCATGTAAAGCCAACAGGAAGCCCTGGATAATTTGATCTGCCTCAATTATCTGGGGATGATTTCGGTGCAAAAATTCCTTTGTGACCTCTCTGCTTTCACTCCTTTGTCTGAAAGTCACTTACTCTTCCTTTGTCTTCAGTCTCTACCTGCTTCTCTTCATCTCCTCACACAGCCCTGCCCGATACTAATATGGTAGTGGTTTTATGGGACAATTAGTTCATCCCTTTAATTTTAACTTTTCTGTATATTTTAGATTCAGATGCCTGCATTTTAAGACTACACACTAAAGAAAGTAGGAAAGGTGTGACTGGAGACCTTAGAGGAAAATAGAATGGTTCCTTCATGGTACACTAAAAACCACAATTCAGTGTTTGTATTGTAGCTCCAATTCTCAATTGAAGACTTAAGGGTACTGGTGTCATGTCCTTAAAGACATGATACTGCCTTCTGCATCTAACAAGGTTAATATTTAATGTTCAAGAACACATCTGAAAAGAACACAAGATGTAAAAAGAAAACAATAGATCAGCTTATAGACAAGGAAGATGATTTAAACAATCAACATGTTGGAAAGAAGTTTCACTAAAAGAACTGGAAGGACAGTAACAAAATTAAATTAGAAGAGATGTTCACAGAAATGAAGACCAACAAATGCAGATCAGACATGGATTCCAAATACCAAAAGAGATGAATGAACATAGATCCCTCCCATAAGCCCTGGTGTCATGACATATAAACATAATTAAACTAGATGAAAAAAAAAATCTTAGACACTGAGGCTAATAGAGAGAGACAATAGCTTAATTAAAGATGTCTTCCAACAGGAGGGGAAAGCAGTAATGGCACTAGCAGTTCATATTCAAACAAACTGTTTTGAATGAATAAGAGAAATTTAAAAACATTTTCAAACTTGTGAAGATTTTTGAACTTTGAACAGTTCCCACCAGAACTGTAAGGGAGTGTACATCTGAAAGATGAAAAAAATAGCTGGGTGGTGGTAGCACATGCCTTTAATCCCAACACTCAGGATGCAGAGAAAGGGGGATCTCTGAGTTCAAGGCCAGCCTGGTCTACAGAGAGAATTCCAAGACAGCCAGAAACACATAGAAAAACCCTGTCTTGAAGAGAGAGAGAGAGAAAGAGAGAGAGAGAGAGAGAGAGGAAGAAAGGAAGGAAGGAAGGAAGGAAAGAAGGAAGGAAGGATAGGGATAATGGAATGAATTTAATAAAGAATACTGACATATTATTCTCTAATGTTCATTTTAATTTTTCTGGGTTTTTTGTTTATTGCTTCATGTTACTGATCATTTTAATTTATTCTGGACATGGACATGATCTTTTGATTGCAAAATACTCATTTGTAGGTTTTTATTTGAAATTTTAATACAATATACTTTGAACTTATTCTTTCCCCTCCCCCAACTCCTTCCAGATCTTTCTCATGTCTCTACCCATCTAACTTCATGTTCTCTCTTTCTCTCTCTGCCTGTCTCTCAAAAGAAACACACACACACACACACACACACACAAAAGAGTCCTGGACATGAAGTCTTCCCTTGAGTATGGCTTATATTCCTAGTCAGATTTCACTGAAGTAAACTTATTTTCATTTTCCCAGAAGAGATCAATTACAAATAGCTTCTTAGTTATGTGTGAAAATTTGTATCTACTTCACCTTCTCAGTGCTTGGATTTTGTATGGTTAGAATCTGGGCAGGTTTGTGCATGCTGTCACAGTCTCTGTGAGTTTATATGTCTTATTGGTCCCACTGTGTCTGGAAGATGCTGCTTTCTTGGAGTCATCCGCCACCTCAGGCTCTTACAACCTTTCTGCCTCCTTTTCCACTCAATCTTTGAGTCTCGGGAGGTGTGGCTAATGAAGACATCCCATTTAGAACTGAATGCTCCAAAGTTTCTCACCCTGAACATTTTCCAGTTTGGGGTTTTGTGTTAATTCCTATCCACTGCAAGAAGCAGCTTCTGTGGTAAGGACCGAGTGATGCTCTAAATATGACAATATTTTGACAGTACCTTCTCAAGATTGGGAACACTTTTTGTGTCTGCTAATAAGAGTAACCTGACCTCCAGGCTCCTACCCTCTAACCTGATAGGAATCCTCCTCTTTCTTCTCTCCAAGGCATATACAAATCCCAAGACACATGGTACATCCTCCATAAGTCTTGAGCATTTGAATGCTTGGTCCCCAGCTGGTTGGGGAGTATTGAGAGGTGTGGACTTGATAGATGAACTATGTCATTCTGGGAGGTTTCAAAAGATTTCATTTGCTATTAGTTCCTCCGCCTCCGGCTAGTGATTCAAGGTGTGAGCTTTCACTCTTCCAGTCACCTGGTGCCTACTACCCCTGCTCCATCATCATGGCCTCTAACCTTCTGAAACCTTAAGCCACAAATAAACTCTTTCTTTTAGAAGTTGCTTTGATCACAGTGTCTTATCACAGCAACAGAAAATTAACTGCACATAGGTAGTAGCTTTCTCCTATGTTTGAGGGTCCAAACCACACATCTTAAAGCCTCAGTTTCTAAACAAAACATAGCCTATTGTGATCAATGTCAGTTTGTGTATAATTTAGTTAGATCAAACTCTATGCTAATACTTCTTTCAGAAAAAAAATGCATTGGAAAAAGTAGGAGCTCATAATACATAAAGGAATCATATTTTCTCTCTTTTGTCATTTGAGTTCGATGCAGCTGAAATTTTTGTTCTAATCAGCAACTTCATTTTAGGAAGAGTCCTTTCTCTGCTTTCACTTTCCATTGAAATGGCCTTCCCCTTCAGCCTGCAGCCACTCTACACAACTTTCCTTCTGCTTAGCACACATCTCCTTTGCTTCCTCATCTACTCATAGGAAAAGTATTTTCCTTTCCCTCCACAATTAATGTCAGCCTACATAAACATATTTCCCCCAAGCCCTTGATCTCCAAAGAGAGTGTCACTCACATCCTGAATCCCACCAACCCCTTCAACACCATGATGACTCTCACAGAATTTTCAGACCTAGCTGGATACATTGGCTTTTTCCATCTTGATTGATATATGCATATGTGTCTGGCAGGTTTATTAACAACAGATTTTAGATGCAAAGATAAAGTTTACATAATTGGGACATTCAGAAGATTAAAATATAGAAGGAAATTTTTGCTGGAATGATAACCATCCTCCTCCTACTCACACAGGGATGTGATATGCAGAGCAAGAAGATGACAGGATGTGAGGCGTAAACGAGGAGGCTACAAGGATCCCTGATTGAAGCATCTCCTCCCACCCTCACTCCTCAGCACCAACACTGCATCACAGATAACTGCTGGACCCCTCTGTGAGGGTCAGGAATGCCTTTGAATGAATCATGCTTTAAGACTAATAGTCTAGGCTGGAGGGATAGCTCAGCCATTAAAGGCTAGGCTCACAACTATAAATATAAGACTAATAGTCTAGTAAAGAAGAGGCCAAACTACTTTATCTCATGTAAAGTGTTTTTTCAAATGCTGAAATTTGCTACCAGTTGAGAGTATTTTCTCAGGAGATGCTGAACAATAAATAGGAAGAATGCCAAAAGTCAACACTGCTCAAAATAGGGACTGACAAGCTTCAGGCTATCCCAAGGGAGAAACCAGAAAACCTACATCCATCATTGCTATCTTTACCATGAACTCTTAGCACAGCTCTGCAGAGCTTGTGGCTCTGGACTTCAATAAGCAACATAGGGTTTGTATACTATCTGCATTTTCATATTTATATTTGTATATCTATAAATTAAATTCTGAGCAAATACAGCTTCTCTCTCAATTCAGCTATCCCATGAACCGAGCCTTCCATAGACCTTTCTAACTCTTCAAATACCCAAGAATCCTCCTTAGATTACATACAAATTCCTTTTCCATTCAACCAAATAAAATAACCACCATGAGCGAATGGTTGTTTTGAGACTCTACTATTTGCTGCAAAGAGCAGAACAGTATAACAGTTATCTGTTAATGATGGACCCAAAGGATCCCAGATGTCTTCTTTTTTAAAACTTATATAACATCGTGTGTGTGTGTGTGTGTGTGTGTGTGTGTGTGTGTGTGTGTGTGTGTGTGTTTTCCTGGAAGGGGGGCATGATGTGTGTTCCACAACTTGCATGTAGAAGTCACAGGACAATTTACAGGAGGTTGCTCTTTCCTTCCACCATGTATGTCCTAAGAATCAAACTCAGGTGTCGGGCTTGGTGGCAAGACCCTTTCTCCACTGAACCATCTTGCTAGTCTAAGGCAGCTACCTTCTTATTAAAGCTGCATCTGTGTGACATTAAGAATCTTAATTACCTGTCTCCTTACCTAACAAAAACAACTTAAACAAGAAAGGGTTTATTTTGGTTCCTAGTACCAGGGTATTCTCCATCATATGGAAATCAGCAGCAGGAACTTGAGGCAGCTGGTCTCCTTGCATCCACAGTCAGGAAGCAGAGGGAGATGAATGCCTGTGTTTGGCTAGCATCTTTCTTTTTATACAGTCTAAGAACCAAGGCCAAGAAATGACATCACTCTACTCTAAATGAAGGGATAAGATGGATCTCACCACCTTAATTAACTTTATCAAGATAAAACATGTCAAAAAACACCATAAACTCAATAATTCTCACAGGTATGTTTGGATACCTGTCTCCTAAATGATTCTGTCAGCATTTAAGACACAGGCAGAAAGCACAGATCCCATCACCATCCATAGAAAACCAAGGATTTCCCCTAGACTTTTAGAGATTGCAACTCAGGCCAAATCATTATTAGCAACTTTGATGCAGAAATGAAATTAAGGACTATTGCGGTTTAATAAGGATCAGGATAAACAAATAGGCCGAATATATGTTTATTCATGGAGAAATAACTTACAACCTAGACAGACGAACACCAGCAAGATCCACGGGATGCTCTCCTCTCCAAATACTGGAAAGAGGAAGGCAGATAGGAGCTGCCAGATAGACACTGTGTAGCCGCAGAAGGAGTAACATGTCAGAGCATTATGGGTAAGCCACAGCCTTGTGGCAATAAGTAGATGAATAGAAATGGTTAATAAGAGACAGCTAGCCAATAAAAAGCTTGAGCAATAGGCCATACAGTTTATAGTTAATATAAGACTCTGTGTGTTTATTTTCGACAGAAGGCGGTAGGCAAGGCAGAACAGAAACTTCCATCTACATGGGACTTATGACAGACTCATGTGGAACCAAAGGCATTGGGTAGCCCCATCCCTCCAGCTCTGCAGATTGCTGCATAGACAATCACTTAATCCACATCCTCTCCATGTACACAGTTTTCCTCAACATATGACCTGTGGTTCTGGAATATCCAAGATTCTAGGGTCTCCATTCCAACCTGGGCTTCTCCTTCACAACTTTACACAGTGGCCTCTCCAGGTTTCCTTCTAGGGACTCTGCTGCTGCCATACATTGCCTAGCTTTGAATATCTTTAAAAATGGTGGTGTAAGACTCTCCAATGCCCTCAGTCTTGCAACTTTTATGTCAATGAAACAGGTGCCATATGGACAATCCTACTAAGTCCCTACTGCCCTTGCCCCCCTGGACCACATTTGTGTACTGCCCCAAGGAAATACTTTCCTAGGCAGTTGTTGTTGAAGAACAGTGAATCTCCTCAGCTGCATTCTTAGTTCAAACTGTTTTCTTCCAAACAAATGTATATTTTCACAAGTGGGAGCCTTGAGTGAGTTTTCTTCCCTTAGGATCCCTAAGGGTGAGATGTTTCTTATTCATAGCTATAGTCTGTCTATCAGCACACACTTTGGTTGCAGTTTAACTTGCCTAAGCTGTGTGTGTGTGTGTGTTTTTTTTTTTTTTTTTTTTTTTTTTTTTTTTTGTATCTTTTGGCTTTTATCTCAATGTAGACCCAGATAAATGCAATAAAAGGAAACACAACGCTAATATGTATTGAAATTTCCTCTACTAAACAGATTATCTTTTATCCTTAAATTCAATTTCTCTCAAGTTCTTAGGACACAGGCAGAATGAAGAAAGATTACTAACCAAAGTATCACACAAAGTATCCTAATTCCTGGTAGAGTCCTTTTTCCCCTCTGAAACTTTGTTTGCTGGGCCTCTACTCTCTGTATGTATCTCATTAGTCTTGTCTTCCAGACCAGAATGGCCTCTTTGGCCATGTCCCCAGCTTTTAGAACTTCTCTAGCTCAAGTTCAAATTTCCACATTCCAGCCACAAAACACATTCAAGTACCTGAGAACCACATGATTTGGTTTATCATGGCAATGACTCCATTTCTTGGCAACAATTCTTAGTTTCTTGTCTTTGCTATGATTATATATTCTGATTAGAGCAACTTAAAGCAGAAATGGTTTATTATGGCTCACAGTTCTAGGATACTATCATCATTTGGAACTTGTATCAAGAGTTTGGGGCACCTACTCATCTTGCATCCACAGCCAGAAAACAGGACATGAGTGTTCATGTTCAGCTACCTTCTTCCTTTTTATTCAGTTCAGACCCCAAACCCAAAGAATTGTACCACTGTTCTTTAGGGTGGATCTTCCTACTTCAGTTAATGTGGTAAAGGTAATTCCTCACAGGCATGCCCAAAAGCTAGCCTACTGAAAATAATCCCCCACAAATGTATAAGGAGAGTCATCTCTTAGGTAACCTAGATCCCATCAAATTGACAATTAACACTATCACACTGGGAAAATTCTCTGTGTTTTACTTTCTTATCTATAAAAAGAGAATATTGGTATTTATTGAGTTGATAATAGAATATTTATAGTAATGATGTTTCCCATCTTACAGATTTTCACAACATTTAAGAGCTAGGTAATAATTAGCATGACTTATATTCTTTTCTGTAAACTGTTAATAGGATAGCATTTAGTCAATAACAGAATATGTGCATTAAATGAATTTATATATGTAAAGCACTTACTAAAGAGTGAGAATTTAGTAAATATTAGTGATTACAATCATCTTCTACAGAATCTTTTCAATATTTTGAGTTGAAGGAAAACAAAATTGGGTATTGAGTATTAGATTTTTCACTACAAATCTAGGTTCTTAGCATAAGGAGTATCTCTTAGCTTGTAATGAAAAATTCCAAATATGGTCATGGAAGTAACTCATTTTCCTCCTCCACCCATTAGTGCTTTTCCCATGTAAAGTACATTCTGATAGAAGCAGAGAGCCATGTCACCAGTGATGAGGAACTGGAAGAAACTACTGCATTTTAGGCAACTCATCACTGGCTTTTTTTCAGATCTCACAAATGCTGTGAGCAACCCTTCCTGGATGAGAGAGGACATGCATTTGTAAGCTGGAGCCCCTCACCGATGAAGTATACAGCTTCCTGTTTTTCTTGGTGAATGCCTCAGAAAGCATGATACTGAGAATTTTAAAATTTTCCACTCATTGCCACCACCCACTCACCCACCAAGCTCACTCAGAATGGCTGGGGTGAGTCAGGAAACAGTTTGGGTAGAATAGACCTGGGGGAGGATTGTAGGCTATGCCTGGCTTACTCAGCAGCTTACAGAGATCAGTAACCTTGGCATTTTGATGATTGGGGGACAAAGAAATATGACTTCTTAAAGTCATGGACCCAAATCCATAAGGCAGTGAGAACAGATGAATCCCCTCTCAGGAAATGAATGCCTACTTTCTTACAAAAATATCTCCTAGTGTGTCATATATTCTCATGATTGGCTTCTGACTGTTTGATTACCTCAAGTCATTTCATTTTCCCCTTCTATGATCTAGATACTAGATCATCTTGAAACCGTCTTATAGCAGTTTCATGTAGGTTCCAGCTGGTCTCTACTGGTTTTTCCTTGTTTCTCACTGTGGTGGCTTGAGTAAGAATGCACAACCCCCCCCCCATAGGCTTGGATCTTTTAACACTTGGTTCCCTAGCTGGCAGCACTAGGAGGGTTGGCCTTCCTAGAGGAAGTATGTCACCGGGTTTGAGGCTTTAAAAGCCATGTACCATTCTTATTCTACTCTCTGGTTCATGCTTTGAGATGTTAGCTCTCACTTATCAGCTTCCAGCTCTGCCACCATGCTTACCTGCCGCCACATTTCCCTATCATGTTGGTGATGGACTCTTGTCACTCTGGAACTGTAAGTCCAAATAAAATCTTCCTTCTAGAAGGTGCCTTGGTCATGCTGTCACAGCAATAGAAAAATAACCAATGCACTCATCATGGCCTCTTGCTGCCTTTGTTCCTTCTCTCACTGCCCCTACAGGATCTCTACAGCAGTGATTTTCAACCTGAGGGTCAAATAACCCTTTCACAGGGGTTGCCTAAGGTCATCAGAAAAACTATAGCTATGAAGTAGTAACGAAAATAATTTTAGTGTTGGGGGTCACAACAACATGGGGAACAGTGTTAAAGGTTTGCAGAGGAGCACTAGGAAGTTTGAGAATCACTGCCCTAGAGTCTCATAGTTTCATATCTAGTCTCTTTCACTTTTTAAGTATGGCAGTGGCTCTTAATCATTTTTAATAACAGACCTGTGTTTTCTTACTATAGGATTCATATTCACATCTGAAATGTTACATGCAACCTCAAAGATGCAAGCTTACCTATGTGTCTCTATAACATTGCAGAAGATGCACGTGTGAGAGTAAGTAGGCAACTCCAGCACATAGGAACTCATGTGGCTCAAAATTCCAGACCTCAGGGCTGTTAAATACTCCTGTTTACCCAGGATGTATCCCTAGTGCACAAAAGGACTTTGGGAGCACATTCCCCATGGAGCGATGCTCCCTTAACCTAGCCTCAGGAAGAACTTGACAGATTTTTGTTGACCCCTCCTGGAAGGCATCACCCTCCCGATGGAGTAGGGGGAGATGGGATGGGAGGGTGGTGGGGAAGCATGGGAGGGAGGGAGAGGGAACTGGTATCAATATGTAAAATAAGAAAACTTAATTAATTTTAAAATTCCTGCTGTTCAGGATGTTATTCTCTTGCTGGGCATAGATAGTCTCAGGAGAACACCACTACCATCAAACAAGATCATAATAAAGTGAGAACACAAAAGTCAGTCTACCTTGTCCCAAGAATAGACAAAACCAAGGTCACTGTGAAACAAAACCATGGTGATATATTATTTGTGATTTATTAAAGCGTTCCTGAGAATTCAGAAAGCAAAGTCAGCCTCAAGCTATAGAAATCAGGCAGTGGTGATAAATACCTTTAATCCCAGCAGCCAGAGGTGATATATACCTTTAATCCTAGGACTCAGGATTAAGAGGCAGACTGATCTCTGTGAGTTCAAGGCCACCCAGATCGACACAAGATAGATCCAGTCCTAAAGCTCATACAAAGATGACCTCAGCACCTGGGATCACACACCTCTAATCCCTAGAGGGGCATAAAAGATAGGAGCAGGATCTTCAGTAGTCAGTCTCAGGCATTCATTCTCTAGCCACTTTGAGGGTAGGAAGACATTGAAGTGTCAGAATTCTCTGTAGGGCTCTGCATAGACCCCCAAGGAATGTTGAGCAAACCTGAAGCTATTGGCTAAAACATCTTGCCCCAGGATTGTTACTAGTACTCTGCCTGATTTGCTAACACACATCTGCTGGGGAGGAACTAAGCCCGAGAACTTGCACACTTGACCCTTGATTGTTTTCCACTGTGCTGTGAGTCAGTATATAAGCCAGCTCCTTCCCCTCAATAAACTGCATCCAGCATTACAGCATTCCTGTTGTACCAATGACCCGCTGCCTTGTTTTTATTAAAATCTCTAGGCCTTCACCTGATTAGTGGAACAGACTAGTTCAGGCACTAAAATTCTACAACCACACTGAAGAGAGGTCTGAGGTTTGGTGGAACCAGGATCGCATTGAAGTCTGAGCTAGAGTGAGAGCTAGTGCCCACCTGCTTTGCTTTTCTGGTCTTCAGCTTGAAGCTTGGGTCCTTTAATTTATCATGCAACACAAAACATTGCATATCTGCCTTCAACAATATGATGAACTTTCATTTTTTTTTATTTTACATGTCGATCCCAGTTCCCTCTCCCTCTCTCCCTCCCTCCCTCTTATCCTCTCCCCCCCCCATATGCACCCTGACCACCCTCCCCTCCCATCCCCGCACCCCATTCCACAGGTCATTTGAAGTAGGGACTAGGTCTTCTCTCCTATCTCTAGATTAAGGGAGTATCCCTCCATGGGGGATGTGCCCACAAGGTCCTTTTGTACCCCAGGAATACATCCTGGTTCCACTGTCTGAGGTCCCTTAGACTGCTCAATCCTTCCAGCTGAGACCCATGTTCAGGAAGTCTGAGTCAGTCCCATGCGGGATTCCCAGCTATCCGTCTGGGGGCCCATTAGCTCCTCCTTGTTCAGGTCAGCTGTCTCTATGTGTTTCTGCAGCCTGGTCTTGTCCTCCCTCTCTGCATCTGGATTCTAGTTCGACTCAGTGTTTAGTTATGGGTGTTTGCTTCTGTTACTGACAGGTAATAGATGAGGGCTCCATGATGGTGGATAAATTAGTTGTTGATCTCATTATCAGAGAAGGGCATTTATAGTAGCCTTTAAACTGTTAGTCACAATGTTAGTTGGAGTCAGTCTTGTAGGTCTCTAGACCTTTCTTTAGGTTCAGTTTTCTCTTCAAACCAATAATGGCTCCCTCTTTTATGCTCTCTCTCTCTCATCTTCTATTCCTACCCTGACTCAATCTTCCTAGTCGCATGTGCTTTCCTCCCCTCCCCTTCCCTTTCTCCTAGTTCTCTCTCCATTTACTGCCCCCCCACTTCCCATATGCTCTGGGGTATTGTCCCTTTCCCCTTCTGAGAGACCTTAAATGAATCTCTTAGAATACACCTTGTATCCTAATTCCTCTAGTGGTGTGAATTTAGGCCTTTGCTCTATGTCTAAAATCCATATATGAGCGAGTACATACCATGTTCCTCTTTTTGTAACTGGGTTACCTCATTAAGGATTGTTTCTTCAAGTGCCATCCACTTGCCTGTGAATTTCAAGATTCCATTATTTTTTTCTGCTGAGTAGTATTCCATTGTGTAGATGTGCCACATCTTTATCCATTCTTCAGGGGCATCTAGATTGTTTCCAGGTTTTCCTATTACAAATAATGCTGCTATGAACATAGTTGAGCACATGTCTTTGTTGCATGGATGTGGATCATTTGGGTGTATGCCTAAGAGGGGGATTGCCAGGTCCTGTGGTAAACAAATTCCCATTTTCCTGAGGAACTGCCATACTGATCTCCAAAATGGCTGTACAAGTTTGCAATCCCACCAACAGTGAAGGAGTGTTCCCCTTTCTCCACATCCTCTCCAGCATAAGTTGTCATTGGTGTTTCTAATTTTAGCCATTCTGGCAAGAGTAAGATGGTATCTCAAAGTTGTTTTGATTTGCATTTCCCTGATAGCTAAGGATGTTGAGCACTTTCTTAAGTGTCTTTCAGGCTTTTTGATTTCCTCTACTGAGAATTCTCTATTCAGTTCTGTACCCCATTTTTAATAGGGTTATTTGGTGGTTTGTTGACTAGTTTTTTGAGTTCTTTGTATATATTGGAGATCAGACCTTTGTCTGATGTAGGATTGGTGAAAATCTTTTCCCAGTCTGTGGGCTGCTTTTTGGTCTTGTCCACTGTGTCCTTTGCCTTACAGAAGCTTCTAAGTTTGAGGATGTCCCATTTATTAATTGTTGATCTCAGTATCTGTGCTACTGGAATTATGTTCAGGAAGCGGTCTCCTATACCAATTTGTTCAAGGATACCTCCTACCTTCTCTTCTAAGAGGTTCAGTGTAGTGTGGCTGGATTTATGTTGAGGTCTTTGATCCATTTGAAGACTTGAGTTCTGTGCATGGTGATAGACATGGGTCTATCAGCAGTCTTCTACACACCATCACCCAATTTTGCCAGCACCCTTTGTTGAAGATGCTTTCCTTCTCCCCATTATATTCTTTTAGCTGTTTTGTCAAAACTCAGGTGTTCATAGGTGTGTGGGGATATATCAGGATTTTCAATTTGATTACATTGGTCTACCTGTCTATTTTTGTGCCAATACCAGGCTGTTTTCAGAACTATAGCTCTGTAGTAGAGCTTAAAGTCAGGGATGATGATGCCTCCTGAAGTTCTTTTATACTACAGGGTTGTTTTGCCTATCCTGGGTCTTTTGTATTTCCATATATAGTTGATTATTATCCTTCAAGGTCAGTGAAGAATTGTGCTGGGATTTTAATGAAGATTGCATTAAATCTGAAGGTTGCTTTAGGCAAGATAGCCATTTTTACTATATTTATCCTACCTATCCAAGAGCATGGGAGATCTTTCCATTTTCTGTTATCTTCTTTAATTTCTTTCTTTAGAGCCACAAAGTTCTTATTATATAGGTCTGTTGTTTGTAGCTATTGTAAAGGGTAATGTTTCTCTGATTTTTTTCTCAGCTTCTATGTTGACTGAATAAAGTAGGGCTTCTTTTTTTTTTTTTTTTTTTTTTTTTTTTTTGGGTTTTTGTTTTTTGTTTATCTTGTATCCTGCTAGTTTGCTGAAGGTGTTTATCAGCTGTAGGAGTTCCCTGGTAGAGTTTATTGGGTTGCTTATGTAAACTATCATATCATCTGAAAACAGAGACAGTTTGACTTCTTCCTTTCCAATTTGGATTCTCTTGATCTCCTTTTGTTGTCTTATAGCTTAAGCTAGAACTTCAAGAGAGGGCAGCCTTGCCTTGTTCCTGATTTTAGAGAAATCGCATTATGCTTCTCTCCATTCAGTTTGATGTTGGCTGTTGGTTTGCTGTATATTGCTCTTATTATGTTTAGGTATGTTCCTGTTATCCCTGATCTCTCTAATACCTTTATCATGAAAGGGTGTTGAATTTTGTCAAAGGCTTTTTCAGCATCTAGGGAGATGATCATATGGTTTTTCTTTTTCAGTTTGTTTATATGGTGGATCAATTTGATAGATTTTCGTATGTTAAACCATCCCTGCAACCCAGGAATGAAGCCTACTTGGTCATGGTGGATGATTTCTCTGATGTATTCTTGAATTTGGTTTGCCAGTTTTTTATTGAGTATTTTTGCATTGATGTTCATCAGGGATATTGGTCTGTAGTTTTCTTTCTTAGTTGTGTCTTTGTGAAGCTTGGGTACCAAGGTGATTATGGCCTCGTAAAAAGAGTTTGGTAATGAACCTTCTGTTTCTATTGTGTGGAATAATTTGAGGAGTATTGGTATTAGTTCTTCCTACAATGTCTGGTAGAATTCTGCACTGAAGCCATCTGTCCCTGGGATTTTTTTTTTTTTTTTTTTTTTTTGGTTGGATTGCTTTCGATGACTGCTTCTATTTCATTGTGGGTCTATTTAAGTTGTTTGTCTGTTCTTGATTTAATTTTGGTAAGTGATAGTTATCCAGAAATTAGTCCATTTCCTTTGAATTTTCAAATTTTGTGGAATACAGATTTTCAAAGTATGACCTGAAAATTGTCTGGATTTCCTCTGTGTCCATTGTTATGTCCTCCTTTTCATTTCTGATTTTGTTAATTTGAATGCTCTCTCTACTTTTTCGTTAGTTTGGACAAAGGTTTGTCTATCTTGTTAATTTTCTCAAAAAACCAACTCTTTGTTGCATTGATTTTTTTGTATTGTTTTCCTGGTTTCTATTTTGTTGATTTCAGTCCTCAAATTGATTTCCTGGCATCTATTCCTCCAGGGTGAATTTGCTTCTTTTTGTTTTAAGGCTTTCAGTTGTGCTGTTAATTCTTTAATGTGACTATCCTCTGTTTTCTTCATATGGGCACTTAGTGCAATGAACTTCCCTTGTAACACTGCTTTCAAGGTGACCCATGAGTTCAGGAATGTTGTGTCCTCATTCGCATTGAATTTTAGGAAGTCTTTAATTTCTTTCTTTATTTCTTCTTTGACCCAGGAGTGGTGCAATTGCACATTGTTCAGTTTCCATGAGTTTGTAGGGTTTCTGCGTTTGCGTTGTTGTTGAATTCCAATTTTAAAGAATGGTGGTCTGATAAGATACAGGGGACTATTCAAATTCTCTTGTATCTGTTGAGATTTGTTATGCCACCTGGTATGTGATCGATTTTAGAGAAGGTTCCATGTGGAGCAAAGAAGAAGGTATATTCTTTTGTGTTTGGATGGGATGTTCTCTAGATGTCTGTGAAACCCAATTGAGACATAGCTTCTGTTAGTTCTTTTGTTTCTTTGTTGACTTTCTGACTGGTGGTCCTGTCTAGTGGTGAGAGTGGTGTGTTGAAGTCTCCCACTATAAGTATGTGAGGTTTTATGTGAGGTTTGAAATTTAGTAGCATTCCTTTTATGAATGTGGGTATCTTTGTATTTGGTGCATAGATGTTTGTGTAGATGGATTTCTCCTGCGATGAATAAGAAATGACCGACTTCATCTCTTTTGATTAATTTTGGTTTGAAGTCTAACTTGTTAGATATTAGGATAGCCACACCTGCTTTCTTCTTGGGTCTATTTGATTGGAAGATCTTTACCCAACACTTTACCCTGAGGTAATGTCTATCTTTGAAGCTTAGATGTGTTTCTTGAATGCAGCAGAAGGATGGATTCTGTCTTCATATCCATTCTATTAGCCTGTGTCTTTTTATAGGTGAGTTTAGACCATTAATGTTGAGGGTGAGTAAGGACCATTGATTGTTGATGCTTGTTTGTTTTAGATTTGTTGTTAGCAGTGGTACTGTGAATATATTTGTCCTGCCCTTGGTTTCTGGTGCAGTGGGATTATCTGTTGCCTATGTCTTTGTGCACGTAGTTAACTTCCTTGGGTTGGACTTTTCCTTCCAAAACATTCTGTGGGGCTGGATTTGTAGATATGTATTGTGAAAATCTGGATTTGTCATTAAATATCTTGTTCTCTCCATCTATAGTGATTGAGAGACTTGCTGGGTATAGTAGCCTGGGCTGGCATCCATGGACTCTCAGTACTTGTAGAACATCTATCCAGGACCTTTTGGCCTTGAGGGTTTCCATGGAGAAGTCAGGTGTAATTTTGATGGGTCTGCCTTCATATGTTACCTGTCCTTTTTCCTTCGCTGCTCTTAATATTCTTTCATTATTCTGTATGGTAGGTGTCTTGATTATTATATGTCGAGGGGTCTTTTTCTTTGGGCCAGTCTATTTGGTTTTCGGTATGCTTCTTGTACTTTCATGGGCATGTCCTTCAGAATGGGAAAGTTTTCCTCAATGATTGTGTTGAATATGTTTTCTGCACCTTTGGGCTGGGTTTCCTCACCTTCCTATGCCTATTATTCTTAGGTTTGGTCTTTTCATGGTGTCCCACATTTCCTGGATGTTTTGTGTTAAGATTTGTTGGATTTACAATTTTCTTTGGTCTATTTCCTCTAGTTTATCTTCCGCACCTGAGATTCTCTCTTCCATCTCTTGAATTCTGTTGGTTATGCTTGCGTCTATAGTTCCTGATCATTTGCCCAGTTTTCCTATTTCCAGCATTCCTTCAGTTTGTGTTGCCTTTATTTTCTCTATTTCAGTTTTCAAATCTTGAACCATTTCCTTCACCTGTTTAATTGTTTTTTCTTGGCTTTCTGTACTTTTTTTTTTTTAAGAAATTTGTTCATTTCTTCCACTTTTTTGTTTGTTTTTCCTTCCATTTCTTTAAAGGATTTCCTCACATCTTCTTTGAGGGCCTCTATCATTTTTATGATGATAATTTTTAAGTCGTTCCCTTCTGCTTCATCTGCTTTGTTGTGTTCTGGTCTGGTTGGTGTAGATTCCCTGGATTCTGGTAGTGTCATGCTTGTCTTTCTGTTGTTAGGTGTTTTCTTGTATTGCCGTCTTCCCATAGCTTCTTCCAGTAGGTTTTGGTAGGGTCTCTCCCTTTCTCTATGGTACTTCCCCTGTGGGCTTAGGTGGGTCAGAGATTGGATGTCCATAGCTCTGGGTGGTTCAAGCTCTCTAGGAGGTCTCTCCATAGGCAGGGGCCTGGCTATGGGGGTCAAAGATCAGGCTCCAGCAGAAGACTGGTGATGGGAGTCAAAGATCTGGAAGTCTGGGACTCAGGAAGTTCCTTAAGCCGATAGGCAGATCTTGCCTGGGCTTACCCAGGCTGAGCTTACTCTCCAGCTGAGGCCTCTTTGGCAGAGGCCCTGTTACAGGGTGGGGGGGGGGTGTCAAGGATCTAGCCCGCAGGAATTGAGAGAGGCCCTGCGGAAATAGGCGGATCTCTGAGAGGGGACTGGAACTCCAGTAGAGGACCAGCGGTGGGGGTCAGAGACCAGGAAGGTGGAAATTACCGGAAATTATAGGCAGGTCTAGTATGCTCATAGAAGCTCCAGGAAGTTCCCTGAAGGTGGCTGGATTGTTGACTCCATCCTCTGTCCCAGTGCTCAACCAGAGTAGTGGGACAGTGGGCAGGGTAAGGCACAGGGTAGGGGGAGGGCAGGCTCTCGGTGGGGGTAGGTGGGGGTGTATCAGAGCTCCAAGAGTGCTCTCAATGGGGACAGAACACAGGGGCAGCGAGATCTGGGGCCAACCCAGGGAGTCCCCGGGGAAGGATGTAGGAGAGATTCCACCAGAATTGGTCCCAGACTCACCTCTAGCCAAGGCCTGGCGATGGGGGACAAAGGCTGGGCTAATACTCAGGATGTTTCCACACTGATAGATCTATGATGAACTTCCTAATCACTTCCTTATCAGTTACACTGATATGTTTATTCTTATCTTTTCTGTGGAGAGGATCTAGATACTCAACTATAGAATTTACCCATTCTTTCTATTACCTTTACAACTATATTGGGATATAATTTTCTTATCATAAAATCCACTTATTTAAAGTGTTCAATTTGAATTCAGCATATTCAAAATTGTACAGCCACAATAATAATTTTAGAATATTTTCTCAAATAAGAAACCCTGTTACAGGGGTCTGACTCGGACCCCCCTGAATATGGGTCTCAGCCAGAAGGTCTGAGCAGTCTAAGAGACCTCAGACAGTGGAGCCAGGATTTATCCCTGGTGCACAAAAGGACTTTGCAAACATATCCCCCATGGAGGGATAACTGCCTTATTCTAGAGATAGGAGAGAAGCCCTAGTCCCTACTTCACAGGACCTGTCAGATCTACATGACCCCAACTGGATGGCATTCCCCTACATATTGTATTGTGGTGGGGGGTTGGGAGGGGAGGGTGTTTAGAGTGCATGGGAGAGGGTAGAGAGGGCAAAAGGGAGGGAAGGAGGGAGGGAGGGCTTGGGGGGAGGGAGGGAGGGAGGGAGAGGGAACTGGGATCGACATGTAAAATAATAATAATAAAAAAAAAAAAAAAAACGCTTTGACTCCAAAATTTAAGTTGAAGAACAAGTTACTGGGGAAAAGTATTTCTATTTTTGTTTCCACAGAAAATGAAAAGATGTGGATTCCTTCCAGACTAATGTGGTTTGATCACACCAGACCGCCTGAAACAGAGTACAAGCTGATCCTACATTCCAAACAGCTGGACAAAACAGCCCTACAGACTACAGCTAGGATATCTGAATCTTCTTCGAATCCCCCAAGACAGCGCCCCTTACCAGCAGGAAGTAGTTTGGAAAGAATGACGCCCAAATTCCCAAATATTGTGTATAAATGTTTGTTTTCATTTAATTGGACTTTGTTATATAAAATTAAATAAAAAATACTCTATATGCATAAAAAAAATAAATCCACAGGAGAAAATATCTACATCAAAAAAAAAAAAAAAAAAAAAAAAAAGAAACCCTGTTACCTGCTTATAAACTGCATATGAAATGCCCTTCCCAAGGACCTATGTTGAATGCTTAGATTTCACCATAGACATCAGTGTGAAGTGACTGAATGATGAGAGCAGTAAGCCCTGATGAGTTCATAGCTGAATGGGCTATTGGGAGGGAGAGGACTAATTAGAGCAAGTAAATCACCGAAGACATGAGATTCAATTATACATCTTACTCCTCTTCTGTCTTCTCTACACCCCATCCCTCGTCCTTCTTAGCAACCATGAGGTAAGTTGCTCTATTTTACCACGTGCTGCTTGACTTGATGTTCCAGCTTATCACACCAGAAACACTGAAGCCAAATGACCTTGGAATAAAATCTCTGTGAACTCACAAAGTCCACTCCTAGTGATAGACGTCCTTCAGCAAGGCACCAACACCTCCCCAAACGGTGCTACCAAGTGGGGGCCAAGTGCTCAAATATATAAGCCTATAGCAGACATTCTCATTAAAACCACCACACAAAGCCTTAAAACTGTTCAAACCTATGAGGACCACTAACATTGGACTGACTGGATTTTACATTATAATATAGCCATTAGTCTGGGGGACAAGTCATTTGTGTGGTGATATCTAACTTGTACAAATAAAGCCTGTCTGGAGGGTCAGAGAATGGAGCTTGCCACTAGCTAACCATAGAGGTCTGGAGATCTGTACAGACAGACAGGAAGTGAGGTGGCTGGACAGAAACAGGATATAAGCACGGAGAAACAGGAACTCACTCTCTTGTCTGCTGAGACACTAAGGAGTTAAGGTGTGCTGTGGCTTGCTCCTTCTCTCTGAGCTCTCAGCATTTCCCTCTATATCTGACTCTGGATTTTTATTATTTACACCAGTTAAGAACTTCATTTACACATGTGATTGGGTGTCAAGTTGACAAGGGGTAGATTGGTGATGGTTAGTATTGATTAACAATTTGACAGAATCTAGAATCATCTGGAAGACACCTGGGCATGCCTAAAGTAGATTATCTTGATTGTGCAAACTGAGGCATGAAGCCCTGCTCGCCTTGACTGGCAGTGTGTCCCAGCTGGTATCCTGGACTATAGACATGGAGAAAGGTGCTGAGTAGCAACAAGCATCCATCAGAGCTCTGCTTCCTGGCTGTGGACACAGTGTGGGCATCTGCTTCAGACTTCTGATACCTTGCGTTCCCCGTGGCACCTTCAACTGTGAATCACAATAAACCCTTTGCTCATAAGTTGCTTCTGTCAAAAGATTTCATTACAGCATCAGAAGAGAAAGTAAACAAATGATCTTTTTCTTTTCATTTTCAAGATGGACAAAGTCTTTAGTAAGCAATCCTACATACAGTAGCTGGTTGAAGCTAATTTATTTAACAGTTTTGCACCAATCATATCACATTGTTTCTTAAGTAGGAGGAGACCAGGGTCTTTTAATATATACTTAAATAATGCAAATGGTTCTCTTATGTGAATTCTAGGACATCAAGAATCAGTTATCTTAGTGGTTCCTGTGATGGAGAAAATACCATATTGCCATGTTTTAGACAAGTTCTTATAGAACATTCAAAAGCTATATCCCTAACTTCATTGGATCAAACCCATACTATCCCCAATAGAGAGTGGACATTCATTGAAAAATAGCTGCTACTGATGGGTTTTCTTTCTGGACAGTCATGAAGGTATCATGCAGCCACAATTGCTCAACAAGATCCCATGTTGTTGAACCCTCTGGCCATAAAGTCTGGAGGGAATAAGTAGAATACATGGGCATGCTGGTCATACCCTAATGTCATGAACATCTACTGTGCTAGAATCTGTTACTAAGTTCTTATATCTAATAAACAGAAAAAGAAGAAGGTTTGCCTCACAAATGGATTAGTAAGAATGCAGGTACAAGTTGGAAATAGACTATCCTGAAATATAGCCTGACACAGAGAATAGTCCCTGTGAGTTAATGGTAGACCTAAATACTCCCAATGTAGTAACCTTGTCATTCCTATTAGTAACCTGAAGTAATACTTGTGTTCTAGTGAATGGCTTTGTTGTTGATTATGTCACTTGTATTAGTCAGAGTTCTGTAGAGGCACAGAACTTAAGGAATGAATACATGAATTTATTGGAATGGCTTATAGGCTGCAGTTCAACTAATACATGGATGGCTAGCTATAAATACAAAGTCCAAAAATCCAGTAGTTGCTCAGTCCCATGAAGCTGGGAGTCTCAGCTGATCTTCTGTATATGCTAGAATCCTGAAGAAGTAATGGAGTGCTCGCAAGGCAAAGGCAAGCTGGCAAAGCTGTATTGTTCTTATACAGGCTTCCAGTAAAGGTGTGTCATCCCACCTCAAGTTCAGTATCCTAAGTCTGTGTCTTCCAGCCTCATGGTCCAGTTCAAAGGCATGTTGTCTTCCTGCTTCAAGATCCTGATCACAAATGTGCCCTCCATTCCTGGATTGTAGTTCATTTCAGATGTAGTCAAGGTGACAACCAAGAATAGCTATCACAGCTCTGGAAGGAGAAAGTTTGGAATATTGGCAAGAAGTAAGTCTGTATAGAAAAGGAACATGGGAGTAGAAGAGGAAGATGGCAGCCACCTTAGGTGTTCATGGAGGGACCTCTGCACCAGCCTTTGGGCCGGAGGCTCTCACCCCAGACTGGGAAAACCAGGAAGTCTCCACAGGTACCTCGATCATGGTTGTGTAGTTTGATGGGGGCGTGGTTCTAGGAGCAGACTCGAGAACAACCACCGGGTCCTACATTGCCAATCGAGTGACTGACAAGCTGACGCCTATCCATGATCATATTTTCTGCTGCCGCTCAGGCTCAGCAGCTGATACCCAAGCAGTAGCTGATGCTGTCACTTACCAGCTCGGTTTCCACAGTATCGAACTGAATGAGCCTCCACTATTACATACAGCCGCCAGCCTCTTTAAGGAGATGTGTTACTGATATAGAGAAGATCTGATGGCAGGAATCATCATTGCAGGCTGGGACCCTCAAGAAAAAGGGCAGGTGTACTCAATTCCCATAGGGAGTATGATGGTAAGGCAGTCCTTTGCCATTGGAGGTTCTGGAAGCTCATATATCTATGGCTATCGGGAAGGAATGACCAAGGATGAATGTCTGCAATTCACTGCCAATGCACTTGCTTTGGCTATGGAACGAGATGGCTCCAGTGGAGGGGTGATCCGCTTGGCAGCCATTCAAGAATCAGGGGTAGAGCGGCAGGTACTTTTGAGAGACCAGATACCCAAATTCACCATTGCTAATTTACCACCTCCCTGAATCCTAGTATTCTAGGGTATAATAAAAGATATTCATACTGATACAAAGTTAATAAACAGTTTGTCAAAGAAAAAAAAGAAAAGGAACATGGGTGAGCCTATAATGCACAAAGTAAGGAAATTATTATGTCATATTTAATACCCAAAGAAAGCAGTCTCCCCTGGATAGCCAGTGAACAGCCAAGAAACTAGAATGACCTTAAGTAATATCAGCTTCCTGTCATTGTCCTCTCACATATATTCATTGGGCTCATGGACAATGTTTCCAGAGCCACAGACAAGAAAGCGACAGATGGCTGCTACAGCTGGCTTCCTGAGCACTGAGTTTGGGGATTAGTTACTGCTGTTGCCTGTGTCCAATGTGAAGGCAATAGATACCAATGCTGAGCTATTTGGTGGTCTATTGATTACACCAGACCACTTGAGTTGATAGAGACTCATCTTAACTTGAAGCAAAATTATTCTAAGTCCAGGTATGCCTTTCTTGACTGAGGGAGTCTTAGCTAACACTATTATGGATGGCTTTGTTCTGTTGACACAAGATTCCTCATGTCACTGCATCAGACAGGGAAGGTCTCTTTGAATTAAGAAACGGAAACATAATAATTGTTTTTGCCTTCCTCCTCAGAGATCCACTTGGGGAATCAGTGTTTCCCATCCCGGGCTCCACCTAACCCAGAGTCCTAATTCCAATAAAGGAATTGACATATTTCCTTTGTGGCTAGAGAAACCTCATGAGTTCAGGCTCATTGTGTCAAGAATCCAGGAGTCAAGACATAACTTCACTTGTGAAAGTCTCTGACTATTCTGCAAGAGGAACTGGGGCTACTGCTGTCCAATAAACTCAAGATATAAATGTGACTTTCTAGTGATCTATTAACATAGTTCTCATACTCTGTAGTTCAGTTAGGTAAGATATGTTGTACTCATGACTTGAGAATGTCATGGCATAAGGGGCCCTGACTATCAGGAGTAGAGGCCTTGCCACCCAACAGAACACAAGCTGAGATGCTAACTGATGAGGAGGGTCATCTAGAATAGGTAATAAGGGAGGGGTTCCAGGGATACACATTGCGATTGCAATCCTGCTGTGGCTTCCTCCTATTAGCGTTTGTCTTCTTGTAAATTTCTATAACAAATCAAACCAATCAAAATTCTGGAACAGCTGTTCCTATGTGATGGTAAACCCATTAGATGATGTATTTAAGTTTGAATAGTACAGGGTAAGAGCAATAGTAGATGCTATACTTTGCAGCCAAATCTCTCTTCCATTTTGGAATATGCACCCCAGCAGGTAGTGGGAGCATAGCACGGCTAAGACACACAGAGGATTCTCTCCTAAATCATTTTCAGCCAAAAGAAAATAAGGTTGGGCCACTTCCCCAGGAACTCCTTCTACCCATGAGTGGTCAATCAGGGGGCACAAAGACTAGCTCCCTGGCCTCTGTTGAAATGATTCTCAGTCCCATTGTGGGTCCAGTGCTCTCAGACCTTCATTGAAACTCAAATAGTTCAGCTTCTCCTTCTTCCCAGGCTGTTTCCTTCAGCAGCTCAGCGATCTCTCCATAGGTATGGTCAATCAAGAGCTCCAGGCCCTGGGTTCTGTTTTCTAGAAGACTTGAAATAAAACAAATTAGCAAATGAATATGCAAAAAATTAGTCTTCCCTGCTTCAACTCATATATATTCATGAGAAGAAACATGGTTTCCAAGGAGTGAAAGATGTATAAGTCACAAGATGTGTAGTTTCACAAAAGGGTAGTACCACACCCGTTTACTGCTCCTTTCTCTACCTTCTTTGCTGGATTTAGTAATTCACTGTTTATCCACTGTGTCAGCTTGAAAAGGTTGCTACATCTCTCTTAGCTTCACTTTGCTTGCCTGTAAAATGGGATAAAGTAGCTACATCTTAGTGTGCTGGCTGGAACAGATGGAGAGTATAGTTACAGTTCTTTTTAGAGTAAATAACTAAACACTCAGTACCTGTCTCCTAGTTAGCTTTAGTTGCCACGTGACACACCTAGAAGGCACAACAACCGAAGAACTGCCTCTGCATCAGGCTGGCCTCTGGGCACATCTGTATGGAGTTTTCTTAATTGCTAACTTATTGGAGAAGATCCAGCCCACTGTGAGCAGTACCATCTCTGGGCAGGTGAACCTATAAGAGAGGTAACTGAGTGAGCCAGTAAGCAGGCTTCAGCTGTGGTTTCGACTTCACTTGCTGCCTCCAGGTTCCTGCCTTGGATCCTTTCAGTGGTGAGCTGTAAGCCAAATAAACCTTTTCTTCCCTGCAAATTTCTTGTGGTCATGGAATTTATCACAGCAATAGAAACCAAACTAGTACAGCATCAAAAACACAGTAACCCAATGATAAGTTTATACTATAAACGCTTGATTTGGAGTGATGTTGCTTTATATAGAACAGTCTTTCTCTTTGCACCCATGGCTTTTGGGCCAAGATTTATGTAGGGTGAATGCAAAATATGAGAGTAGACTAGTATCCTAGCATTTTTCATATTGCTATAACTTAATGCTGAGAACTTGTTAATTTATAAACCAATACAAATTTATCTTTTGGGGTTCTGGATTCTGGGAAGCACAAGATACTTGCACCTGAGATCATGAGGCCCTTTCTGCCGTGCCTTGTGTTGCATAGGATTGTGATGTCCTCACAGAGAAAATATAGACTTCAATCACAGTTGAGCTCTTCTATAACAGCATCAATTCTGCCATGAGGGAAGAGCCTCGTGGCACATTTCCTCCCATTAGACCTCATCCCCAACACATCTGCACTGGGATGAAGTTTCCAATGCATGATTACTAGTGCTATGATGAAACACCATGACAAAAAACTTTGGAGAGTCAGGACAGGAACTCAAGCAGGGCGGGAACCTGGAAACAGGAGCTGATACAGAGTCCTTGCGGTTTATGGCTTGCTCCTCGTAGCTTGTTCAACCTGCTTTCTTATAAACCCAGGATCATCTGCCTCGGAATGTCACCACCCACAATGGGTTGTGCCCTCCCCATTGATCACTAATTAAGAATATGACCCACAGCCAGATCTTGTGGACGCATCTTCTCAACTGAAGCTCCCTGCTCTCTGATGACTCTAGCTTGTGTTGAATTGACATAAACTAGCCAGCATAGATGACAAACTTCAATTGGGCTTATTCAAAAATGCAGAGTTCTGGTCTTCTAAGATTGGGACAGGATAGCGCCAAGAAATACAGGATTTTGTGTAAAGAGCAGCCAGGTGATTTTGAAAGCATGGTCTCAGAAAGTCCTTTGATATGCAAAGGTTGCTCTAGCAGAGTCAGTATACTGCATCTCCAGCTAATCACAAGCTTATGGCACACCCCCTTTCAATGCCAAGGTGACCCTTTAAAACTCAGGTCTAACTGGGTCATTAATATGGTTGCTTCATCCTGGGAACACTGTAGCTATCCATGACAAGGCTGAACTAAAGTGAGACATAGTGTGAATGCAAAATGCCAAAGTGCTAGTTAACCATATTTCCCATTGATCACACAGTTGAGAATAATACATCAGGCACAGGGGATTAATTCTCTCCCACAAAACATCTTTAATGGTGCTGTAAGAAAAATTTAAAGTATATCTGTGATGTAAATTTGTAGTTGCACTAAATTTCCACTGGTCAGTCCTTCAACTGATGTCACTCACTTCTCCATCTTGTCCCTTGACTAAATCAAAGCCCCTTGGGGTCCCATTGCTCACCATTGGCTGCTGCCTTTGTGCAAACACTGCTCTCAACACTTTGCCTATTGCCTCACATTGATCCTGAGAAATACCCATGAAACAGCATTCACAGCCTCCCTACTTCTCATAAAGCATCCCCAGTGCTGACTTCTCCCAAAGCTTTGGTGGATTGACAGTGCATCCCTGAAGCCTGAGTCCTCAACTCCAGTCCCAGCACTCGAGATCACATCAGGGATGTCTAGGTAATCCTCCAAGCATGAGTGCTGGGAGCATATCCAGGCTGAGTGACTTACACACCTCCTGGTCATGTGACAGGCATCGATGTCTCGATGTCTGCAAAGCCCCTAAATATTAAGGAATTAATTAAAAATTAATGACATGTTAATCTGACATATAGCTTTTCATCACAATTCCAACCAGTTCTCTAGTTACTGCAGTAGAACCCAGAAGTAGAGAACATGGTGAGAAGACAGACCCTATTTTGCCTTTTCTGTTACTTTTTTCCTCTGTAGGTCTGTGTGACCAGGATTGTGAAAGAACACTGGTAAACAAGGGTTATGACTCTAGTCACTTACTGTTAAGAATACTTGTAAGCTCTAACACCTGGGAAGAAGTAATGCATTTTGAAAAACAACTTACACTGTGGAGCCCTTTGAAGGAGGCTTGGGTGCAATAAGCACCTATGAACACCAGGGGGCAATGTGTAACCACCATTTCCATTCTCCTCCTTTAACAGTTTGGTAGTGAAATTTACCTACCCTCCACCCCCTAATAAAGCAAACCTCTTTGTTGTTTCTATGCTTGGTCTTCGGACTCTCTCCCACAAGAATTCATTCCAGAGATGGTGCTGAAATCAGTGATGTAAGCATCTGTATCAGTCTGAGCAATTCTTAAATGACAAGAGAATATTTTATTTGCTGCATGCATGAAAGCAAACATTCAAAGAACAGACCTCTAACCATCTATTAACAAGGAACACACAACATCACTGAGTTCTGTTTGGAATGCTCTGTTAGAGTATACTTTCCTACTCTGTCTTTCTCATTCACCTTAGGGTAATTTCAGTTATAAGAATTGAATGAAATGGTCCAGACCCAGCCAGAAGCTTCCTGACACACCAGCTACCACTGAACGGGAATGACCCAGTCTCTCCAACAAAAATTCAATACCAAATGTCTGAAGGGCTGACAGAATCACTCCTCCTATTAACCTGAAATCAACCAAGCTTTGGCAAGAGCAAAAACAAAACAAAACTTCCACTCAACATTGGCAGGATAGACTCCCATATCACAGAAGACACACAAACAGTGAAATGAATCCACATGCCCAGGTCCCACCACAAAAATACAAACAACATGAAAGACCAAGACAGCATGGCTCCCTCCCCAACAATACCAATCCTATGGAAACGTTCACTTCAGCACATGTCCTTCAAAAAGGACAGTTGTAAACATGATCAACGGACCAGTTAAGCTTAAAGAGGACATGAACAAACACCTGAGTGAACTTAGAATGAAAGGAACTGCCTGAACTCCAAGAAAGCAGGATCACATGGTTTGCACCTTTTTCTGCTGTTACTGTGATAAAAGCCCACAATTGAGCCTATGTACAGGAGGTGGAACTTATTTGGGGTCCCAGTTCCAGAGGGTGAAAGGCCATAATTGGGAGGACAGCATGGCAGCAAATGGCAGGCATGGTGGCAGGAGCAGAAAACTTAGTGCTCACATCTTGACAAGCAGAAAGCAGAAAGAATAAACTGGAAGCAGGCAAGGTATTTCCATCTCAGAGCCCATCTCAGGAGCATACTTCTTCCAGCAAGGCTGCATCACCGAAACCTCTCCAAACAGGGTCACCATCTGGGGACCACATTCTCAAACACCCATGACTGTTGGGGCATTTTTTTTTAAATCCAAGCCATGATATACAGAAGACAGACAGACAGAAAAATAGATGTGGTTTTGATGATGGGTTAATGTTCTCCCAGAAGTGAGAGAAAAAAAGGAAAAAAGAAAGAGGAGAAAGAAAATAAGAAAGGAAGGAAGAGAGGGAGGAAATAAGGAAGGAAGAAAAAAGGAAGAAAGAATGACCAGCAATAATAACAACAAAGAAAAACAAAATCAGTACCATGCAGTGATTTCTTCCTTTGAGTTGGGATGGTGAGTGATCCCCCCAAAACATACGCCTTTGCCATTGCTTCTGTTGGCCTGTCTTAAATGATGGTAAGACTGTAGAGAGCCACTGGTGCCATTCCCGAAGATGGCGCCCGTTTCCTGAGCCAGCAAGGCGCGGTTGTTTTTGACAATGCGCATGCGCGATCCACGTCATGGGGTGACCGTTACGAGCATTGCGGGCTGCACCTGTCAGTTTAGGACACGACTCCCTAAAGCATATATAAGCAGTGCCTTTTTCCTCCTTCGGGGTCTTCCCTCAACTTGCTGTAATGAGCCATGCAATAAACATAGCTGCAGAAGAATCCTGTTGTTGAGCGTCGTTCTTGCAGGCAAGGCGATAGCGCTCTACATAAGACCTTTCTGCTGAAGACACTATGCATTCTGGTCACAGAAATTGCAGAAATGAGGTTGGTAATGACATGAAAACCTCTTCCTTAGGGCTATCTTTCATAGTATCAGAAAATGCTATGAAAGTTATCAACAGTCCTACCCAACTCTAAATCATATTAACCATAACAATGACCAGACCAGTAAGGCATTCCCAGGAATGTAATAGTGACACTTGTATCTTGGGGGTAACCAACAGCTATCCAATGAAACCTAAAGCCTGCTCAATAGGAACGAACTCATGCCTTATATTATGAACCCAGCCAAGAACCCATGGATAGAGAAATCATAGACTTCAGACATTTCTACCATGTTACTAAATTAATGTAGTTTCCAGCTGCCCTCTAAATACTTACCCTTATACCATAGATAAATGTAGCTCTTAGCCCTCACAGCAAAGTCACTTCTTTTTATAACAGATGGAGACAGGGAGATCCACAGCTGATCAAAATGCACATTATAAATTGCCTTAAGGTTCCCAGTACCAGCTAAGACATCGATAACTCTATACCTAAGGTTCAGGGAGCATCTTTTAAGACAAGTTGGAAAGAATATAGGTCCTGAGGATCAGGACAATTGGAGCAAGATAGTGTCTTCTGGACAGGACAGTGATGTTGTATGCATGAGCTCCCATAGCAACATGCAAAGAGCACACCAGTTAACAGGTCAATATGAATGAAGGAAAATTTCACAAGGCCCCAAACCTAGATGAAGAGCTACAGGCAGTCAGGGACTGTTGAGGAACGAAGAACCAGGTTGTCATTTGTTTTTTTTTTTTTTTTCAGGAAGTAGGCTCCAATCCTAAATGATCAGATGTAAACCCATGAACAAAAGGTTGGTACTAACTGGGCTCTGTAAGTTACACACACTCACACACACACACACACACACACACACACACACACTATATAAAAGAAGAGATAAGGATTCAAGAGGGGTTGGAACACAGAGAAGGTGCTGGAATGTGCAGAAAGAGAACAAACGATGCAAGTACATTGCATGAAATTCTCAAATAATTTTTTAAATTGAATCAAGGTTCCAGGAGACTAATTCTGACTCTGAGATTCCCACTCACATGAACTCGATTCGCTTGCATGTGATATCAGAGGAAGCCAGTTTTCTCCTGGCGTTCTTGCCACGTGCCCATCTCCTTCCCTTCCCCTCCTGTCATCCTGCCTGGAAGCTTCTCCCTCACCCAGACTGTGTCTTGACCTTTCCCAGATTTTTGCGGTTCTCTTTCACCCAGGAACCTGAATCCAGGACCCCCGAAGAGGGCGCCTTTCTTGCTGGTTTGTTTCCTTCTGGACAGTGCCTTCACATTGGCCCAGCTTTGCTGCTGGCCAATCAATCATGTGGCACCGGCCAGCTAACCCCAACTCTCTTCCCCTCTGCTTTTCAGATCCCAACTTCCTCCTTGGGCATCCCCCAGGACTTGTAGTCACTACAACCCCAGCCCTCCCTGGCTTTGTGGATGTCTAGGTAACATGTTCTGGCCATCATGATTTCCTTTACATGCATTTTTAGATGTTCCCCGGATACATATAAGGCGGTTTGAACAAAGGGAACATGGAGAAAAGAGGGTCTTGTTAGGCAAACAAGATTCATTCCATCTTCATCGTCTCTGTGGAAGAGACACTGTCTGCTGTGACATAGAGGAAACAGGTTTGCAAAAGGCATAACTACTTTCCCCTTGAACCCAAGGCTCCCTGGGCAGGCCCCATGCCCTGTCTCCCAAAAGGACCCGAGGGAAACTGCTTTTGCAGAAAAAAAGAAAAGAAAAAAATAGAAAGAGGGAGAGAAAAAACTTCTGTCTTAAAAGAGAAAAATGACACTAAGAAAGCCGGATTGGCTCTCTGCGGGGATGCTGCCGGCTGCTGCTGCGCAGTAGAGATGCCAAACTGGGCCTTGACCCACCCTGTCAGCAGCAGCACTGCTGTCACCACAGATCCGCCAATCCAGCCTGTGCCTCCCGGGAATCCTTGTTTATTTGTATTTCGTGCGAAGAAGAGACTGGCTCAGATCCAGGAAAGCCACTCCGCGGAGCGGCGCCCCTTTAAAGAAGCTTCATACTTATCCTAAATGCGGCATGCCTGGATTAGTTGAACCAAGACGCGCCTCTGCTCCTGTGGGTCCTCGCTAACACCTCACAGGGACCAGCTGCCCGGTGGGGTCCGAGCCAAGGCAAAGCCCTAACCTGTGGGCGGCGGTTCCGCGTGTCGCCGCACGGTGGCGGAAGCAGCACAGCGAATCAAAGCAAAAATAAAAAGCCGCGATTCGATGTCCCAGGAGCTAGGGGCTTCCCCGGTGTGCAAAGGGTCGCCCGGAAGGAAGAAGGGCAGCGGGGTTCCAGAAGAATGAAGAGTGGTGGTAGCATGTTCTGGAGATGTATTTTAGTTTTCTTTCTCAGGCCAACACTGGAGCCGGAAGCGTTCTCCTGCAACAGAAACTGTGATTGGATTCAAAAGCTGTTACCACTGCATGTGAGGCTTAGTCGCCACAGAAACTACAATCTGAACTTGGCTTCATAGCCTCCTGTCCACTTTCTCCCATGTTCTCCAAAGCACACGTCCCATTAACTACTCTTCAAGTCCAGTTCTGGGACCCCAAGCCCAGATTCCTTTGTGGGTGTGGGCTGTGTGTCCTATCTAGTCATCACAAGCCCAAGTATCAGTACAGCCTCTGCTCCAGCCAAGCACAGCTCGTCCTGACCCCCACCTACAGGGTGTGTTTCCTAGTCATCCTCTCCATTTTATCTTCTGAAGGGCTGCCTGTCTAGTCTCAGTATTTAACATTGAACTCTCCCTGTGTTTGGAATCAGAATCACAATGTCCAGCCTCATCCTGATGCCCACTGGTACCCTACATACTACATTCTGCCTTGAGCATTTGTTTGGTAGATGGGAACACTGTGGTCCCAAAGCTGAAGTCAGCTGTGAGTGGTCAGGACTACTCGGTAACTAACACACTTGCTTTTACCCCCAGAGGAGGGTGGCTTTGTCATCATGAAACTCTGCCACCAGTTGTGGCCAGGACTTCATTTCCTAAGAAGGGTGAATCCCTGTCCAGGCATATGCTTAGCTGCTGAGAGATTCTGGACAAATGATTCTGTATCCCCCAAAACACACTTCTCTCATCTCTTGGTCTCTCTCTTCTCTCACTCATTTGAAAGATTTGTGTGGCAAACACACACACACACACACACACACACACACACACACACACACACATCTGCATGTCTTTGAAGGCCAGGAAATGGCATGCATGGTATTCCCTGGAGCTGGAGTTACAGTTGGTTGTAGGTTCTGGGGATCTTAGGTCCTGTGGAAGAACTGCAAGCTTTCTGCACTGCTAAGCCATCTCTACAGCTCCCTTCATTCATTGTTTTAAACTTGTTAATAAAATGTGATTTTTGTGGAGTTAAAGAATAGATACAAAATATATAATGTGTTCCGTTTGTAGTAGAGCTCATGAAAGGGGTGGTGTCTATTACCCTTTTCCATGCATTGCCTGTTACCAGGAACTCACAATTACTCATTCTGTAAACGGAAATAGATGCAGCCAAACTCCAATGTGAGGTTACTAAATAAACAGTACAATTCAAAACCATGTGGCTGAGGACATTAAATATCCAGGGAACTGAAGGACTAAACATTACTAAGAAACATTAAAGAGATGCCTTCTTTGACGATGCCCCAATAGAGGTAATTTCCATGGCCCTGGCACATTCCTGCCCCCTCAAGTCCAGGTGGAAGTTGGGATCCAAGGCGCTTCCTCTAGTTTTCAAAGAATGAGAGACCTATTCCGTTTCAGTTTGCCCATGAGGTTGGTTTCAGTGTGTGTGCCTATGGCAGTGTCTCTCCCCTCGGCCCATGTTTGGGTTGGCTCTGCCAAAGCCTCGTTTGTATGATTCAGTCCCACACCCTGGACTCAGATGTTGACAATATCTACACCTAGCCAAAACCTTCCCCCAGCAATTGTACAAGTAGAGCTGAGAGAGAACAGGCTTCCTCGGGTAATTCTGATGGAGAACTTGAGTACTGGAGGCCACCATCTCACCAACCCGGACAAAGCTGAAATGAGCAGTGAGATGAGGGTTCAGAGATGAGTTTAGATCAGGTCTTGAGAGGAAGCATGTCTAGAAAACCATTAACAGATCAGTAAAATTTTAATTGAGGTTTTCAGGCTATCTCCAACATCTCCATCCTAAAAAGAGCCATGTGCCATGTTTCTGGGAGAATATCCCAGCCCACACACAACTCATCTCCTTAGCCCTTGGGATCTACAGAGAAGCTTAAAGGGTCAATCAGAAAGAACCTTTCTTAGATTTTGCTACTGCAATTTTCAAATATCCTTATGTGCCCTGCTATAGTAAATTGGCTCAGAAAGATCAGTTAGCTTGCTCAGGGTTACAGAGCAAGTTCACAATAACAGTCGTTAACAGCCAAGTGCTTGCATGCTGTGGGATCTGAGACTTACGCGCTGCATGGACCATTCATCTTGTCCTCACAACAAGCCGGCACTGAGAGTTCATTTATCATCCGAACACATCCCTGTCTGTCTCCTGCGGAGCCCAGGAACTGAACTGTAGCCACCTACGGAGTTTGACCTGGACTCGGTTCTTTCTGAAGGCTGCGCTCTTTTGACTCCATCTTCATTGCATATCCTTCAGCATTACTGCACATTTTTCATCACTGCCGATTTCAGAAATAGCCATCACACGCTTAGTAGCTTTTGTCCACTTCTGTATCTCGTGCTCTGTGTGAAGGTTGTTAGGATTTCAGAGATATGGAAACCATGGAGGGGGCAAAAGTTTTCAGTTTCTCTTTTGTGTTTGAGGATTTGGAAGCCACAGATTAACAATGAACAGAGTCTCAGAAGGAAAGACAGCTTGTTCACACATACAGGAGCCCTCACGAATGAGTAACTCGTCGATGAACCCGAAGTAAAGGCTAACATGTTAACAAAAGGGCTAAAGACAAAAATTTGGTGGATGAGAACTGAATAATGTTTGTTAGCACCTCTTTCGTTTGTTTGTTTGTTTTGTTTTGTTTCCATCATCCCAAAGCCAGAGATCAGCTTCCTCCCTGCCTAGAGAATCCTCAGATTGTGTGGGAGGAAGGTCGAAGCGCCTGCCTCTCTTTTAGACAAAGCCTTTTGGATGAGACTATTCTATTTGTTATTGTTAGCACCCACCATTGATTTGTTGTTGTTGTTGTTGTTCGTTTGTTTGTTTTTGTTTGGGGTCCTTTTGGAAAACCTTTACTTTTCCTACATTTCAAGCTTCTCAAGAAATTTCAGAGAAAAATCTGGGTTGAGTGCTGGAGACAGAAGGCACAGATTAGAGCTTGAGGGGCGAGAGATCTGCACAGGAAAAAATGAGCATGGCTTAGAGTGAAAAATAAAATAGAAGGTGGAGGACTAGAGTGGACAGTGGTCTGAGTCCAGAGGACAGCCACCTGAGAAGGCCAACTGGACAGAACATGTTTCTCAATAATGAAGCCATGTCCCCAAATAGAAGGGGCAGTTTGGTTGCTGTTCCCAGTTCTCACTTTTAAAGTCTTTGGCAAACTTTGAAAAATGAAATATAATTCTGGAAACATATTTACTATGAACATTTTTTGCCTGTATGCATGTGACCTAGGGAAGGTTGTACAGCTCTCCTTATGGGGAAATGCTTCCTATGTTGCTGAACCTTTGTATTTACCCTTTAATATTTATGTTTCACAGGAATTTTAAAGCTTTTCAGGGGTTCTTTAAGAAATTCTAAAGTTAGTCTACAATCAATATTTTGATAAAGCTTGATTTGGGGGAAAGCAAATACCAATATATTTATATTCAAATGTATACAATATGTTTGTATTATATAACACCAAAATGTCAAAAAATATCTAGAGGTTTGAGTTTTGAGTTCATAATATCATAGGCTACTATGAAATAATACATTATTATCTATTTAAGCAAAGTGACAGGAAAAAAAATATTTTTTTTAAAAGACAAGGTTTCCCTGTGTTGCTTTGGAGCCTGTTGTAGATCTAGCTCTGTAGATCATGCTGTCCTAGAACTTACAAAGATCCACCTGCCTCTGCCTCTGGAGTGCTGGGATTAAAGGTGTGTACCATCACCACCTGGCATGACAAAAGTATTTTAAAAATAAGTTTGGGAGTAACATGTTTATAAAAACTTAGAATCTTACCTGTCTCATGAAATGAGGTAACTCAATTCTCCTTGTCAGCACGGCAGACAAGGAATTATTCATGCTATTATAAAGAGAAATAAAATCTGTTTTTGTGATGGTTAGTGTTTTGACAATTTGACACAAGATAGAGTCATCTTGGAATAGGGACTCAACTAGGAAAATAGTTCTATCATAGTGGCCTATAGGCAAGTTTGTGGGACATTTTCTTGGTTAATTACTAATGTGAGGGGGGCCTTCCCTGGGTTGTATAGGAAAGAAGACTGAGCAAGCCCTGGGGAAGGAAGCCAGTTTGAGGCCTATGCTTCAGTTCCTGCCTCCGGGTTCCTGCCATGATTTCATGGCCCGACTTCCCTGCCAGATAGACTGTAATGTGTATACATAAATAGACTTTTCCCTCCTCAAGTTGTTTTCAGTGGTGACTCTTTATTACAGAATAATCCTCTATTCTACAGAATAGAAAAAGCAAACCTGAACAGTGTTTCCAAGACAGAATACTCAGAATATAAAAACATTACAATACTTTATTACAAGCAGATCAATAACCCAGGAAAACTTGCAACACGGGGAGTAGAGGACCACACTACTACACTTTTCACTTTGCATCCCAGCACCGTATGTATTAAAACTCATTTAAAAAGAAGAAGGACCAAACAAGTAAATGGATTCAGCCTCAGACAGCTTGGACTACATAAAACACAATTGATTTTGGAAACCTTTAGGTTTCCACATCCACTCAGGTTTAATCCTCCAAGTCTTTCCTTATCATTCTGGAAATACCACTCATCACCTTAGAACAACATTATCTTCTTAGAAAACACACCCTAAATCAACTGCATGCTTCCCTTTTGTATGCGTTCTGGATTTATAAGGCTTTTTTAGCTAGCATGGAAAAATCAGCAAGTGACATTTCATACATATATATCATACTTTGCTCATTCCAGTCTCCTCTTGCTCCTCCTTCCTCTCTTGCTGGAACCTCTCTTCTCTTCACCTAGATATGTCATCCTTCTGTTTTACTCTCATCTGTATATACATGGTGTGTCTGCATATTTAAATTCAGATTCCACATATTTGAAAAACACATGTATTTGTCTCTGAGTCTGATTTACTTTAAGTAACATGAAGACCCCCAGTTCTATCTGACACATCTAGCACAGATCCAAGGATTGGCCTGACTAGAGAGAGCAGTAAGGCAGTGTAAGGAAACACATGAACACCTAGAAAAATGTGATCTTGTGGTCTGGGGTCTCTGCTGGAGAAGCACAGCATCCCAGAAACTCAGCCTGTTTATTATACACAGTTGAACAGGGAGGTGGGTTTATTGCAATGTACATGAACTAGGAGGTAGTATTATTACATACCGATAAATAAGGAGGCAGGGTTATTAGATACAGCTAATCTCAGTACTCTTTGTAGGGGAGCATCCCTCAGACTATAAAAACTCCAGGAGAAAAGGCTGTGGTGGACATTTTCTATACACACTGTCAACATTTTGCCCTCAGCCAGAGGAAGGTTTTGTCATACCTCTGGGCCTTGCCTAGAGAAGGCTTGGCCAGTTTCTTATGGGTCTAAGGCATTGAGGTCCTTGACATGGCTGTGACAATGCCAGCAACATACATTCACTCAGGACTTCACTCATTCCTTACATCTGTTCATTTTCCTGAAAATGAGAGGAGTTATTCTTTTTATAGCTTAATAAAACTCGACTGCACATAATTAATTCATCTGTTGGTGAGCATCTGGGTTGATCTGGCTATTTTACAAAATGTGCTGAAGTGGGTTGACTTAGAGCCCTTTATTATAGACCTAAGAGTTGTGTACTTTTCATATAGTGTCATTTTATTAATCCTTAGTGGTTTCTTTTTCCTATAATTCTTTTCAACCATTAGTGGCCTTAACTTCTGTAGAAGGTTGGCACATGAGCAACTGTGTTGTGACATTTTGTTACATACTAGCACTCTATAGAGGACAACAAAGTTTATAAGCATCCTGTCACAATGTCTGTATACTTCTTTATAATTTTCAGTATAACCAGAACTCTTGTTGTCCCAAATTCTGAACTGCCCAAATCACCAAGAGACCCATTCTAGTGCAAAAGCAAAGAGTCTTTTATTGTTTAATGAGCTAACCCCATTTAACTCAGGTCCTTAGTCCATCCAACATTGCCCTGGTGTGAGAAGGACCAGAAGTTGAGAGGCTAGGAACTTATTGGGCAGTGTAAAGGGAGTGTCTAGGGGATGCACTTTCAGGCTCAGGTGACCTGCCCTATGTTGATTGGTCAACTGGTTGTTATGGCCTACAGGCCCTCCCAGGGCGGTTGCTATACTCTGCATGTCACTGTGATGCCACATTTACCATAATGCATGCCCAGAGCTGTAAAGCACATCCAGAGTCCTGCCAGCTACCTTCTGATTGGATCCTTGCCATGAGGAGGGTATCTGATCTCCTAGTGACTAGGGTAGGCCCAACAAGGTCAGACATATGTGAGTCAGAAGCTTACATATCTTTTTTGCAGCCTGTCATGGCTGCTAAAGCAGGGGGCTGGGTGAGGGTCTGGTCCCTTCACTCTACAATTGAACCAAAATATTTTTAGATTCCCTAAAATAGGAAGAAGTAAAAAGAATGTAAGCTTATATTTATGTTTAGTAGCAGATATTTTTAACATTTCCTTACTTGGAAATGATCTAAATTATTTCCTAAATGTCCACTACTTGGTATAAGTTTAAAATTGGAAGTCATTAATATATTGTGGGAATTATTTTGAGCATACAAATTATAAAACAGTGATTATATAAAAGTCCATCAACTTAATTCATATTTTTAACTACACTTGGGTTATTAATGAAAATTCCATTAGATATTAAAACACAACTCCCATTGTCTTAAGTTATTGCCTGATGTTTTCATAACATGTACATATGAGGAAATCATCTTTACAGTCATGAAGAATCTGGCATGCTATTTTGGAGGGAATGAGGAAGATCTTGAGCCTTTGGAAGAGGAAAGTAGCTAAATGCTGTAAGCAGAGTTGATATGGTGGACAGCCCAGTAGGAGCTTGGAAGATAGTAATGCTGAGAACTATGAGGAGAGTAGTGGTCCAGCTTGAGAGGTTTTAGAGTGGAAAAACATTAGCAGCTGGGCTTGAGACTATTGTGCTATTTTGGTGATGACTGTGGGTGGCTTCTTCCCTTTTCCTAAGAATTTGCCTGAGCCTAAATTGAAAAGTGATGGATTAACTTAGTTGTTGGAGGAGATTAATACAGCCTAGAAATAACAACACTGTTAGTGTGGTTGTTAGTGATCACTTGTATGAATGTCTACAATGAAAATGAGTAAGTAGGGCAAAAAGAAATATACAATGTACAGTTTAAAGAGAAAAAGAGCACAAGAAAATTTGATGTTGGAGCTCAGATTGAAAGTAATTAGGGGATCCAGGTGAAGCCTGATCTGCATTGAAAGAAAGGGAGGGATGCCCTTAGGGCAAGACCCCATCCAGCTAACCTTTCAAATTGTAAAAAGAAAAAGGCCAAAGAATTCTCTCCTAAAAAAAAAAAAAAAAAATACAAGGAACCCAAGCTGCAACTAATGTGATCCAAAGGTACAAGGTTCCATGCAAACCTGGGAGGGTCATCCTTGTGGGTTTGGCTTTAGAGTCAGGAAGGGTACTTGTAAAGGAGTTGTAGAATCTTCCTCCATGGCTATGGAGAACCATTGAGGCCATGAGAAGTAAGCCAGTAAGCAGCACCCCTCCAAGGCCTCTGCATCAGCTCCTGCCTCCAGATTCCTGCCCTATTTGAGTTTCTGTCCTGACTTCCTTCAAGGTGAACAGTGATAAGGAAGTGTGAACCAAATAAACCCTTTCTTCCCTACATTGATTTGGTCATGGTGTTTCATCACAGCAACAGTAGCCCTGGCTAAGACAGGAACAAACTCTCGTGGAGAGTGAGGGTAGGGGGAAAAGTTCTCTTGGGGAACCAAATATTAGGAACATCATCTACCAGAAAAGTCTATTGTAAGACCCAAATATCTTTAGTCTCTTTGTAAAAAGGAAAAAGAAAAAAAGAAAAAAAGAAAGGAAGGAAGGAAGGAAGGAAGGAAGGAAGGAAGGAAGGAAAAAAAGGAAGGAAGGAAGGAATTGTAAACTGACATCTGGGTCTTGCTTTCTCTGCTCCCTATTTGTGAATTGGTATAAAAGCTCTTAGCTGTTTTAGCACCATCTCTGCCTGCCTACTGCCATGCTCCTCAACCGTATTGGTGATGGACTCCTCTCCCTCTGGAACTGTAGGCCCCAAACAAACCCTTCATGCTGTAAGTTGCCTTGACCATGATGTTTTATCATACTAATTGGAAAATAACTTACACTCCTGTCTTGGTCCCAAATCACTCATTAAGAGAGGAATGAAAAACTCATTAGTTAATGTAAGAGTTGGTCCTTGTCTTTGTTCTGCTTTATAATTTTATATAAATTTTGCACTGTCAGTAGATAAATTGACATTATCTTCTCAATATAAATTTTAAATGAACCTAGGACCACCAACCCAGGGATGTCACCACCATCAATGGGCTGGGCCTTCCACTAGCAATCACTGAGAAAATGTTCTACAGATTTGCTTACAGCCTTATCTTATGAAAGCATTTTCTCAGTGGAGGTTTCCCCCTCTAACTAATATTGTTGACTGTTCCTATATATCCATATAGACTATTTTATGTAAATGTTTATTTCTTTGTAAGCTTGTGAAAATAGAATTCCTTAAGGAATTTTATTAGCTAATTTGGTAGCACCACCCAAACCAGGACAATATCATAGGCCTATAAAATATATATATCTTTATAAATATATAGATTCAGATGCAATTTTATACTTTTCATTCTAAAATTTTAGCTACAAATCCCACATTAAGAGAGGAATGTAAAACTCACTAGTTAACATAGTAGTTGTTCTTTGCATCATTTTATAATTTTATATAAATTTTGCATTCCGGTAGATGGAATAAGTTGAGGCTATCTACTAAATATGAGGATTAAAACTTTCCACCAACATCTATAGTTTTTTTTCTCTCTGCCTTGGCCTATACTTTATTAAAGATCTGAACATAGTTTTAGAAGAGGGATTCAGGATGCATCAAATAATTCCTTGCAAAGTCCCAAGGGATGTATTACTCCCCAATGGCTCTAATTTAATTCAAATTATCCTTTTAAGGCCCACATACCTGTTTTTAGGGTCTCACGAGCTATGAAGGGGCAAAGGGTAAAGTCTGGACTTCACACTAACTGTATGGAGTTGGATGCTAGGCTGGAATGGGAGGGTAAAGGTCTTAGAAAAGTCAACTTGGAAAAAGTAATAATAATAAAAATAAAAATAAAATTCAGCTTCAAAAAAAAAAAAAAAAAAAAGAAAAGAAAAGAAAGAGAGAAAGAAAAGCCTACTTGGGAGAGTGAAATTGAATAAAGAAGCTGTCTAAATTCCAGATTACCCTTACTTCAGCCCTGTCAACAAAAATCAAGTACATACAGACAGCTTCATAGTGTTAGACCATGGGTGAGATTTAAGGAGGGAGGGTTTCTGATGAAGTTTTCATGAGGAAAATGGACTTAATAGGGAGATCTGAGAGGCCTTGAAACAAAAACATCTCTAACAAAATAAATATTGACAGGGGAAAAATTCTTCAAACAGTTTCCATTGTGCACTTTTTTATTCCGAGACAGGGTTTCTCTGTATTGTTTTGGAGCCTGTCCTGGAACTTGCTGTGTAGACCAGGCTGGCCTGGAACTCACAGAGATCCACCTGCCTCTGCCTTCCAAGTGCTGGGACTAAAGATGTGAGCCACGACAGCCCAGCTCATTGTGCACTTCATACTTGTTGTATGGACAAGCATTTTGTAACTACAGTCTTGAGTCCTCACCAAAAGTCTGGGGCTCCAGGATACAAGTATTACATTCAGCTATTGATGGTGTGATAGTGTCCAAATGTCAGCCCACATCAGGGCCTTACCAGAAACCTGGAATCTCAGAGCTCCAAGCACATCTTGATCTTAGTCTTGGACCTGTTTGTATTCCAGAAGAAATTACCATTTCAAGGATGAAGACTGACCTTACTCTTGGCTATTAGGACAGATATTCTAACTCCCACTCCAACTACCCCAGTAACAGGACTACTTTACAATTAAAAGATCACAGAGTCACACCTGAACCCATACCAGTGATATGAGTCACAGTGGCCATGTAGATAACATCACAATAGGCTCTGGCTACCAGAAGGCCATGTATGTGCTTGGAGGGCTGGCTTTATTTCTGCAGGAGGAACTGGGGATTTCATTAGATCATATGACCAATTGATTTAATCAGTTATGCCTGAATAACAACACCCCACTAAACATCTGCAGAACAAGAATAAAACTAAGCCAAGTTCTCTAGTTAGTGGTCACACTTGTGCCTACAAGGTGACATACCTGACTCTACAAAGAGAAGGCATTTTCAGACCTTGGCCTATGTGTCACCTTGGGCTACTACTCAGCTGTAGTGTTTGTAATGAAATTAAACATAAGGATGGTACTGTTCTAAATTCTGTGTAAAGATCTGGGAAAATGTTAACCCTACAAGATCATCAAAACTCCCAAATTTGTGACTTCTAGGAAATGTCAATGGCCCAGGTTACTCTAAACTTGTGGCTTCCTTTTGAATTGTAGGCAGCCTTGTAGAAAACTGAGCTCTCAATTTGTGGGATCCCCACTCATGCTATTATCCAGGTGGTTAGTACCAGAAGTGAACATCAGTTGGTGTTGACACCATAGCAACACCCTTTCTTTATTCATTTTGCATTCTTTTTAAGAGAAAAGCCCTTTGACTGAATGAAGCTCGAATTTTAGTGCACGTGGTTGGCAAGGCTACATTAGAATCAGCTTGTTTTTAAAAGCTTAGCTTTGGCTGTGTGTTACATCTACTTTGATTTAGAACAGCCTCAGAATGCATTTCAAACTAGTTGGAGTCATCACTATGTTGGAAGCTTTTGGATGCTTTGGCAGAATTGTGCAAAGAGATATTAAATTATTCAAAACTTTACAGGATGTGAAGAAAGCCTGGGTCAAGGCAACCGAAAAGCAAAGGCTGTTACTTAACCTTCTGCACTGTGGACCGAGGTGGTATTCTTTGCCCTCTGATTTGAGGATAAGCTGTAGACGGGTGTTTATTATTGACCCTGAGATGGCACAAAGGCAGGTAAAAAAGATCTGAGCTGTTTCCTCAATTCAAGTGACACATTGATCTAAGCATGAAGGGGAGGTTGCTTGGACAGGGTCTTTGGTTTTCAATCTTGGTATAAACTTCAGGGGAAAAGTTTATCATGATGTTCCATGATCTCATTTTTGGAAGGATGTGGGTCAAATGGAAAGTGTCAGGGGACCTGGGTTCATGCACACCATAATCTCTTAAGACTAAAAGGCTTAAGAAGAGCTAATCAATGGGTCTGTAGCATCACTCCTAGAAGCCCCAAAGTGTCCAAGATATAAGGGGGAAATTTCTTATTCAGAACATAGACCATCCCTGAGCTGTGGCATATATGTTATTTTTCTTGTCTCCCATTGGCTGCTTATTAAAAAAAAAAAACAACTCACCTCTGGACAATGTATCCAAGTATAAATCAGCATAAGAATCACCTTTAAATGGAGATACAAACACTTCTTGCCTTAACTCTCCTAGGACCCCAACCACAGACTTATCTTGGTCATGAGCAGCTCAGATCCTGTTTTCTTTTTTTTCCTCTCCCCAGATCCCTGGCTCATCTCCAGCTCTAAGCATCAGCCAGCGAGGAAGAGAAGGGAGGTAGCTGGCTGCTTGTTTCCAGCTAACAGCAATGGAATTCCTTGGCCTGGACATGCAGTAAGTCCCTGCCAGCTGGCTGTGTACCCTTCCTCTGGGAACTCAGTGAATCACACCTCCACAGTGCATTTGGCTCCTACAAGCCCGGGAGGGTTGGAGCCTTGAGTCTGCCAGCAGTGAGGAGCTGAGGCCTAATTTCTGTGCCTGGATCATGTCGGGCCCCTGGAATTTCTGAGTAGAGGAGGTTTCCCAGCTGCAGGGGAAGGGTGCTAATCCAGAAGCAGGGAGTGTTCAAGCTGGGCCAGGCAGAGGGTCTCACAGGTAGAAAAGAAAAGAAAGCATAGACAGGGTTCCCAACTCCTTTCCTCAATGACCATTGGAAAAAGTCTGTTCTGTAAGCTCATCATCTTGTGGGACCTTAGCATAACACAAGAGTGATGCTTTGGGCTAGAAATACAGCCAAATGCTTATGCAGGGCTTTTATTTAAATGGCCTGGAAACTGAGGACCAAGAGGGCCATGACTACTGAGATCTGTCTTTTATCCCCGCAGAAGAAGTACACATTCTGAGGCTGGACCTTTTCCAAAAGCAGAGATCCAATCAAGTTTTAGTAGCTTTTAGTTGTGAATCATTCTTTAGCTGGAACTTGAGAAGGAAGCCCCATTAGATAGAAGCAGTGGGGGAATTATCCTTATCACTCACAAATGTTGCCTTGGTCTCACTTAAGGAAAATGGCAGCCAGCCCATGTATAAAGCAAGGCCAACAGGTGAGACCTACTCCCTGCTGCTCTTTGCCTGTTTGATTCACTCACTGGCCAGACCACCTCTCACTGCAGGTACTCACATAGCTTTCTCAAGCCAAAGCAGCAAGGAACAGGAGAGCAGGCAGAGTTGAGCCAAACTGAGCTGCGGCAGGATGGGAAGCAGAATGTTCAAAGAGGAAGTAGCTTTTTTTAAAGTATCCCTGTAATGTGAGAGAAACAACTTACAGGGACTAAAATGCAGAATCACACCCAGAGTTTCTTGCAGACTCACAAAGTCCTATCTCTGATTCTGGTTCTTCCTAGTACTGCCACGCTGGAGGCTGTGGCAGGGCAGGCTATATAGCTCAATGCCCTTCTTGCCTGCTGTCCTGCTTGCTTCTGAAGGGAAGAACTCAGCTTGGAGGAGCCAAGGGCACCCCCTTCACTCTGATCCCCATCATTTCCTGTCTAGCACTCCACCACTGGCCATCTACCATCATGCCCAATGGTATTTTAAACATTTCTCAAAAAGAGATAACAATTAGTAAACATTGCTTATCAGTCCCCATTTCATGCTGTTTCTCTTACCTTTCAATTCCATCCTCATTCTCCACTCATTTCAAAGTTCAAGTGCAGTGGCCTTCCAGACACACTGTGTGCTTTCTGTCTTCACAAGTCTAAGCTGCCTTTGCACAGACTCAACTGTACCATCCAGCACATCTCAAGAGTTAGCCAGAATTCCTTAGCCCTGGGCCAGTGTGCTCTCTTAGAGGTACAGGCAGCTCTGGTACTTCTGCTTGCTTTAACACCCTTATGCCTTTTGCCTGCCTCTTTCCTAGTGGCTAATTAACAGTTAAGTCCCTTTCAGAAGAGAAGGGAGGAGAATCACTGGGAGAAGGAAGTGGAGAGGCAGAAACAAGCATAAGAAAACCCTTTCTCCCTCCCCTGAGGACACACTGTGTGCCATGGTGGCCAAGTATGTATTTCTCCACCTTGGTAACTATTCAAAGTATGTGGTTTTCTGTTTGTTTTAGGATGCTTGTCTTTCAGCTCATGATAATTAGTTTGGTGGTACTTCCTCTTCACATTGGGAACATGATGTAATGTCTCACCACCGAATGGCATCTTAACACCTTACATGGAATGAATGTGGTGTGCTGTTGGGAAGAAGTCACTAAATTCATCTTTGCATCATTTGTCATTCAATTTCCTGATCTGATTCTCCTTTTCAACCATTTTGCAGAAAATAGATCTCTCATGGTGCCTTGCAACTTGGTCCATGAATTTCTAGATCCAGATGTTATTTCCAACCACACTGACACTACATTCCCTCCTCCTTCCTTACATGTCTTTTCTCTTCTGCCCAGTTTCTTCACTGTGCCTTGAAGGTCTCTTGGAACCAAAGGTTACTGCATTGTGGTAGAGACATGTTGTCTTGTCTGTTAATGTTTGTGTTTTTGGATTGATGTCTAGGGATCTGGGGTTCTGATGGTTGAGGTGATTTTAGGTGTTGACATCTGATCTAACCTTTGTTGGGTATTCCATTTCTTGGATTTTAGGAAAGTGTGGTGACTGTGGGTTCCCTAGTAGACCGTGCTTTCAGCAGTTGGTGGGTGGCAGAAAAGACTACACATGGGCTAGGAAAAAAGGCTAAGAGGGGCTGTGGGAAAGAACTAAGGGGATCCCATCCACACTGAGAGGCAGAGTTCCCAGGGAGTTGGAGGTATAATGAGAGGAGGGCCTCCTGTTAAATAGGTTGAAGACAAAAAATAATCTGGAGAGACAGGTACGAAAGGACTAGAGGGACACTGTATTGACAGTTGGAGTCTCCAGTGACTGGATCATGGGAGGAAGGGCACTTGTTACAGGGCTGGGGGCAGGAATGGATATTGTAATGGAGACACATGAGTCCCTGCCTGGTGTGGCCACTGAGAATCCCAGGGAAAAAATGCTCTAGGTATCAGGGGTTAACCCAGGGAATGGGAATGGGCTGAGGGAATCCACAGGAAGAAGCAAAGGGAACCACCTTGTGATCTAAACATTGACATGACCACATGATACACTGGTGGCATAATGGCATAAATGCTGTGGGAGTAACCAACCACTTTCTCATTGGATTCAAGGCCACTCTCCAAGGTGGAACCTATCCCTAACTCTATTCCAGTGACCAAGAACCTGAAACTAGGTAAGTCATGGGCGAGAGGAAAAAATACATGTTTTACTGGCCTTTTGTTTGTATGATTTCTGACTTTGCTTTTACAAGTTTTGATTTATTTCTAATTTGGAGACAGGATTTCTCTATGTAGCCCTGGCTGTCCTGGAACTCTATAGACCAGGGTTGGCCTTGAATGTAGTCATGTGCCTCTGCCTCCTATGTTTAAAGGAGTGAACCATCACACCTGCTGTTTTTATGAGTTTTGTTTGTATATGTGCTATGTTTGTTTTTAATTTTTTAGTTCTGATTTGATTGTTTGCCTGTTTTTTTTTTTTTTCTTAGAGAGATCTTTTTATTCTGGCATGCTATATGACACAAATATTTCTGAGCTGGTAATTTATATCTGGACAGAATATAAATTCATGCTTTCTTATTTTTTCCTGAATTCATTTGGACACATTTTTGAAAAACCTAACTGGGAAAGCAAAGCATTTTTGCCAATGGAAATTTCCCTTAGGCAGGAAGGCATACTGAAGTTCCTGTATGCTCTTCCTTTAAGAGGTGCACTAGTCCTGAGGCTTGGGATACCCAGTCAACACTCATGTTTCCCAGCAACAATGGCTTCCAACGTGTGCTGCTACTGACAACATGGAATGTAGATCTGTGATGGTAACATGTAGAGCACTACTGCAAACTGGCTAAAAAAGCAAAGGAGACAAATACATTTCTGACTAAAGCTAATCATTAAAGCCTCGAGGGGCTGGAGAGGCAGCTCAGTGGTTAACAGCACAGGCTGTTCTTCCAGAGAACTGGGGTTTGATTCTCAGCACCCACATTGTAGCTCATGACTGAACGCAACTCCAGTTCCAGGGGATTTGATGCCCTCTTCTGGTCTCTGTGGGTTCCAGACACACACATGGTGTGGCCATACATGCAGGCAGAACACCCATACACATAGAATAAAATAGAAGTTAAAGAAAAAAATGTGTGGGGAATAAAGTAAGTCTTTATCATGCCAGACTTTCCATTTGTGTTAGTATATCTCTAGGTAAAAGGATAGTATAAAAAAGGGAGACAAGTTCTTAGCTTTGAAACCCTATCACTTTTCCTCAGAGTTGGACAAAGCAGTAAAACTAAGAAACACAAGGGCCATGGCCATGCTCTGCACAGCTTTGTGTATGTGAAGTATACATCTCACACTGCCAATGAATGTGCCGGCAATTTCATTTCCATATAGTGAATGATGGTCATTCTTAGTGGCCAACATGACTACATCTGGAATACCCAAATGACTGGCCATACCTGTGAGGAATAAAAATAAAATTATTTGAAGTGGGAAGACACATGTCTAATCCAGATCCTTTAATCCATATTTTTTGAGGTGGAAATATCCATCTTTAATCTGGACCACACCTTCTGTTGCAGCCCATACAAAGGGCAAGGAAGAAGGAAGTTGTCTGTTTGCCAGCTCTTGCTACCAAGTCCATTTCTTCACTGGCATTAGACCACTTCTTTGGGATTCTCAAGTATACTGAAGATCAGCTGAGACATTTAACCTCATGAACTGAACAACTATTGGGTTCTTTAATCTTCTGATCATAGTCAGCCATCATTGGATTAAGTAGGACCACAGCCAGTAAGCCATTTTATTATGCCACGCATACGCACGTGTGTGTGCGCGCACACACACACACACCCTATAAGATCTTCCACTCTAGAGAACTCTAACTTAATTTGTATGTCCAATCTGGATTCAACTATAGCCAGGGGATTTTTCAAGAGAAAGTATTCTTTTACTCTTATAGGGATTAAGTGAAGAAAACAAAAAGAATCCAGTAAAACATTTCAGTACAAAGTTTTTTTTTATTGACACTGTAAGAAACATTTTTATTTATTTATTTATTTTTGTTTATTTTTTTTCTTTGTTACAAAAGGACTAAGTGGTTCTGAAAGCCAAGGGAGAGTTCATGTGTCTGGGCTGCCATTCCTGTGGCCTATGAGCACTGAGCAGCCACAGGCTTTTTCAAGGAAGGCCCATGGCCATCACGTACCAACTCTACACCTACAATACTTGAATGTATTTACATGTGTTGTTCTTTAAAAAGGATTACACATCTTCTTCTTAAAAATCTAAAAAAAGGTGGAGAAAAGGAACATAGTTTATCTTACACATTTGCAGGATATACAAGGGTAACTTGTCAGAGGAGAACATCCTCCTATCAGCTTCAAACAACACAGGAAATCAGTCACACGACAGTTCAGACCGCTACAATCCTGGGCTCGCTTCTTGGTAACACTGTCTGGACATGCAGCCTTGGAGTGCTGACTGGACAACAACAACTGGTCCTTTTCATTGACAAGAGAAACATAAAATAAGGCACATACATTGCAAGAATCAAAACCCACGGCTCACAACAAGCCAACATGTGAGAAGCAGGGGAGTGAGTTACTTAATTCTTTAGAAAAAAGGCATGAAAAACAAAAACCATTTAACACAGACGCGAAACAAGAGTACCATGTATGGGCCTGTTCTTTCATTAAAAGGCAAAGGGGGCAACAGCATCAAAACTGTCTCTCCTAAACGCAACATCCAAAGAACAGAAAAAGGTGGCAGACTGAGTGGGTTGTGACAGAAAATGACATGCCTGCAGAGATCTCATGTCCCATGGAATAGTTTTAGCGACCAAATGATCCTTCTTGCACTGGACATCATGACAGATCATTGAAATCTTGGGACAGAATACTTTCCACCATCCATTTTTGTTTTTAACCTGTATCCTTCTGAAATTTTCATATTGAGAAGAGTCAGAGTTGAAACATTGGTTCCACAAAGCTAAAGGCAGGGGCTTGAAAATAAGGCCGAGAAAGAAGAAATGAATGCAGCAAAGCCAGAAGGTAAGGTGGCAGCAGTCTTGTTCTTTGCACTGCCTAAGCCCTGGGAGGGACAGTCAATGTGGGAAATCATGACACTTGAGACTTCAAGGCCACTTGAAAGGATCACACCTAGAAAGGGCTCTGCCGGAGAAGACAAGGGTGTGACCAGGAACCAGGCTCACTCTCCTTGCTGAGCAAAGAGGAGCATCCTGAATCCCCCCCCCCCTTTAAAATTAAAAGTAATAAAAGGGTTGGGCCAGATAATAAGGCAAGCCAGGTAAGACCCAGAGCAGAAAGTTTTGACAAGTGAAATTCATGGACTCCATCGGTGTTTCGGATTGCAAAAGTGACCTGCTAGAACAGAGAGGCCTTGCTTTCTACTCCCGAACCCAGGCCAGCAGTTCCCTCTTGCTCATGGTCTGCTGGGAGAGGGCTGCAGGATGTGGAAAACTTAAACTGCTCTACTGGTCCTGGGGATGTCTAACAGGAAGCAAACTAGCTACCTTAGCCACAAAGTCCTGAATGGCAAAGTGTCCTCCCTGCTGAAATCAGTGCTCCAGTGGGAGAAAATAGGCATGAGTGAAATTGGCTAGTTGTAACATTCTTGCTGTTAACTAACACTTACTTGGTTTTCATCTTTTTACTCCTAATTCTAATGGCAGGATTTAAGAGAATAAGCCACACAACTGTGCCAAGAATTACTTGGGGGGAAATCCAGTGCTGGGGGTTGATGGGTTAGCATTTATTTTAAAGTAATATGCTGAATAATCCATGTACTCTATGTACACATAGTATGGCTTTGTGTGTCAGCTGCAAGGAGTGGCTGCATTGTGTATCTTTAAGATCTTAATCCAAAGCAAAAGGACTAGTCCATGGCTACGAAATATCACCTTTCATGCTCTCCAGTGCTAAAAATGGTTAAAGCAATTATTTCCAATGTCAGTGTATGTGAACTTTGCCTTTTACAGTTAAGTTTTACACATCTCTTAAAATAGAGCACTTAAGAGTAGACATAGTCCCTTATGATAGTGAAATTAATAAATGGTAACGATACATCCAGTAGTGGGTTGCTTAAATACCTATTTAGAGCTACATATAATCAATTCTCAGTTATCTATGATAAGAGGAAAGAGGTGGGACCAATAATCAATTATAGCAAGTCCACAAACAGTTATCAAACTAATTCTACCCAATTGTTTCAATCTATAATTGGTCTAACTTCTTACAAAGAGCTAAAAGAGTGACTGTCTGAACATCCACCACCCGTCCATTCTCTCTTGGCAGTGCTAAATAACGCTGAATGTTTATAAAGGTCAAGGGGACACAAAGGACGTGACTGAGAACTGACCACATAGATGTATGCATGGGATACTTACAGAATTTAACCCTCTAAAAAAAATCTCTGAATGAAATACAAACTATTTAATTTGTAGGATCCCCAAATTTTCACTTTTGTGTAGCTGTTAAAAGTATGCCCTGAACTGAATCAAGGTGGGGAACACATAAAAACCTGCTATTTATACTAACTATAATGCATCCACAATTTTCAAACTCACCATTCTTCGATTCTTGTACTCAGTGTGAGAACACACACACACACACACAAACACACACACACACAAACACACACACACACACATCACTGAGTAAGCATTCAGGAAAAGTTTAAAAGGTGGACCTGTAACCCTTTGGTCACAGGTACATCAATTCCTAGTTCCTGGGATAGCAGAGAAGCAGGCCAAATCTTTTAATTTGAATACTTCCCTCCTAAAAGAAAGAACACGCACATCACACATTTACTCAAAAGAGGGCAGGCTTACAGGTTAACACAAGAGGGCGATTTGAATGTCACAATACTGATTCAGAACTGAAATGGAAGACAGTTTCTCCCCTAGAATACCTTAGGGTTTTTTCAGAGTCCTTTTCCATAAAAGGAATATACTTGAGACACATCCCAGTCAGGTGAGATGAGATTGCTAAAATACATACAGAACTTGGGGGGGGGGAGTCCAGAGTCAATTCAATCTTTCAAGTCCTAAAGTTTTACCTCTACTTGTGGTCCTCCTTGCCTACTGCATAACTGCAAGGAACTTGCTTTCTTCTGCAAGGGAGGTCAGCAAAGAACTCATATCTCCGATAGCCATGTTGGTGGTGCTCATGGACATGGGGGGGAATGGGAGGGATGCCCGTGGTGTGGTGAGGCGGGAGGAGCTATGGGAAAGGTTCTGAATGATACTTGGGCTCAAGGCCCCTGACATCAGGCTGGTATGGTCCCCATCATCTATGATGGCATCAAAATCAATCTGCACACCTTCTAGGTCATGACTCTCAAAGCTGTCAACTGTGCTTGTCACTTGGTTAGCACCTGGGGAAAGTAACTCAGAGTTTTCAGTGCCATCCCCTTGGAGCAGGCAGCTGGCATCCGAAAGGGAAAAGGAACCGGCTTTCCTGTCTTGTTGACTGAAGCCCACGGTTTGGTCATAGAACTGACCAGAGTAATTCTCCACATTAGAGCAGAGCTGCTGGGACTGCCCTTGTGCCTCCATCTTGATGCTGTTCACTCTGCTCGTCTGATTCACATCGCTGAGCTGTCCTTGTTGCAGAGTGAGGCTGCCCCGTGGCATCGCCTGGCGCCTGCTGGCTCCGTAGCTGGCACAGGGCTGGTAGCCCCTAACAACTGCCATGCTCGATGGCTGGTTGCTGTTATCCTGAGTCCCTGGCAGGCAGCTCTCTGTCCCTTGATAGATGTTGATGTGTGAGGTAGCACCGACCTGCCCTAGTATCTGTTGACCAGGGCGGCTGGTACCCTGGTTTTGCATGCTGCCGCTGAGTAGCTGATGAGCAATGTATCCCTGTCCCATTTGATCTTGGGTTTGTATGCCATTCACTGTGTTGCCAGCTAATTCATTTGGTGCTGTGGACAGCCCAAAATCTAGCAAACCCCCATTATCTTGCACAGTATTGCCTTTCAGCTTGGACCCTTGAATTCCAGCAACACAGGCATTGTCAAGAGCACTGGAAGTCAGTGGCTGCCTGTTGAGCTGGCTCCCATACTGCTGGGTCTTATAGGGTTGTTCATGGAAAGCACTTCCATTTGAGCCAGGTCCATCCCCACTGTGGATGACAAAGTGCTCTGGGCCACTGTAGGTACTGCCATTCTCCCCAAGGGTCTGATATCCTCCAGTGGAACCAGTCCCAACTTTCCATGGATTCTGTGGGTGTACCACCATATTGTTGTACAACCCGAAGGCTCGAGCCTGCTGTACGGCAGGGCGCTGACCACATTTCAGCTTGGAGGATGACAGGTCAGAACTTCCAGAACTGACTTCATTCCACTGGATGGGCAAATCGGTTTTGCGGCCTTCAGAGCAGGGCTGCTCCAGAGCTGGGTACTGCTGGCCAACATTACTGTCTGGCAGCCCTGGTAGGTCCAAGTCCTCTGGCCCATGGGCTACTTTGCTATCTTCAGAGATGGCATTCTGTAATTGTCCATACCCTGTTTGGTTCTGGGAATTTAAATACTGTACCACATCATCTGGCAGGAAATCTTCATCATTCAAGTTGGCATCAGCATCCATGGTCAGGGCCTCCAGGGCAACATTCTCTGTGATGCTGGGAGGACAAGGGGATGCTTGGAAGTATCGGGGCTGCTGGCTGCTCTCTGGCCGGGTGTAATTTTGTAGCACTAAGCTACGCTTTTCCACCGATGGAGGCAAACTTGGAGGATTGAAGCTGTTGAGGCTACTGAAGCGTTGAACCCTGGGAAGTGACATGTTCTCAGAGACTGTCCTCACAGGGTCGCTGGCTCTCCTCACACTGTTTGCTAGTGTATCATGAGGCAGCAGGTGACGCCGGCTGTATGTGTGACCTCCTCCATCACTGCACCTCCGAGGAGGATGAACAGGAGGCAGGGTCACCCCTGAGTCCCTGCCCTCCCCAAGCAAGGCCATTCTTGTCTTCAGGCTCATCCTTTCCATGTGGGGCAAGGGTGTAGGTGGTGGACCACCGGTGGCAGCAGCATACTTGGCCTTGAGGCGGTATTGTTGCACAGGTGTGAGGCTGAGTAGACTGGGCAGCCCATCACCCTGGCTGGCCTCACTGGACCTCCGTGAGGCATCTGTGGAGATAGGGTCATAGGAGTCAGCCACACTCACATTCTGGGTTCGCCCTTCAGCCTGGGATGCCTCACTGGACCTGCGGCTGGAAAAGCAGGGGGAGATGCCCGAGGATCTGCGGCTACTCAGGTAGGCAGAGCTGATGGTGCTGGTGCTGCTGTCCCTCCTGTTGAGTGTGTTCAGCACAGTGAAGTCTACACCAGACAGGTCACTTTTGCTCGGGAGAAGCGTCCCGGGCCCACCTGAACTATAGTTGTTATTGGACTGTGTGCCTGGAGGGAAGGCAGAGAGGGAGAAGGAGAGACAGAAAGTTAAGAATGCTGTAAGTCAGCTAACAACAAGCATTTCCCCCAAGCAGTCAATTAGCTTGTATTTTCTTGAACTGGGCAAACAGATAAAATTCTCTTGGTTTTATGTTTTGGAAAGTAGAATTGGGCACTAACTACAAAGCACCTATTGCTGAGGTTTCTCTTGCCCCACTGGACTTTAAAAAGTTACAGTTTTTCCATCAAAATCTGAGTCTTCACATTTTTAGTTCCAGCATTATTCTGTTATTATTTCCAAAATATGGACCACCCAGAAAAATCAATGTGAATGGTTCAATATCAACACAGGTTCTAACATAAGTTTAGGATCTGAGGAGAAACTAATAAATACAAAACCAAGAGCTCCAGGTCCTCTTGGCATGTTCTGGACTCACTTAAAGGAAAAGAAGTATCATGAGCAGGCAGACGTGAGGTCTAAGGTGGAACTTACCATTTCCTATAAGAGGAGGCACTGCAGGGGCTTTGGAGGGTAGAATAGGGTTCAGTCTTGGAAACATTCCATTCACTTGTTTTAGCCTTTCAAGTTTGATGTGCTCCATCCATTTGGTCCCTGCCGGATTTCTCCTGGCTTGCAAAGCAAGGGCTGTGGTTGCCGTGGAAATGGTTGAGTCCATGATTGGGGTTTCATCGATGGCACTGAGGTCTGCTACACTACCTCCATCAGTCAGAGGAAGCTCGAGCCCACTGTTGGAATAGTTGCTGATGGGGGACTGTTGGCTGCTGCATGAAGACTGACCACCAGGGCTTGGCTGAGATGTCTGTTGGGGTCAAGAAAAAAGAAACAACATGACATCAGGAAGGGTACAGAAAAGTAAGTCAAAATGACAGCTCATGCAAGTCAAGACCTTCATGTTATCAGCAGGTTAAATGAGAAGAAAAAAATATGTGCTGGTGGATGAAGTAGCCTTTGGGCAAAAATGATAATGGCCCACCAGGCTGATGCACAAGGATAGATGATAGATGGTAGAAGATGCTAGATGTGGTGTGATCAGAGTTATCAGCCTTGGGATCCTGTTCCAAATGTCAACTATGCAGACATATTTCCTTATTTTCAATTCTGTCTCCAGGATTTTATTTTTGGGCAAATTTCTTAACCATTCATCTCAGCAGTTCTTTATGTACCTAATAGGCTCAATTATCAATGGTTGCTATTGGAAATTAATGTAAACCCTCGAGAACACCTAAGTAAAGACCTGGTTAAGTTAAAGATTAGGTTAGGAGGACTTATTAATTATTGTTCCAACTGAGTTCATTTTGTTGAGTTATAATATACATATATAGGGGATTCTCCATAGGACATATTATCTCCCTCCAACAAAGGTCCCTCTAGGCTCTTCAGACCTGGTTCTCAAATCATCCTATCTTTTCTTCCCTGGCATATTTTGCTGGCATTACAGACCTTCAATAGGGTATGGGTCAAAACAGCTGTAATAGGTACAGCATCAATTACTTGTTTCTGTCACACTCAGAAGGGAAGAAAGGCTGCAATGGATTGTGGTCCCGAATTTGTATATTGATTTTACTGTTTCTTAGTGTAGTCTCCAAATCCTAACCAACTAGACACTGAAAGAAAATTTTGTAAACAATTGAAACTTAATCTTACTGACTAGTCTCAAAGAATGTACTACTTTGTCCACACCAGAGCTTCTGGGATAGAAGGTGAAAAGCCTAACTATCTCAGGGTCTGGGAAGCACCATGAGAATAGACCTGTCGCACACAGGATAGTTCTCACTCTGCACAACAATCTATGTAAAGTTGCAAGGGTACCAACTGATGAAGTCATATCTTTGTAAGAACATGAAAAGTGATGTTCAGAGAAGTTCAGTGACCACTGAAAATCACAATCTTTAGACTCCCAGGATGGCTAATCTTTGCTCATGCAGTACCTTCTCTAGGGTTCCTATAGAAACTGGAGCAACTAACAACAAGTAAAAGTCACCCAGTTATTCTCGGGTGGGATGTACAACACTGATAAGAAGGTATTCGTAAGGGTAACTCTCTCTCTCTGGGAATCCTTTCAACTTTATTACTTTCACAGCATATAAATCTAAGCAAATACATACTTTCTTAGCAACTGCCATAGGATACAGTGACTTCACCCTGGGAAACCAAGTAGAGCTAAAGAAGATATGTAAATCTGATCATGAGTAGATTCTTACTTAATTATTTTGTCTCAGCAAGTCTTGAGATACCAGCTCTTCCAAAGGTACTAAGAGTTTTTTATAGCTTTGGGTAAATTTCATTCTTTCACAGAATAATCAGGACATATATGTACATGGATCTTTGAACAGGACTATGCTAACACACTACCACAGAGCATGGGAAAAGGCATGTGCACTACTTATATGCATTCAGAAATTGAATGGAGGTTAAGTTGCTAACAAATTTATCTAGGTCTTCAAAGTAAACAGTACACGTCTGCCCTATACTTGAATTTATGATAGTCAGGACAGGAATTAAATAGAATTTGAGAACGACAGCTTGGTTGTCCCAGTGTGGTTTATTATGAAGACCTAGGAAAAAGTATCAATGAGTTTTATCACCTAAATTCCCATTTTTCACATGCTATGTATGTGCAAGGCACAGAGCTGAGTAATGTTCACCAAAGGCATCACAAAGCCATTAGAACCAAAGAAAGATAGAATGAGAAGAGAACTTGCATGTTAAAATGAAAACAAAAAAAGAATAGAGAAGCCAAAATCCCCTCACCTTATTACCCACTGTCCTTAGGAAGTGAGAACAAGACATTTGGGAGCAATAGACAGAAGATGTGTTGCATTAATAAGAAAAAAAGAAGAAAGAATTTAATTTATAGCATGATGACCAAATTAAAGACATGTTTCAAAAGAAATTATATTAGAAATGTAACATAATGCTCATTAATAAATGTCTACAAAGGCATCTGGTATTTAAATGTGTTCATGTACACACAGCATCTATTGTGGAAATGTGATCACATGATTAACCTCGAGGAACTTTGATTTTCTCACCTGTAAATATATGGTTCAGTTTTCATCTCTTCGAGTATGACCTTTATAATTTAATTTGTATACAAATATTCACATATCAAGTCATTTTGAGATAAACCGCTACAAATAATACTTAGCAATGAGAGGCATCACAGTTTTGGGTGTGTGTAGACCATCTTCACTGTCCCTAACCTGCACTGCAATACTTAATACTAGAGCTGTTAACACTGTCACCCACTAACCGTGCCTTTGCCCTTGTCTCCCTTTGCTCTGGCAAATCCCACAACTGGATTTGTCCTCTCTTCCCCCTTCCCAGGACCCACTTGCTCTCCCTGAACTAAGTGCTTAACTGTTTCCTCATGGCCTCTGCCCTCAGAGCCCACTGCCAATTCTCTTTTTCTAGAAGGCTTTTCACAGACTTGTGGTTGAGCCCCAACATCTGAATTGTATTTGTTTTTCCATCTGTGTATTCCTCTGAACTGTAAGCAAGCCCCTAAAGAATATGGACCTCAGCTTATTCACCTTGGGGTCACCAGGGCAGGGAAGAAAGAAAAAATATTTGCAGAAAGGCTCAAGGAATGTCTTCCTACAGAGTAGCCACTTTGAAGAGACTGGCAGCCATGCCTGTCTACCACAAGTGTCAAGGCCCTGCATCAGTTTTAAAATTCAGGTGAGAATCTTAGAAATTCCTTTTGAGCAAAGTTATTTTCTAAGCGGATTAACTTCAAATAAGTAGTCTCACTCACTGGGCTCATAACCCTCAAATCGGAGTGGCCAGATGCAATGAAGAGGGGGCCATGTTGTCCCCTGACATGCTTAGTTGGGTTTTTCTCAATGAGCCTGGTCAGCTCTGGGAGAGCAGGAGAGTGAATGACATACCATGGGCTTCTCAGCCTTGACTGTCTTCACCTGGAGGCATTCTTCCCGCTTTGAGGTAGTGTTGCTCAACTCCTTCTGTTCAGCAAAGGCTCCCTGAGTTGGCCTGCCGGGGGACCTGGACTGTGAGTGGCTGCCAGAGTCCCTTGGGGGCGGAGGCCGAGGGTGCATGTCCCCACGCTGCTTCTTGGTGACATGAGCCTCAGGACCATGCACAGTCTTCACATGTTTCCGGAGAGAGCTGGGGTCTGTGTAACGTTTGGTGCAGCCAGGGATTTTGCATACATATGGTTTCTATCAAAAGCCACAAAAATGAATTGTTGATGGATGATTATAAAAGTGATTATGACTTAACAGTTGTTTATTACAATTCTAATTCTTTCAAAAAGCTCTACAGCATTCAGATACCTTTCAGATCTAATGACTTAGAAGGGCTGAGTGGACATTTCTCAGTGTCCATAGACTCTAGCTTAATAGAGTATTACTTTATGGAGCCCCAAAAGTGGTAGAAGTGTGTAAATTGCCTTTACAGTGTTGGAAATGTTTACACTGGGAGTAGAAGTATCACAACTTTCCATCTATTGATGAGGATAACGGAGAGAGGCTTGCAAGTAGAGTTTCAAGACCTTTTTATACATCTTGTAGGAGACAGTTTGTGTGAAGGAATTTTTTTCATCTTGGTTCTGATCTATTAATTCTTTGATGGACACATATTATACACAGGTATTATAATAATAAGGAATAAAACCAAACTGCCTAGAGCTATTCTCATGTCGTTTAACTAAAATGTGCTCCTTTGTGTTGCATTACAACTGTTTGGTGTTCAAGACTTAAAATCCCCAGAGGTCTCTGGTCTTTAAAGTTATTGCTTCTTTCCGCACATTTCTCAGGGCTGGTGAATGGTTTACAGAAAACCAGGACTCCCAGTCCGCTTTCTTCTAACTTTACAGGTCTACACATGAGAACTCCTCCCCCTTTTTAACCAATGCCAGAATAATGATTTTGTGTCCTTGACTTCCAAAATAATACAGTTATGGGATGTCTATATGACTAAAGTCAGCTGCACCTGCCCAAGGGCTCTATGTACACAAAACAACTGACTTCAGAACAAAAACACTAAATTCACACCTGTAGTGTGAAAACCTCATACTTGTAGTGACCATGAACAGATAACTTTTCCTGTTGCTAGTCTCTTAAAAAAAAAAAAAAAAAAAAAAAAAAAGAACAATTATTTGTACATCACTTACAATGTATTGGGCATTAGAAATAATCTAAATCAGAAGAAGCTATACACAGGTTATACTGCAGCATTTTACTGAGGAGACTGTACATTCTTTGATTCTCATGTGTGTAGGGGTCTTAAGCATAATTTCTTGCTGAATGCCATAAAGGTAACATGTATTTCCATCTCTGTGTACCACAATGTAGACTAGTATATAAGAAATCACCATAAAAAGCATGATTAAAGTAATGTATTTCTAATCTTTGCTAAAGACCCTGTCTTGTAGAATGCATGTCTAAAAGATGCTTTTTTTTTTTCCATTAAAAGCCCAAGACCAGACTGAGTGCAACCTAAACTGCTGAAATTTTGTAATGTAGAGACGAGATTTTGAACATTATCCTGAGAGACTTCACCTTCAAATGTACGATTCTGTTGGACAGAATTGATTCCCATTAACTATAAATTATGTCTACTCAGGGGCTCTGCGATTTGTCAGATACACATGATGAAATGAAAGTACAGGATTCCATGCATTAGGGACAGAAGAATGGCTCTGATAGTTGGTGCCATTACCTTTAGGTGTTTGTACATCAACCTCGTGCTTGCTCAGGGTACCAATGGGATAGGCTGTTACATCGGCAAAGTGCATGAGGCAGACACATGGGCATGGGGGAAGAGGCACAGGGAGGGGGCACTGGACACACCTGAAGAGTCACACTTCCTATACACACATGCATGTGAATACTAAGATTAGCCTGGAAATGAGGACACAGCTGATGTGCAATGGCCTCAGAGAAGTTCATCAGAACTAGCATTTTCAAGACCAATGGCACACATCAGTATACCTGTAACCAGGTTTCCGTACATGTGAACATGCACAGTAGTGACCTACAAAAATCCACAAGAACACAGATTCTGGAAGTGTATGCTAAAAAAAAAAAAACATAAATACAACTGTGTAGTTTGACATTAAGATTATGTGAGAGTAATAAAAAGTAATAACAGGCCATGACAAATGGCAGACTTGCTGAGTGGTCTGCATTTCATGTCCTGGGTCTTTAACTTCTGACATGATTGTTACCATTTTGACTTGTATACTCAGATACTGTTGGAAATCTGTCAAGGCATTTTCTCCTGACTATTATATGTATGTATGTATGTATGTATGTATGTATGTATGTACACACGCACGCGTATACACACACCTTCTTTCTCTAATGCTCATACCACCTGTGAATTTATAGTTCTTCTACCTCAGCCTCCCAGGTTCTGGGATTATAGGATTGGTATTCTAGGGTTGAGCTACTTCCCAGATAATTTTGTTTTTCACCAAACATCAAATGTATCCTATTATATACAAGATTCCTTGCACACAAAGATGTATAACCTTGATGAATATAAAAATCCTTTATGTAATCCTTTATATTTTGTTTATGGAGTCTTATTTTCTGGTAGAAAAAAAAATCATACCATGCAATTTTTTTTACAATATAAAATGTGAATCCTAAAGACACAGACAAATGAAGACTTTTGTTTTGGTTGCAATAATTAGATGTCAGTTATTAAAATCTGGGTTTAATTCCCAGCTCATGGGTACATAAGGTGCTTGCAACTGTGGGTAACCCGCAGTAAAAACCTGCTCAATAAATAAGACATACCTAAAGCAAGCAGACATGTACACGTTTTAACTTCATAAAAGATGGAAAGCTACATTAGTAGATATTTGTGCATCTCTGTCTGAATATACTCACTGACCAGATTTCTCTGTAGCAGGAGAGGTTGGCCTACATGAATGCCTTGTTTTACTTTTGTATATGAGATATAGCTAATTTAATTACTATGTTAATTAAGTTCTAAGCGAAGTTTTCCAAACTCTATAAACTGAAATAAATTGGGGTTGACAATCCCCCCCCAAAAACAAACAACTTGTAAGACTAAGTTTCACTTAAGACATTTTTCATGTTCTACAATAATGCTAGAACATTTTAGCATTCCAAAATCTGCAGTCTCCTATTGCCTCAGCCTTTAGCTGCTGGCAAATACTAATCTATCTTGTCTCCATGGATTTGCCCATTCTAGAATCCCTAAAATGTTCAAAACAAGATCATCAAATGACATGGTAGCTATTAAACAGAAAATTTAAAAAATGTCCACCAAGGCATTCCTTTTTTTAAAATGAACCTTATATTATTATGAATTTATGTCCCTGCACCATTTTCATGTAGTGACTACAGAGGTCAGAAGAAGTGTCAGATTCCCTGGAACTGGAGTTACAGACAGTTACAAAAACAGCCATGTGGGTGCTGGAGCTCAAACCTTGGTCCTCTGTAAGCACACTCAGTTTGCTTAATCACTGAACCCTTTCTCCAGCACCATGGAAAAAAGAAAATGTGTCACTGCCCCCAATGTCTCTCAGGTCGTTAATAGATTCACACCATGAGCTTTGGAAAGAGCTGGTGTTCGTGAACACACACATGTGAGCCTTGAGTGTGACCAGATCTGAATGCACATTTCAACTGTGTAGATGATCTCAAGAAAGGCTGTTTTACTCTCTCACCAGGACTATCTTCTTCTGGTTAAAGCCAAGTGGCTCCTAAGCAATGTGACTCACTTGGTTTAGAGACCACAAAGTTGTAGGTGAGACTGGTCTCTATCTGATGAGGTGGTAACAGCCACTCAGAGTCAAGCACATGTAAACTCCTTTTCCAACATTTCAAGTCAACTGAAGACACACTTTGCAGGCCTGAACTATGTGTTGTTAGCTATCTCATTTCTATCCCAAATGAGAGGAGCTTTGTTATTCTTATTTATTAAAGGGATAGTTTACAGGAGCCAGTATTTCAGCTACACCTCCAAGTAGAAGTTATACATTTGCAGGCAGATATGTATTGAAGCCTAGCTAAAACAAATCTGGAACTATTTTCATTTTACACTTATCTGGGGGCAATAACCTAAAAATAATAGCAATGCAACAAAAACCAGGTACTAGGATGAGACTTCACTCACTGCTTTCTAAATAACCGACTTAAGTGTTATCTGGCATTCTAAGACTAAATCTTCCATGATCCTCTGGAATCTAGACTGTCTATAAACTTTATTTAAGCTGTTTGCTCCACGGAAATAATTTAATGATGTATGTGATGATACCTCTGCCTCCAAGGAAGCAAATTAGGAGTGTATGCTTTCAGCAGTGAGCTGTCACCTGCCAGTGGGATAGCTCTAGGTCTCTAGTTAGTACAGGGCCCTACATTGTGTGGATTCAGGCTGTTTTGGCAGAGCAGGCAGGCTGAATTCCAAGTTAAATCTGTCTGGCCAGTAGGTGGCAGTTCCAAGCAACAGGAAATCAAGATCAGAAAGGGTTTTATAAAATCCCCCTTCATCTGCATTATTATCCAAAAGGGTCTATCCTTGAGGCCCCAAACCTTCACTTGCAGGGTTACAGACCACTCATAGTGAGAACAGCCCAGGGGAAGTAAAACAGAACACACCTACTTTACCACGTATATTCCACAAGAAGGCTCATTGTTTCTGCCTGTAGCTTTGGATCCATGGAGGAGGCTTACCTCATTGGAATGTGTTCTGTTTTGGTGCTTGGCCCGATCTGAAGCATTGGAGAAAGCCTTGTTGCAGCCCTCATGCTCACAGACGTATGGCTTCTCTCCAGTGTGAGATCTCAAGTGCGTTTTCAGGTTTTCTAGTCTTGAGTAGGCTTTTGTGCAACCTTCAAACTGAGGACAACAGGTAAATCTGGACCACTCTACACAATAGCAGCTGCAGCTTGTGCTTAACCCCCTCTCCAAGTGGATAAAAACTTGACCTTTCAAGGGTCAGCAGCTTTTCAAAACCGTGGAACAAAAACCCCACTAAACTCTGCATTTATTGGGATTCAGATGTGGCTTGGGGCCGTTGAAGACAAAGCTTTGTCAGTGCCTGTAAAACTCCTGAAGGCTTTTTCCCCCCTTTCCTATTTTTTTTAATAGACAGCTCAATGTGGACAATGAATTTCATTATCTGTTCATTGATCTCCTCCAATTCCCACTGATTTCAGATGCAGCACAAAGTTCATTAATATGGCTTTGTGTCTATACAAAGCCATGGAATTTGATCATGTTTGTAAAGGTCCTTTAAGATGTAAAGTACCAGGCCTGTGCAGCGCTCAGAGCACCTCCTGAGAGAAAGTGCAGGCTCATTGCAGCCACAGCCCACTCCAGAGGCCTACACTCCACCATGGAGACCGAGCAGAGGGAAGAGAAGTGACAGCTAAGAGTAGCTGCATATGTCTAACCCAAAAGGCTTGGGACAAGAAGACACTTGAGATTTCTTAAATTTCAGAAGACATTTTGAGGCACAGTGGAGACAGACAATAAGCTCATTTATGTTTTATATATATATTATGCACAGAGAATAATAATAATGTCATAAAGCAGTTCGGGTGCACCTGTGTGGTGATGGAAAGAGGCTGCAAATGGTATAAATGGGGTTTTAACATCTAGAGCCTTGTAAATAGTAGTTGAGTGCTCTTCCATGAGCTACATCCCAAACTCAACATTTTGGACTCTGTTTTTGATACAGCGCCTGTAAGATAGGTCAAAGTGTAACCCTGACTACCTGAGTTTCACACCTGTAACCCATACAAAAGTGCAAGGAGAGAATCAACTCCACAAAGTTGTCCTTTGACTACTACACACACAAACAACAAAACTAAAGTGAAACACACATCAACTTTGTCTTTGTCCTGCAGTGTGCTGAACTGTGGGGATATGGCAAACACAGAAGCCAGGAGTACACTCAGCCAGCCACCTTAAGCCTGCTTGCCACTATGCATAGATGTTCCGTCTAAAACTCAACTTTAAGGCACTTTGCCCAGACAGGGCGCCATCTCTCTTCTCCCTATTGCCCAACTACCCTTTCAGGACCTGGAGTCATTAGCATGCAAAACCCTTGAGGACACTAGGAAAGATCTATAGAGTGAAGTGTCATAATGGCCTGTGTGAGGGGACACTGAGGCTGCCCAGGTATGTACTCACGGTGCATTTGTGAGGCTTCTCGCCAGTATGTCTTCTCATGTGCACTACCAACATGTACTGGGCTTTGAAGGGTTTCTGTTCTCTTGAACAATCAAGCCAGCGGCACACAAACTCCTTCTTTTCTCCATGAATGTGATCATTATTGATATGCTGTGGGTTGAGGAAAAGAGAAATAACATAAAAATGTATTAGACATTTCTCAAAGCAACAAAAGGAAGTGAAAAAAAATTGAAATTTTAAGCCTTGAAGACAAATGAATAAATTGGATCCATCACAGTTAAGAGGCCTTTAATCCCAGCACTCAGGAGGTAGAGGCTGGGGGATCTCTGTGAGTTCGAGGCCAGCCTGGTGTACAGAGGAAGTGCCAGGACGGGCTCCAAAGCTACACAGAGAAACCCTGTCGCATAAAACAAATAAACAAAATCTAATACATACATTTCTAAGAGACTTGCTATGCGCTAACTGTATAGCCAGCATGGGAGACACTATCAGGTGTAGGCTTGGCATCCAGAAAAATTACTTGAGACTGAAATCTGAAGAGTACGGGTTAAGCCTGTGTTATACAAAGAGTGTGTGTAAAACAGGATGAGCTGCTTGCTCTGTGTTCTCTATACTCCATTGGTCTTTAGTATGGGACTGGAGGTGTTCTCTCACTCTTCTGTGTGTGTGGAGGGGGCAGGGTAAGGGCCTAGTGCACAGGAACACAGATGCATCCAAGACTCCATAACAAGGCTTTAAGAAAATGCAGCTTTGGTTCAGACTGAGAACAGTCTCTTCTTGGATAATAACCACAGAGAATTAGATGCTAAGGAAGATACTCTGTGATGATCATCCAATGTTTCGATGTTTCTCAGCCATTGTTTCCGTCCAGCTTTAGAATTCTATTAATAGGATTCCCCCCCCCCCCAGATGTTATTTTAATGATGTTTCACTTGCTCATATGATGTTTCACTTGCTCATATGTGTGTGCCTGATATCTGTGAAGATCAGAGAAGGGGGTCAGGTCCCCAGGAGCTATGGATAATTGTGAGGTACCATGGTTGCTGGGAACCCAAGAATCCAGTTCCTCTGCAAGACAGCAAATGCTCTTGACCACAAGTGCTTCTTAACCACAAGTGCTGCTCAACCTTCCTAACGCTGTGACTTTAATACAGTTCCTTGTGTTGTGACCTCTGACCATAAAACTGTTTTTGTTGCTACTTAATAGCTGTAGTTTTGCTACTGTCATGAATCATAATATAAATCTTATATTTATAAATATTTTCCTATAGTCTTAGCTGAGCCCTGTAAAAGGGTCATTTGACCTTAAAGGGTTGCAACCCACAGGTTGAGAATCACCCACCTTATAAGGTGTATTCTAAGAGATTCATATAAAGTCCCTCAGAGAAGGGGGAAGGGACAAGTCCCCTAGAGCATAGGGGAAGTGGGAGGGGCAGTGAATGGAGAGAGAAGTAGGAGAAAGAGAGGGGGAGGAGAGGAAAACACGTGCGACTAGGAAGATTGAGTCAGGGTAGGAATAGAAGATGGGGGGGGGTAGGCAGGGAGGGAGAACATAAAAGAGGGAGCCAATATTGGTTTGAATAGAAAGTTGTAGGTCTAGAGACCTACAAGACTGCCGCCAACTAACAATTTGAGCATCCGTGGAAAGGCTACCATAAATGCCCTTCCCGGATAGTGAGATCAACAACTAACTTATCCATGGAGCCCTCATCTAATACCTGTTGGAAACAGAAGCAAACATGCATACCTAAACACTGAGTCGAACTAGAACCCAGATGCAGATGGAGAGGACAAGACCAGACTGCAGAAACACATAGAGGAGTTAACGGGCCACCAGACTGATAGCTGGGGAGCCAGCATAGGACTGACTCAGACCCCCTGAATATGGGTCTCAGCCAGAAGGACTGAGCAGTCTAAGGGACCTCAGACAGTGGAGCCAGGAGGTATCCCTGGTGCACAAAAGGACCTTGCGCACACATCCCCCACGGAGGGATAACTGCCTTAATCTAGAGACAGGAGAGAAGCCCTAATCCCTACTTCACATGACCTGTCAGATCTACATGACCCCAACTGGATGGCATTCCCCTACATATGGAATTGGGGTGGGGGATGGGAGGGGAGGGTGGTTAGGGTGCATGTGAGAGGGCAGAGAGGGTAAAAGGGAGGGAAGGAGTGAGGGAGGGAGAAAGAGGGAACTGGGATCAGCATGTAAAACAAACAAACAAACAAATAAATAAATAAGGGACAAAAAATTCTTTCAAGTAAATGGAACCAATCTACCATCAGTCATTTTTTTTTAAATGAAGGTAAATTTCCCAAAATTCTTCATTAATTCAAGGCTTTAGGATCAGTTTTAATCTATATCTTTAGAAGGACATATAAAGTGCCTTCCAATAGGAGACATGAAAAACATACAGCGACATCTGGGGACATGCAAAGGAGCTTAATATACAACCACAGTGGGAATGCCTGTAGTGTCAGTGGCACATGCTGGCAATGCCAGGACCTGGGAGCCCAAGTGGGGAACACTGCCAACTAAAAACCAGACTGGATCACACAGCGAGACCTGTGTGATCCAAATCAAAATCAATTAATTCCTTTAGTAAGTTTAGTACACTACTCATATGTCCAGTTCTAGACTATTAGAGATATTTTTTTTTATCTTGTTTTCATTTTCTGGCCAAGCCATATTTTTGTCTTATTTAAAGGCTACCAAGTACACATTTTCAAATATATAGATATTCATCTGTTAGAATTCATCCGGCAATTAAAGTTCTCTTGTGTTCTGGTGTAGTAGTGACACAGCATTTGATATGTGACTCTGAACGCTCCAGCTCAGAGACCTAATGGTAATTTTCTGCCACCAGAATGGGCCTTCTTGATTATTCTTCTAGATAGCTGATTGCCTGAGGATAGAAAATTTGCATGAAAAAAAAAATAGTTTTCTGTATTGTTTCTAGAAGTAGAGGTGGATAAAGGCAGAGAAAAAGACTCATTGCTCTCCTCTCCTTAAGCAGGGGTCAGAATTATTGATGGACTGCAGGGAGCGGCATGTGACAGCATACACGGAGACAATCTTATCACGTGAGACAGTGCGCAGAAGACCAGGGTGACAGCAGAACCGTTCTCTTGCTGGGCTTCCTATCAGGAACCAGCTGTCCCAGGAAGCAGTATCTCAGACATTACAGTTGTGCACACAATCCATAAAGATGTGAATCACAGGAAATGCAATCCTGCACTGTTTGGTCTGAGTCCGTCACAGTGGCCTGAAAATTACCAAGGATGGTCCTAGATGTGACCCAAAGGGCTTCTGAGATAAAGTCTGCACATACAACTTGCTGTGAGAAAAAAAAAAAAAAAAATAGACACGAACATAGGACCAACTAAAAAATGGCTATTGTCTCAGTTTTCTCCAGTTATTGGAAATTAACAAATTGGCCCTTGTCATAAAATACATGGAAGGAAGATGGGGAACATGGGAGGAAGGAAGGAAAGAAATGGAGGGAGGAGGATGAAATGCAGAGAGAGGGAAGGGAGAGATTACGATTTGTGCAGAATGGCCTCCTAGTTTCATATACTTGCCCACAGACTGTCCTGGTGCTTGGCAGTTACACATTGTTTGGCGAGTTGATCTGATTGGTGCACAAAGGAAATAATACCAGCAAAAGATGCCACCCTGAACACTTGTTTATTTTAACACAACTCTTCTTCACCTGGTATTTAACGTATAGTATTTCGTTACTATAAAATTATTCTTAAGAATTAAAAAAAATTTTTTTTTAAATTAAGACATCCAAACATGGCCCACTCTTTCCCCAGGGAAGCAAAGGGATACGACGATGGCAATGATTCTCTCCTCTCATGCCTTCAGGGTGGTGTGCGGTAAGCCTTGCGCACTAGGCCCAGAGATGGGAGTGAGGCAGACATAATTCCTGCCCTAAGGAAATTACAGTCTCCTGGAGGAAAACAGATAATAACTTAAATTACTGTATAATTACAGTTGTGATAAGCATTATGAAGGGAAATAATGGGCTTCATAAAAACACATAACAGGGGTCCGAGACCAGTGCGGCACATCAAGGATCAAGGGTCAGTTCAAATGAAACTGCATTGAAAACAGAACCTGAAAGCTGAATGAAGACCACCAGGTGTGCAGGTGGAGAAAGGGGCAAAGACTACAGCAGACAGACAACAGACGAGCACTCAAGGAATGCTAGCTCTTGATGTCTTTGAGAATGCTGGTGATATACACGGACAGAGAGAAAGAACTTGCCAGGCATACCTGGCAAGCTCCAGGTGCTCCTGCTGCTGCTGGGCATGGTAAGAAGGCACAAACTTCCCATGGCTTAAAGGGAAACAGCTCAGGCATGGCCTAGCTGAGCACAGCTCTCTGTCTCTGTCTCTCTCTCTCTCTCACACACACACACAAACACAGCATACTTCTTCAAGTCTCCAGCAATAAGGTTTAGGCAGTACCCAAACAACACAGGCCTTGCATAATTACCCCCATAGAGGACACCAGGATAAAATAATTGGAGCTGCACAGGGAGCCCCCTGAGCAGCCATAGGAGGTGCCAACAGTGGGAGAAGAATAAGGACAGTGACAGGGAGAGGACAGCTATGGGACTGGTCTAGGCTGGATACCCTAGGTACTGAAAGCGGCCAGGAAGTTAAGAATCTCCCTATAATAGCACTGAGACATCTGTCTCTAAGCGGGGAGATCCAGCAGCAAGCGAAAGAGTACAGTGGCAGGGAATGAGAGCTATGTTCAAGGTGCATCAGAGGGGCATGCCAAACTGTGTTGTCATCTCTGTACGGGGAGGGGCAAGGAAGATTTGTATTGGATAATTAAAAATCCATATTCTGCAAGACTAGCTTCTTGGGATTTTCTCCTTCTGCCCCCTTAAGAGTATATCTATATGTTTTAATATGTCTCTATATGTTTTAATATAACTCTTCCCACCCTTTGTATAAAGGAATCCAATCTCTTATTGGGGAAGTAAACAGGCTCTTCTCACAGGGTATAGTCACGTACCATAAGGAAAGAGGGAGGCATCTTTCTATGTAAGATGTTCAAATGTGTTTTAACACTTAGGAGATTTTTAAGATCTAGCAATTATTTATAAATTAAAATTCTAAGGAATCATAAATCTCGTGTGATAATAAGTTCTAAATAGTCATTTTCCTTTAAGAGTAACTCTTTGGTCTTTGTGGCTATTGGTCATGTGAGCACTCAGAAGGACAGGAAGACACTGGTGGCCTCAGTTGGATACCGTGTGCCTTGGGCAGATCATTTACCAATTTGGGTTTTAATGATCTTGTTTGTAAAATTATGGCGACAAATTGTACATATATAAGGGTTTAGCATGTCTTTCCTGTATAAAACCAGGCAGGACATACCAAGGCCCTGTGGTCAAAGCACGTCCATCACCAGGTACAGACTCAGTGAGGATGTGAGCTACTTACCTATAGATACCAGAATTCTCACAGGCCAAAAACATTTCTCAACATTTTCTTTTCAATTATTTTAAGCCATAAAAGTGACCTTAACTGACAGAATCGTGCGCGCGCGCGTGCACACACACACACACACACACACACACACCAAACTAGGCAGTGGTCTGGCTCTGACCTATGGGCTCCATCATTTGCTTGGCCCCAAATGAGATGATTTCAGAGGCTTCCTTCTCATATTAATACTTGACAGGTTATTTCTCATACATGAAAAATACAAGAAGAAAGAGGTAGGTTTTCATGATAAAGAAAAGAATCAAGAAAGGAATAAAAACCAGGTTGCTAGGGAAAAAATTACTAAGAAAGGGAGTTCAGCCACAAGTAGATCACTATAGTCATCTTTTCCCTAGGTTTGGGTCAAAAGTGCACTCATTTCTCTCTCTAAAATCTAAGGTCACTGAGAGTAACACTCAATGAATAGACAATTGACACTGAACAGGCAAACTGGTTCCATGTGAAGCTGGCCTGAAATTCAATGGCTGTGAGTTTATTTGTGGTCTCCCTGAAAATTTGACTTCCTAACAGTGACAATGTTAATCAAATATATAAATAATTTAATTGAAGGGAAAATAATGCATGATTAAATTCTAAACTAATCCAACACCACGACATGCAATTTGCCAGAGGCCCAAGAACCAGAAGGAGATAGATGGTATAAATTACAATGCTGTGTACGCAAACCACTCTAAATGATCCCTGTCTGAATAAACAGAGGACACTGGGACATGTACATTCCCAACAAAGGCTAAGTCCAAGGGGGTGGGGGCATGGCAAGTTGGAACGGCATCTGGCCTAGGATATAGTAGTTAATGAAACTAACATAACCGGCATAGTGATCAAACTAGGAGTCAATATTTACCAACTGTGAGCATGCCTTTAGCAGAATGGGCCAAGGCCCATAATTCCATCTTCCCCACTCACTCTGGTCTGTGAGAGCCTAGAGAAAGACAACTCAACAGCTTGCTGGCCAATGGGAAAAGTGGAAGGCGGCTCTTTCCTACAATACAAGGGATTCCCTTTGGGGAGCTCTGCCCAATTGCCAACTGAGGAGACTTGGAGAGGGACAGAAGAGAGACTTGAAGGAAAAGGGAAGAGGAAGCTTTTCTTTTCCCTAGCAGCAGTAGAATGGAAGCCTACAATGGACTTCAGTGAGCTAATCAGGGCCCTTTCTTCTCGTTTCATTATGGGAATGAGTTCAGAGCAGGCGGCTTGCCTAACCTTCAGCTGAAGCACACATGTGGCCCATCCACTCGCGGTGCTCGCACAACCTTACATAAAGCTGCTATTCAATCATTTCACGAGGCTGGGAGGTGTGGTCTGCTTTTGTTCTGTGTCCCTCTCTCTTGGCCAGATTCAATTTCCACTTGGAAAGCACAGCTCTCTAGATAAGAAGGCCCCGTTCTTAGTAACTCCCTGAGAGGAGAAGTTGTAGTACTCTCTAGAGCTGTGCAGAACATTCACTCTTGCCACCTACTGCCAAGGGTGACTCACTGATCAGCAGACAAACACCGGCTGCCTCCCAAGCCTGTTTTCTCTAGTCGGCAGGATCCTGCTAGCAACGAGCAAATTCCTCCCACTGCTGCCATGAAAAAGTCCCTGTCAAACACACCCAGAAGCAGCAACGGTGGGACAAGCAAACCTCAAACCCCTAAAACAACAGCCAGCACCATTCTATCGTTTGCATTTATTTACTGTCACCTCCTGTTTCCCAAGTAACACAGCATTTCCACCAACGTGGGTGTTGTCAGGTTGTCTACAGTACAAGGTATATGTGAAAGCATAACATATGGGCCTTCTGTACAAGTGTATGTGATTCTCTCTGTCTTTCTTACACACACAGAATTATGGATGTGATAGAAAAGGGAGTACGCAATAGTGTTCCATGAATAAATACCAAAGGAAGTGGTACTGAAGCATGGGCCTATAGCTCTCAGGCTCCACCACAGTCTCTTTCTGTGACTGGGACACTGGTTGTCCCTTAGGTTTTACTTAACTGTAAATGCTCTGGCCACATATTTTGTATCGAGACCCACCAACATGCAATTCAGATGCCATTATCACTTTTATATGGGATCCATGGCAGCTGCCCTGCCTCAGCCTCCTGCGAGCAGGTGTGAGCCAAACCTTGTCCCATGAATGTGTTTTCAAAAGGTAGGAATGAAACAGAAACATTTACAACAGAATGTCAGATTGGAACTGTCTGATGCTTCCTGCATCTTCCCATTGCTAGACTATTTCATGAGTGGGGTGTAGTCAAGGAACACAAACAGTAGTCCCTTCTCAGGTTTGGTGAAGAATTGTGCTAGGGCAGCTTTCTATCCTGGTGCGAGGCATAAAGAAGTAAATGATTTTAAGAAAAAATTTAATCTCAATTTGCTTCCTGGATTTATACATCTATTATCTCTTGATTTAGGTTCTCAGAGATATCTGTGGAAAGGAGGGAAAAGAGAAAGTGATTTAGACTCCATTAATGTTTAATTCACAATAAAACCAACATGGGCCAGATGTACCTAAAAGAAAAGCAAATTCCCTAAGAATCCTTCCCACTTTACATCTGAGCTTAGCTGACATCTTCTTGTGGGCATTGCTTGATAAGCAGCATTTCAGAAAAGTTCTATGACTGTCACGGTGTGGATTATGTTAGGGACACATTGTGATTGGATTCCTTAAAGCATCAAGAAGCAGAAATAGAAAAACGGAGCAAATCGCAAACTATCAAAACTATCAGGGCTGAAATAGGCCTTATATACCAATATACACTTTAATTTCAGATAAACAAAATAATTTAAATTGTTTTGGTGGCACCTGTCAATCTTGCAAACAGATTATTTAAAAAGCTGTTGCAGCTCACTGGGAGGGATCTTCTCCAAAGACTTTCCAGAACAACCGCTGCGGTACTAGCTGGTTAATAAAAAATTTTGCCTCATGCACAGCCATCTGACACACTGTAAAAGCAACTGGGAAAACATAAAGAATGTGGAAACAACACATTCCAATTTCTGGTCTGTGAATGTTTAGTGTTAGGTAAGACTCAGAGAACCATGTTTGCTGGGTCCCCATTGACATGTGTGACACAATTATGCAACACAATCATTTCTTTTATGGGTGAAAAATAAATCAAGGTTCTTTAACAAGGCAAACGTTATCTGTGAATGAGGGGCTCTGCATTAAGAACAGAAATGAATGGGATTAAAATACAAATCCCACCCCATTCAACAATGAGGTAAACTGGACACATTCCAGGGAAGGGGAAACCCATTACCATTTACAGGTAAAATAAAAATAGACAGGGAAGAGTAAGGATCTGGCTCACATTATGATACATGGGAACACTGGAGACATGCTGAGTGAAGGAAGCCAAGGAGCAAAGCACAAAGGGTGCACGGTAACAATGTAACCTCCAGGCTAATTAAATCTATGCAGAATGAAAGTAGATGGCTACCTGTGGGTGAGATTCATAGAGAAAACGGAAAATGTTAACTGAGAACTATGGGGTGATAAAAATGGATTCAACAGGCAAAATTGCTGTATACTTTAATTATACCTCAATAAAGATATCATCCACTTACACATACACACAAGGGGAAAAAAAATCACAAAAACCTACTGTGTAACGGAATCTGAGGAGGATGTGAGGAAACGGGAAAAGCAACAGAAGAAAGAGTAGGTAGGATGTGACCTCCCAGGCCTTCTCTGTAGAGAGACCAGGGGCTGACAAGAGGCTTCCCACACAAGCTCAAGTCTCCATGGAAGCCCCGACCCAGTCCCCATTTCCCCGCAGGATGAGTTGAAAGAGAACATTTTGAGGATAGTATTTCCTGGTAGATTCCATAAGGGACTTAGAGTGAGCAACCTACGAACTGCATGGGAATCACACTTGCTTTCTTAAAAATTTCCCTTCCACACATTTCTAGTTGTAAAGGGGAGTGGAAAAACAGAGGGAAACTTTAAAACTTGAGTTATTAAGAAAGCAAACCTCCAAATATCACTAACAGTTCTAGTCACTAAGCACCATAATTTCAGATTCTCACAGGCCTGCTTGCAGTTACTTCAAATTATGTAATATCCAAGAAGGTATCAACCTGTGATGTATAATAAGGGTTTTCTATTTGATTCTCTACCCAAACTCTATGAATGTCTAGATTCATGTAGGGTAATAGTTACTGACCTAAAGGTAAGTTATCTTAAACTTAAAGAAAACCAAATCTTTGAGCCCTAAAAAAATGTATTTATTTCTAGAGTTGGAAATTGACTATATAAGCATTCTGTCAGCATGCTGTATCACCTTTTCTTTTAAACTACCTAGAGCTAGCTAGCTAACTAGCTAGCTAGCTAGCTAGCTAACTAACTAACTAACTAACTAACTAACTAACTAACTAACTAACAGCAAAAAGTCCCCTGAGATGGTTCCCGCTAAGTTGCCTGTGCTGGCCTTGGATCTTTGTCCCATAGCCTCCTAATTAGCTTGAACTGTACCACCAGGCCCCCACAAATGATAGTTTTAAAAAGCAAGAAAACAAACAAACCTATAAAGCAAAACAAACAAAAAAACACCTATAAAGCAAAACAAACAAGAAACACCCATAAAACAAAACAACAAAAATCCTTATTACTAACATTGTTTAGTAAAACTAGGCAAAGAGAAACTCCCACCAGTCAGCTAAGGATCCAGGACTTCTCTAGAGCTGGGAATCCCTAGCTGGTTTACTGAAACATAACTCCTCACTCGCCTCAGTTACTGTTTAATGAGGAGACTGTTCTACAAGAAGTTTTCAATCTCTTAGCCAGGCATGGGGGAGAGCACCTGTAATTACAGCTCCTGAAAGGCTGTGGCAGAACTAGAAGTTTGAGGCTATCTTGGGTTACACAGTGAGAATGTACCACAAAACAACAATATAATAACAACACCGATTTTTAAAACATAAAAAAAAAAACTTTTAGTTTCTATTCTGGCAAGAGCCAACATTCAAATGCCATTAATATGTTATCTACACATTGGACCTGCTTTCTGCAAGGTACTGAGCACATTTATCTACTTACACCCTATCCTCTTATTACTTTGTTGTAGGGAAGATGGCAAAATCACAATCTCTTTTAAAGCAAATCTGATCTGGGCTTAACTATTCAAAAGAAAGACAGTTAGGGGTAAGCTAGTAAGGGTTGAACACTTGGGAGATAGGGCAGGCGGAACTCAGTGAGTTTGAGGCCAGCCTGGTCTACAAAGTGAGTTCCGGGACAGCCAGGACTGTTTCACAGGGAAAAACCCTGTCTTGACAAACCTAAAAGAAAGAAGAAAGAAAGAAAGAAAGAAAGAAAGAAAGAAAGAAAGAAAGAAAGAAAGAAAGAAAGAAAGAAACAGAAATGCAAGATGTTAAGCTGTCCATTATGTAAAAGTACACAGTACACAGAATGTTAACCTTTAATTACTCTATGATAGCAGGAACCCATATGGAACTAGGCATACAGGCACTGTTAGAGGGCTAACACAGAGTATGATTACGAGAAAATCATAATCATAACAATTATATGTGATTATATATATAAATCACAACAATTTAAATGTGAATGAAAAAAATGGGATCCTGCTTTTAACAGGCAGCTGCACTATTCACTGTTCTATAAAACAAGGCTTCCTCTACCACACTAAGTTTGATTCTTAACATCACAACCACCAGTCCAGTTCTATAACCTAATCTGATCACTGAAATATTTGTTAAAATTGCAATAGGTTCAAAAATACCTAGGTTTCAAATAGATTTGGAAAATCTAGTTCTAATAATTTAGGGAAAGTCAGGAATTTCTTTCCTTTTAAGGGAGAGAGAGAGAGAGAGAGAGAGAGAGAGAGAGAGAGAGAGAGAGAGAGAGAGCGAAGAGAAGAGAGACTGAGACACACACCTCTACAGGTCTATGGAAACAAGAAGACAATGGTGTTTCCCTCTACTGCTTGGAAGGAGGATCTTTCACTGAGGCTTTTGTTTGGGTGGGGCCAGCTGGCCAGCAAGCTCCTGGTATCCACCTGTCTACACCAATTCTGCAGTTACAGACACATATAGCCATAAGTGGCTTTTCATATGGGTACTGGGGATTGAAGCTCGGCAAGTACTCATGTACACTAAGCCATCTCCTTAGCCCAAGAATTTGAAAAGTGAAATTTTTTAGAGAGGGGTTGAAAAGTCATTTTCAAAATTCATATACCAAATACATTCCAGGGCAGTATTCTCCCTCAAAATGTCCTGCCAATCACACTGCTGAAACAGAATCTTACAGGAGGAAGTGTTGGGAGAACACTGAGCAGTTAATAAGAGATTAAACATGTGTATGTGTGTGTGTGTGTGCATGCACACATGTATGTACAGGAGGATGGCAGTGACTGCTGACAGAAACACAGACAAATCTTATAAATGACAGGAAGAAAAGGAGGAGATATGAAATCAGGGTAATCTATTTGAAACTTGCCCACGTTTTCCATTGTGTTGACTCATGCTTTCGCTACTAACTCCAAGTTTATTATGTAACAATTACATACTAAGCATAGAAGAGGCATGATGAGATAAGACACGCCCACTAGATCTCATCAGACACTAGGTCCTGGGATGCAGGAAGGAATGATGTCTAAAAATGAGCCTTTGCATCACAGACACCCATGCTCTGCAACTAAACAGTAAGCCACTTGGGTGAATGCATGGTTCCTTTCCTCTCTTGCATCTGCATCTTCACCTCATGAAAAAGGAACATGCTTACTGAGCAAGGCTACTCAAGTTCCAACCTTAAATCAAGGTGTGGGGGAGACCTTGGGACACTGTGCCACACATGCTTTAACCACTTAGGCTCTTGACTTTAGCAGTTATTATTTTTTTTCAACCAACCACTCATAAATGTTTCAATCTGTTAGTGCTATGTCCAAGCAGATTTGTAACATCCCTTAAGTAATATAAGTAGCAACTTCATCATTAGACTTTCTTTACCATCCTAGAAGAAATCAAAGTTTGTAGGAGGAATGCATGTTTAGTCATTAGTCTACATGCACTAATTGTGTGTTGTGGACAATAACCATGAGTACAGCAAAAGTCTGAAGTGACACTTGAAATGAACAAGTAATTAGAATGGGAAATGTGCAAAAACAAAAGGGGTAGTCTGTAACTGAGGGGATCCAGAGTGAAGAAATAGGGGCTCAAGGTAAAAGGAGCACAGTATGCTGGGAAGTGATGTCAAATGTAATGTGAAGGTGTGTGTGTGTGCGCGCGCGTGTGTGTGCGTGTGCACGTGCGCATGGGTGTGCTTGTGTGTGGATCTCAGGTAAACAAGTATTTTAAAGATGATTTTTATTTATGTATGTATCTGTCTCTCTGTGTGTTTGCCATATGTGAGCAGATGGCCACAGAGGGCAGAAGAGGGCATCAGATCCCCTAGACCTGGAATTACATGTGGTTGTGAGCTGCCTGATGTGTGCCGTGTGAACCCAAACTCAGGTCCTCTGCAAGAACAGCATAAACTCAACTGCTGAGCCACCTGTTCAGCTGTCCAACCAAGATTTTAATCAAGGTTGTTATGAGATGGGCTTTCAACGGTTAGCTCCGGCAGTGTCACCGGGGAATTGAATCACGTCATGGCAGTATAGTCACTCAGGGAGCCGCTCTGTCACCCAAGAGATCTCTGTGGCCTTGAAGATGAAGAGACAGCACGAGACTTGAGAGGTAGTTTGAAATAATTTGTGGATAAAGACTTAAAGGTACTGTAATCTCTGCCTTTGAAGTTTTCAAGACAATATCAGCGCTGAAGATTCAGCAGATCTGGCGCAGACTGTTTCTGTTTGGGAAAAGACACAGTGGCCTTGGTTTAATGAATCTGTGGCAGGAATGTAGCATGCCTAGTGTGCATAAGGTCCCGATTTGAGCCCCCCAAACTCCCCTGCCATACTCTCAAAGACTAGTGAAGACTGCAGTCTGCTCTCCTCCCCATTATTATCTTTGAGTCCTTTAAAGCTCCTACAGAGAATTTTAAATAGTTCATAAAACTGACTTCAAAATTCCTAACCTATGCTTACTGTGCCTAGGGGTTAAAGGCACAGCAATTGGAAACTATGTACCATGGTGGATATGAAACACAAAAACAGAAAGAAGAGGAGATAAGGATGGGGCTGGGGCACTTGTACCAGCCTGGGATCACACTCGATAAGCAAAGACTGCAAATCCCATTCCAGTCAGGCATATACAAGCTCCAAGCCAACCAGGGGTATAGAGCAAGTCACTCAGGTGCCTGGTTCCAGAAGGTCTGGAGGGATTACAAAGAGGAAATGTGCAGCATTTCGTGTTAGGGATTTAAGGAAGGGCATCGGCTACTCTAGGATTCCCTGTGCTGGAAGGACTTAGGAATTGCAGACATCCAAGGCATTCTCGTTTTAAGTAATTTGTTTTCTGTTTCTGTTTCTCCTAAGCTGCCTGTGAAATTCAGTCCTGTGTTATATTCTGGAGTGGTAGCTGTCTATGGAACTCAGACAAGGTGAATGTTAAAGAGAAGACCACCTGAAGAAGGCGCTGCACTTGACTTCCCATGGGAGCTAGTGTGGTTAAGGATGCCTCTCCATAGGCTGATAAGCCAAGAGTATTTGACCGCCATCTTGTGCATCTTCCAAATTTTCATGACATTCTTACCAAGACTTCTCACACAATCCTGGTCCTGACCACTCCTTTACAGTTCAGTCTGCTACTCTGCTGCTCCCCATTTACCCATGGCCTCTATAACTTGTAACACAATACAGCACAACTTACTCACTTATTACAGCTTCTGCTGACCCTTACTAGAAGTGAATTTTGTAAAAACAAAGATTTTAACTGTTTGGTTTAAATGAGGTATTCCAATTGTTACCAGATGTATGGCCACAATTTGTAGACCAGGTTCTGCTCTCCGGAAGCCAATTATAAGAGCCAAATGAAGTAGTGAAAGACAGAAAAAGAAGAATTATTTCATGTGGCCATAAAGAGGGGGAGAAAGATCCCATGAGCCTCAAGTCCATCTTCAGGTCCTGAGTTGAGCTGTGGGTTTAGGTAGGAGGCCAAGGTCACACAAGCAGTCTCTAGTGAAGCAGTAGTCCTATCCACCATTCATCTATCAGTGTTTCATTCAGTTCTACCTCGAAGCAAGGCGGTCTGACAACTTGCAGGTCTCTTTTTGGGAAAAAAAAGTTCCTTTCTGGTTGGCCCAGACTTTTGACTTTCTGTTTTCCCCACGTGAGAATCCTGGAGATATTCTAGTTTATTGGGGTATAATGTTTATATAATCTGATAACCAAAATAAAGGATGTGGGTATCTGGAAAAATGTCCAGCACATAGCAAAAGCTCAATAAAAATATCTGATAGAGGAATGTGCTATTGAACAAACTTTAATACTACCATCCTGTATTGCCAAAGAGCTCTGCTTGGAGAACCAGAAGCCACAGGAAGGAAAACAATGTTCTGTCATTGTTCTGCTCCCAACTATCTGAGAAACGGTCTAGCAGAGACACTGTGAGGCTCTCCACAGAACAGCCCCCTTTAATATTACAAGTGTAGAATGAAATCTTGGGTTCAGAAAGATACAATTCAGTTATCTTACTTAGTTCCTATTTGTTACCAATGAAAAGAAGGTTAGATTTATTTTTGCCCACTATGGTAAAGTTAACACAATTTGAAGTTAAGGGCCTTGGCAATGAAGTGCTAATCTGTACTGTCAGAATTATGCTCAGCTGGCAGCAGAAAGCAAATTATCTGATATTTTACAGTAAGTTTGTCATGAAATAATTTAAAAGATTTAGATGGAGGAGAGTAAAAAATAAAAGATCCAGTTACTTGCATGAAGCTACCCTGGCATTGTCCCCTGGCTATGGCTCCTGCCCACACTTTACTCCAAGAATTCTTCTCCATGCTGTGCTATTAAATACAAAAGACCAAAGGGCATATTTTCTCTTTAATTTGCTTGTGGAAATCTCATTAATGTCATGGAAATTTTGCCTCACCATGACTAAAATGTTTGAAGAAAGAGAAATCAGGAAGTAAGGTTAGTTGCATAAATTTCCATTGGAGAAATAATAGAAAAAAGTGCTTTACATAGAATGCTATAGTTGAAATTGGATAAGGCTGAAACTTAGCAACTGGGAAAAAACAGTAGTGAAGGCTGTGTGTCGTGCAGGTGGCAGCTCATCTAAGAGAACTGACAAGGTAGCTTGCCTGGAGCTGGGCATCATCAACCCTCATGTGGCAAAATCCTTCCTAGGGTCAGCTAACTTTTTAATTTTTAGCCATTTCTCTCTTTTTTGTTTTATTTTGCCATTACCTCCTCAACAAAGCAAGAATTTCACCCCCCATTTATTCTTAAAAGTATGTTTTAAATTTGGAGAACAAGTCCATAAAACTTACTTTTACAAGCATATTTTCATAGGAATATTTGGCGAGTAAAGCATTCAACTTTCTCAAACTTTCACTGGAGTATTCAAGCACATGCATTCAAAATATAGAAGGCTTTCATAATGGTCTCCACATTGCGCACAAACAGAAAATTAATACAGTGTGGTCATATATTGGTAAATTATAATATTTTCCAGGGTAGAAAACAGTGAATGCATTTACAAAATAAACCAGACACAAGATATCTGAACTTCATTGCTTCAATACTTCAGGATATTAATTTTATCCTTGTTTTAATCTAAATTAAGTCTAAAGTGGCATCTGAGTTATTTCATGTGTTATGCAGCACAAACACAATACAGACATCCAGACAATATTCTGCTAAGGGAAGGTGGGCATCTGGCTGTGCGCCCTCTGTACCCAGACCCTTCCTATCCACAATGGATGGATATCCATCAGCTGCACAAGACCAAACCAATATCAGTCATTCTTAGCATTGCTTTTTGTCTCAGTTTTTGGGGACCTGGTACACAGGTTACACACACTGTGTCTCTGTTCTTATCAATTCTGCTGTCTCACTTGGTTCTCTAATGTTTTTCTCTGGCTATTTCTTCTAATTTCTTATCTCCCATAGAAGAGAATCTCAAAAAAGCTACTCAGCAGTGTATGTGATGAATGCCTGGCATCGAATCCAGGCCAAAACTCTCCAATTATATAGAGAGTGAAGGAAAAAAGAATGTAGACTCAGTCTGCTCATTTGAACCAAGGGGTTCACCAGAAGAGGAAATTGCCTCAAATTTCTTTTAGTGAGACATTACAAAAAACGTGCAGACATAAAAGGATGACACATACCTATGACAAGGCAGACAAATAGGAGCAAGAGAAAGAGAAAGTCATGGCCTCTTAGCTAATATATATATATTTTCTACCTCTGGGGAGACATGCCAGTTTCTCTTCCCTTAAGAGTTAATCCAGTTGGGCTGGTCAATCACCTGACATGGCATTCACCTTATGCCATGCTAAAGACACAGGAGGGATACTCAGCACTTTAATAAGATAATGTACTTTTTTTCTCCAGAACTCCTACTGCAGTCACTATGAGCCATTCAGTGTCCTGACTCAGGCATGATCATCTCCTCTTCTTGTCTTCTAGATTTTTCTTTTGAATGGAGGCCATACCCCAAGCCTGGACTTTCTCTGATCCTCTGTATATCCACTCTCGTCTCTAAAGCTCTTCTTACCAGTGGTTGACTTTTGTGCCAGCTCAACTCACTTTCTCCAACTTCCTCTTCCATGGAGCTGCCTTTACAGTTTGCCTGTCCTGGGGCTTTTCTCTTAGAAATTCACTCAAGTTTCCTTTTGAGTTCTGACAATTAACTCCAAGATGGGACCTTGATTTCCTTGGTAACATAAGCTATTCTTTACAGGGGTTCCCCCAAATTTCTTCTAACAGTGTGATTTACTTGTCCCTTCTACTCATGTAGGAGTTTAAGGGTTGGTTTTAAGGGGAATGGAGACTTAACTGTGGTTATAGTGTTGAGAAGAACGGGGCTTGAGAAATCAGTCAGATCAGGTCAATGGGGTAGCAGTCCTATGACTGCATTCTAGTGGTCCTACCAAAGAGGGAGAGAGACAAAAACTACAAAAACATATATTCTGTCTTCTTTGATATGACTCAGCCAATGAGAGAGTCCTTCCTAGAGCTGGAGGATGAAGTAAGTAAAATTAGCCTTTGCTTAAAAAAATTAAACAAGCCTGCTCTAGGTATTTCATTATAGAAACAGTGTGGTGGTTACAATAAAAATGACCCCCACAGGCCCATAATGGCTCTATTAGGAGATGTGGCCTTGATGGAGGAAGTGTGTCAGTGAGAGTGGGCTTTGAGGTCTCAGAAGCTTAAGCTGTCTGCTGATTTGGATATAGAACTCTCAGCTGTCCCTCCAGAATCATGTCTGAATGTATGCCACCATGCTTCCTGCTATGACAATAATGGATTAAACCTGTAAGTCAGCCCTAATTAAGTGTTCTCCTTTATGAGTGTCCAGTCACAGCAATAAAACCCTAACAAAGACAAGCAGCAGCAACAACAAAACACAACAATAATAGCAGACAGCCAGGCACACACACGTATACACACACGTATACACACACACACACACACACAGAGAGAGAGAGAGAGAGAGAGAGAGAGAGAGAGAGAGAGAGAGAACTGATTATATATTTTGAAGACAAACCAAGAACTTTCAAAGCTAATTACTAACACTAATGGTTGAATAAGAGATCCTTGATTAACATGGCTTTGACCTTTGGTAACTGATAGTCTGTAAGTAGATATCAAACTTTAGGAAAATTCTCCTGTAATTCAAGTAATAAATTCCTCTTTATTTTGTTCCTAAACCATCACTGTTAAAAAGAGCTTGATAACTTCCCTGAATTTTTCCTCTCTCTTTAAAGTTGTTGGTTATTTGTTTTCTCTTCAAGACTACAGACAGAAAAGGCCTCCACTCCCAGGGCCAGAGCCAATCCTCCTTCCCCAGGGACTTCACAGAGCACCAGCATTTCCACCCAGCACAAACTATATCTTTAAAGTGCTCAACAGAGAATCCTCCATGGGTTATTCAACTGCTGGCTCCTATACAAAGAAAATACTGTCTTTTACTCCAAAGAGCTTTGTGCATCAATTTAAACACAGCAAGACAGGCACAATACCCCAGAGAGGAAAGCCTACCTTATTACATTCCTGACCCAAGAGAAAGGATTTGCCTGTAGGACATAAAAGGAACCCGCAAAAGAGTGGAAGACAGTTTCCTAATCCTAAACATAAAAACACAGTATAATGCAGCATGACAATGCTTTAATCGCTGACATAATTGTAAGATGTATTTACAGTATGATACGAGAAAGGTAAGGCAACTTGCTTTGGGGCCTTAGAGACTCTCCTTCAATATTCTCCTGTAGGTCTTCTGGATTTTATGCATGAAGGGAGGTAACGTGATATTATAAGGATTCCTTCTCAGTAAAACCGCATCTTGTTCTGATTTGATGCATCTGCATGTGGCAAGTATGGTAAGGGAACGGGATCCTCTGAAGTCAGTGTTTCATGGTTCTTCAGTGCAAGTCCATGTGGCCAAGTAGTCAATGGATAGCAGAACAGTGATCTTTATTTGTGTAAACAGGAAAGCTGCTGGGAGAGATGCTGCCATATTCTCAGCTGCCAGCATGGCGGGATTCTCTCTCTCTCTCTCTGAGTCTCTCAAGTGATAAACTTGATATCTGGGTAGTTCTGCTACACTTTCCCTTCTTTAATATTACACATGGAAGAAAATTTACAACAACCTTAAAAGTGGGAGTTCTGCCAACTTCACAGACTGACATTTTTACACTAGGTTTGCCTGTGACATGGGATTATTTTCAGTGTTTACATCATCAGTGCTTACAACACAGAGACTCAGGCTCTGCTTTGCTTTCATATGACTAGCAAAGGTGAAAAACATACATGGTGAAACAGGAATTCAGAGTGAGTGAGTGATCAAGGACATTGTAGCTGTAGCTGGCTATCATGCCCTCATGTTGAGCATCAAAATCCCCCCCCCCCCCAATGCTTTCTGCTCTATATTCTGCATGGGGTTTTAATGTGCATAGCTTTAATCGCCTTTACAGGGCTTTCTGGCCATGGACATTGCATCTCATCACTCTGGTACCCCAGGGCCTTTACTATCAGCAGGAGCTCATGGAGTTGTGTTTCCCAAAACAACAAGAATGGAGAATGTGACTTGGTAACATGCTCCATATTCTCTGTTAGAGCCAGAACTCCAAGATCACCTCCACTAACTAAAACACTGATTTTATTCCTGTGCTTCAGATCATGAACTCTAGGTAGACAACACTTCCCATAGGCCTGCTGAACAGAGATTTTTTTTTCTTTAATTTAAAGGTCATTTAATTGTTTTATGAGAAACAAAAATTAGGAATCCTCTAAGCACATAGGAGGTCACTAAACTGGATCACTCAGGCTCTTCTAGACCAATGTTTGGAAAGAGGGGATGGATGATGGAAACAGTCATTTAGAACTTTGAACAGTTGAGTGCAGACTACTCTTAAACAGCAGTGGAAGTAATCTCACTTTGCATATTTCTTCAGAGGTATTCTCAGCATAGATGTAAATCCCCCAAGTTGTCTTAAAGGGCACTGTTTTCCTAGGACATGCTTATGAAAAATAGCTCCTAAGTTTATTATCTAGGAAGATTTGTAACCCATTCAAAAGATGTCCAAGGTGTACTGTAAACAGCTGCTTCTTAGTGTGACAGGATGTGAGTTCTGTCAAAAAAAAAAAAAAAATGCCAATGAAACATTAATGGGTCCTATTCCACTGCCATGGGTTAAATAATTTCTCCTTTCTTTAGTGCCTCAAACATAAATTTCATTTTGAACGCCAATGCTCTCACTGGACCATAAAGCACAAAATGTGTTACTCTTAGGAAGAAAGTAAAATAATGAATCATGGCATTTCAAAGGACAACTTAGCTTTATTGGCAGGGACTTTGGATGGTGTTAACATAATACTGGCGTAGAAGAAATTAAACTCACTCAGTTGACTTAATGCTTCAGCAATGGATATTTTTACTTCTACATTACTCAACAAAGTATTCATCAGTCTTGGACATCAACAGTGAAAGCACTTCTCTGTTACATAAAGGTAGTAAGTAATATGAGGCAAAACCTTCAATTATTTTGTTTCTCTTTACTTTTCAGGCCAAACTCCTTCATTTTCCAATTTAGATACATTTTTCTCACATAGCTTTCTAGTCTATATGGGGTAGGATCAATGTGGGCATTTTAAGAAGTTTTCTACATTTCTATGTAGATAACCATAGATAACCATGAAAGATGGCATTTGTGTGGGTACTTTTTTTTTTTTTTTTTGAAAAGAGCACATTCTTCACTTTGGATTAGGTGTGACTTTGTGACTTCATGAGAGGACATTATTATCAATAGATGTGAAATTATAGAAAGGAAAACTATAAAGAAAAGAACAGGGATGGCATTCAAGCAAATTTAGGCTGCAGTAATAATCTGGGGAATGCTGAAATGCAGCAACAGAATGGTAAAAGACACTAAACAGCTGGGGCAAAGGCCACAGCTAGGGCAGCACTCCACAGCACTGGCAACCCACAGGGCAGAAGTACACCTCCACTGCAAAGAGATCCTGGTCCACAGTCCCAGACCTGTGAACCATACTCTCAGCAAACTCAGAGTAACTGCCTGAGAACTATAAACTGAAACCAGGCCAAAAGAAGACTGTTACAACAAGGGAATGGAGTTTTTTGAAACAGATCTGTAGAGGATTTGGCAAACTGAAAATCTACTTTCAGGCAGATTTTAAGTAGCACATGGGATGGTAGGAAGAACTGACGGGATGGGACCAATACTCACAAATAGAACCATAAAGGAAAAGAGAGTGTCAAAAGTATATGAGGTACCATATGTGGGGACTCACCCACAAACTGGACCAGAATCTGTAATTCTGGAGTGAAGAGCTGCCTATTGCAGAACTGCCAGGAGCAAAACAGGCTTCTAGAAACTAGGAGCATACTCCAGAGAATATTGAGTCAGGCCAGTTAGTTTTCATACCCTACATTTCCACCAAAAGAACAGATCATGAGAAAGATAGATCTTAGGAGACACAGAAGAGAGATGGGAAAGTTCATGAGTAAACAGAGCATGTTGGAACACTATGAAATGGTCAAATTTACAAATTATGGGAACACAAGAATAATTTCATGCCAAAGGTATAGAAAGACATTTTCAGTAAAAGAGAAAAAAGTCTCACATATGGGTGAAGAGATGTTTACCAATGCACACTACATATAAATGATTAGAAAGTAAACTCTCCACATATTGCAATTGAAAACACCAACTACATGACACAAAGAAAGTGCTGCAACAAGGGAGAAACACCAGTAAGTCATATATAAAAGCAGGCTCCTCAGGAAAACATGGTACCTCAAGAGAAAAATTAAATCAGGAGAATGGCTCAGAACCATGTATTTCTGAAAGATCAGAGCTGCAGACCCAGACTATTATATCCAGCAAAACTATCCGTCATAGTTGAAAGAAAAAGGAAAAATTTTCATAATAAAAAATGGCTAAAGAAACCCATTACCACCATGGCAGCTCTAGAAGATACTGTGAGGAATAATTCTGACAATAAAAATAAACACATTTAATAGACCACTGAAGAACAAAACACTAGAATAGTACGTAGTAAAGCAAAAGAAGAAAGCACCAAACACACACACACACACACACACACACTCACACACACACACACACACACACACACACACACACACACACACACACACACCCCTACCTACCTACCTGGTCTCAGTTGCCAAATCTAAAGGCAGACTGGACTGTTATGTTACAGTGGCTCAGTATGTCATCTGGCCTTGCATGTATGTTCAGGCATCTATCTGTGCCTGCTCTTAGATATGCATGTACACACACACACACACACACACACACACACACACACACACACACATAGAAATAAAGTAAAATAAATTTAAAGACACAGGCTAGCAGGTGGGATTACAAAGCATGACTCATTCATTTGTTGCCTTTAAGCAAGATAGCTCATTGTCAAAATGATTCTACCTTAAGGTAAAATATGGAAAAAGTATTCCCATTAAATCAAATTAGGAAACATGCAAGTGTCATGTTTCTAATATCTGACAAAACAGACTTCAATCCAAAACTAGGCAAAGAGACATGGTCACTTCAAGGAACAATAATTAAGAGGATATTATAGTTCTAAATATATATGCATGCACCAAGCATCGGTATACTTAGTTCCATAAAACAAGTATTAGTAGATATAAAGTCAGAGATTAACCACAATAAAGATAATATTGGGTGACTATAATACCCCATCACTCTCAGCAATAAAGAGGTCACCTTGACTAAAATAAATCATTGATTAAACACCATACACCAAAACATGTGGAATTCAAAGACCAAGGTCAATGAAAAGGTAATCAACAAGAATGATAAATACTTAGACAAACTCACCAAAATTAAAAGATTCAAATTAATAAAATTAGGGATGAAAAGGGAGCCACAACAGATACCAGTCAAATTCAAAACATCTTGGAGAGAGTTCTTAAAAACTAACATTTCACTACACTAGAAAATCTAAAAGAAACTGGTCAATTTTTAGACATAAAGCAGCAGGACTGAAGCAACAAATAATATTTTTCCATGTTAAAAAAAAAAAAAACTCCAGAAAGATTCACTGCAGAACTGTAACTGATGTTTAAAGAAAATGTTTCTTCTTTCATGAAGCCAATATTATGCTGATACCACAGCCATTTTTAAAAAGGAAGAAACTACAGATCTATTTCCCTGGTGAATACAGATGTAAAAGTTCTCATAAAGCACTTGCAAACTGAATTAACACATCAAAGAGAGAACTTACCACAATCAAGTTGGCTTCATCCTAGTAACATGGGGATAGTTCAACATATGTAAATCAAGAAATGTAAACATCATATAATAGACTCAAGGGCAGTGATTGAGACAGCATACACAAGATCTGTGGAAACTCCAGCGAGACAAAATGCCAGCATAGAGGGGTAAGATGGCACTTAAAAGCTATTAAGAGAGTTTTCTTTACTGATAAGACCTTTGGTAAAGCTACAATATGCAAAAGAAGGCCCCACTTCCAAGACTAGTTGGGCAACATAAACTGGACTTGATGGGAAAAGAAAGGAAAAAAAAAAAAAAAAAAAAAAAAGATACCTCAAAGTTGAGTGGGAAAGGATGGGAGGGTGGTTATGGTGGGAGTCAGGAAGGTTGTAAATGTTAAAAACGAACTGATTAAAATTCTCAAAGAACTAATACAAGTATTGTTTAAAATCCCAAATCAAGTAGCGGGAAGAAGGTTGAGGGGAAAGGAGGCTATGTTAAACACACACCATCAGAAACAGCTGAGATCAAGTAAGCCAAATTAAGGTAATACAAGCAAAACTTGAACTTCATAGATGCAATTACAGCTTGGATAGACAATGTTCCCCAAAAATCATTGTGAAAGTTTTGGTTGCCACTGAAATATCCAAGAGTGGGGCTCCTAGAAAGTGGGCGGGGTCATGAGGACTGTGACCAAATCACTGGATTAATCCAACAGTGGCTTCAAACTTCTCATGGCAATACTGGGAGGTGATGGAAACAAGATGGGGCCTTGGAAACAATAGGGTCAAGGCTAGTATGGCCCAAAGCACAGTTATCCCATCCCCCTCTCCCGAACTTCCTAGGGAAAAGAGTGTTCCTCATAGGTGATGTTTTAGCCTTGACTTGGGCTCATAGCCATGCAGTCAGCTAACACTGCAGTGAAACTAAAAACAACAAAAGAAATCCTTCTTCCTTTAGTTATCTACGGGCATTTTGTCAAAGTGGCAAATGACTGGCACAGATTCAGGAAGGAAGAAGAAGAAAAAGAAAACAAAACAACACCTCCGAGGAAATAAAACAGGACCATAATAAAACAGAATCCTTCTAAAGAGGAGAAACACACATTCAGATGATTTTACTGCATACTAATAAAAAATAGCATTCTGTAGCTGGGGTAGGGGGCAGGGCTCACCACACCCACCTGGAAGAGCCATAGGGCATGGAAAGAGCTGGATGAAATCCTGCAGCAAGTATTTGCCTGTACCTGTCTCCATTTCCTCCCCACCTGGCCTCCAGCAACTGTCTTGCAGAACTGTGCTCCACAGCAAACATTGTGGAAAATGTTCACTTCATAAAGAAATAAAATTTTCTCCACAAAATTTTTGACTCGTGTTGTTCTTAATATAGCTTTTCCTGTTGACTAAGAGGATCTATTACACAAGAGAATTAAGTATTGGATAGACAGAACTTCTGAAAAATGGCCCAAAAGACTCATAAAACAAATACACAAAGCAGGAAACAAATGAATCTGTATGGTAAAACCAACAGCTGTGTGATAATAATTGACAACTCAGTAGTAATTAAATTTCATCAGGAATAAAAGGATTATTTCTCTGTCTTTGCATTTCATTCCCCCCACCCCAAGACAGCGTTTCTCTGTTTAGCCCTGGCTGTCCTGGAACTCACTTTGTTTACCAGCCCGGCCACCAAACTCAGAGTCTCTGCCTGTGAGTTCTGGGACTGAAAGTGTGTGCCACCACTGCCTAGCCTGCACTTCATTGTTTTATTAACCAACACACAAACAAATAAGAAAAACCGAGGCCACACATAAAATTCATTCATAACAAAATGACTCAAACATGGTCATGACTGGACAGTAATAAACATGACTCTAAACCTTGGGAATATGTTCACAGTGAAAAACAAGATGATAAAAACTGTTGAGGAAACAAAAAAGGTGGGCACATTAATGAGAATGAATGGGGTACTAAACCCTTCAATTTAGAATAAAAGGACATCCATTGGAGGAATGAAGGTTGTACTTGCTTTCTGATAGAAATATGATTATGTGGACAATGTAACATTTTGACAAGGCAAAGAAAACCCAAATACATCAACAGCCAAGAAAATGAGAATGATCATTAGTGTAAACTAAACACATGAAAGTCCCCATACTGGGAACAATTTATGACAGAATGAGCAAATAAAGGAGTAAACACAGACAAAAGGAACAGGAACAGCATTTCATGCCTCATTCTACTTTATCTTTTCCACAGAAGATTAAAGAAATGAATAAAATCATACATATCACACAGATAGGCACAGACAGATAAAGACACACGCACACCATAAAAATCTCAATAAACTATTTAAATCTCTATGGACAAGATGAATCTATGAAACAAAGACGAATTTTAAAACATTAATCAAATTTCTACATCTAGGACTACAACAAAGAGAGTTTATTTGTTGACATAGTTATTAAGAAGCCAATTGGCTCTGTCATTTATTGGCAATGCAATAAGGATCAAGGTACTTAAGCTCTTGGTGAGAGCTACTGAGTAGACTAGCTTAATGGATCCATGCCCGTAGGCCAGAGGCTGGAATGTAGTTTATGGCACCAAACTCAGTGTTTTCAGGATGCTTTCTGCAGAAGACTGCACAGCCCCTGGAAAGCAAGCTCCATGAGGACACGGATCTTTTCTGCTTTGAGCAGTGATGTACCTCCAAAACTTAGAACAGGGCCTGTACGACAGCAAAAGTTCAAGAAATATTTGTTTGTTTAAAAAAAATAGTGAACCATAAGGACCACAAACTTCAACTGTAGGATATCTTGAAGTATCAAAGAAATGTTTCTAAGAGTCCAAAATTGATTAAGTTGTATATGAATATCTTTATGTGCACTTATTATTTAACACTAAATTGATAACAAACTTGGGCTACATCCTTTGTGTTAGCGCAACCCATGGTGTCTGCCTCATCTACACTATATCCTCCTCCAGGCCATTCCTGCCTGCACATACTAAGTTCCACCTCACTCTGGTGAGACTTGCACCACAACTCCCAGACTCCAGGTCTAGACCTCTGTGCTAGACTAGCCAGCTGGGTAGACCTGGATAGACCTTTTTCCCATCTGCAGGCCTAGCAGGGCCTATACACCCTGAGCTCTGAGTCAGATCCTTGGCCCAATTAACCAAAGGAAAGAGATCCCAAATAAAATGGATCAGAAACTAACAGGGGAAAAGTATAATAAATAATAAGAAATACAGAATATTATAAGGGAATACTTTAAAAACCGATATTGCATCCAGTTAGAAAAATTTAAAGGAAATAATGGTTCACTAGATGTATCCCATCCCCCAAAGTTAAACCAAAAGAAATCAATAACCTAAATAGATCTGTAACAAGTAAGATTAAAACACTGATAAAAAGCCTTCTAAAACAAACAAAAACAGTCCAAGATATATCAACAGCAAAAATTCTACCACTTTCACAACAGATCTACAACAAATAGTTTTTAATTGAAAAAGAAAGAAAAAAAAAAAATAGAAGGAGCACTTCAAAATTCCAAAGTCAGGTAAAGACTCTGCAGTGTGACATGGTGGCATTTAGGTTGGGCAGGCAGGAGGAGAGGTGTGCAGGTAGATCTCTGTAGAGAACTACGTAGAGAGATCTGGTCTCAAAAACAAAACAAAACAAAAAACCCCACAAGAAACAAAAAGATACAATATCAGCAATTACTACTACAAACCATGATATACATAGAGGCAAAAATTTTCAATGTTGTATCCACTGGCAGAATATAGGCATATCATAAAAAGACCATCCACTATGGTCAAGTTGGCTTCATCCAGTAGATACAGGGATAGTATAACATAATAACATACATAAAACAATAAATGTAATGAATCATATAGGTGGACTTAAAGAAAACAAAATATGATCATCTCAACAGATGCAGAAAATCACTTTGGCAAAATTCAACATGATGCATGTCCTAGAGACTAGGACTAGAGGGAACACACCTCATCATGGGAATATATGACAAACCCACAGATGACATTATCCTAAATGCTGAAATACTTGAAGGAAATTAAGACTAAGACCAGGTCATTCATTATCCCCATCCTTTTTCAAAGTAGTGCTCAAAGCACCACCTAGAGTGATTAAGACAAGAAAAGGGCCTTAAAGGGATAAAAATAAGAAAATAAATAAAAATATCCTTATTAGCAGGTGATGTATGATACATAAGAGATCCCCAAAGCTCCACCAGAAAACTTCCAGAAATAATCAGCAATTATAGCAATGGGGCAGGATACAAACTCACCTTACAATAAATAGTAGCGTCATCAACAAACATGAGAAAGATAACATGGGGACACTCCTATTCACAATATCCTCATAGAAAAATAAATGACAGAAATAAACATAAGGAGGTTAAAGGTCTATACTGAAAACTCTCTGAAGACCTGAGGGAGACACTAGAAGACAGAAAGATCTCCCATGTTCAAGAATAAGTAGAATTAATGCTATGAAAACATCCATTTAACAAAAGCAATTTACATGCAATACAACCCCATTTCAAATCACCACAACATTCTTCACAAAAAGAAAATAAAAAAGCTAAAATTCATATGGAATCACAAAAGATCTGAGATAGACAGGTCCTGAGTATAAAGAACAATGCTTGATACTGGAGAGATTACCATTCCAGATTAAAAATTACATATTATAGAGCTATAATAATAAAAACAGTATGGTACTGGTATAAAAAGATACATGTAGTCCAATGGAATAAAACAGAAGACCCAAACAGCCATCTGGAATTTACACAGCTGTCAATAAAGTAAAAAAAAAAAAAAGAAAAAGAAAAAAGAAAAAAATCCTATTCTATACCATAAGAAACAAAACAAATACATGTTTATTCAAAACAAGATAAAATTCTCACCACACATAAATATCAGATGCATATTTACAATAGAAAATCTAGGGTAATAAAATACAGAACCAGGTGATTAAGATTACTTAGTATGCTCATTTTTACTACCCATCATCACACAAAATAAACAAAATACCAGATATAGAAAATAAACAAGGAAAATCAAAACTAAAGAGCCATTAATTCTTGGGATGTGTCAAAGAAAATAAACATAAAGTTCTCCCAAGGAAAGGCAATAGCCAGGCATGATGGCTATGCCTCATGATTCTAGCACTTGAGAGGCAGAGGTGCAAGGTTCTTGCTGGTTACAGCTACTTGCTGAATTTGAGGTCAGCCTAGGTTACCTTTGACTCCGTCCCAAACCCCAAACCCAAGCCAAAACCAGAAAACTAAAATCAAACAGAGACAGAAAGGAAAAACAAAAGCAGAAAAGTAGTACACTACAAAGCTCAAAAATGGAATACATCTCAATAATACATAGAAAACTTATTTTGTACTTTTATTTTTGTGTATGCATGTTTTGCCTGCATGTATGTCTGTGCACCATGTATGTCTGCTGAGGCCAGAAGAGGGCATCAGATCCCCTGGGACTGGAGTGAGCCACCACATGGGTGCTAGAGACCAAACCTAGGTCCTCTGGAAAAGTAGTCAACACTCTTAGCCATGGAGCCATTTCTCCAAATGTGAAAAAAAAAAATGTTTTTACAGTGTAGATTCTTTTTCAATTTAAAATTTGAATCAAACCCCAGGCAAAATCCCAGTGATATATTCATTTAACCTTGGTTAAAATAACAGTATCACAAATTAAGTTATTGTGCTTTACAGATTACAGCAGAAGAGAACAATGAACATTAGGAACAAACATTTTAGACAAGCATATTTGTTACTTCTAATAGTGAAAACTGTTGGGGAAATTCTTCCTAAATGACAAAGATTAAGTGATTATAAACAGGGACTGGGGATTTTAGCTCAGTTGGTGGATCGAATACTTAGGACACAGAAAGCACTAGCTTCCATAAACTGAGCATGGATGGTGATACATGACTGTAATTCCAGCACTCTAGGGGTGTAGGCAAAACCCATCAGTAGTTCAAGGTCACCCTTGGCTACACAACAAGTGAAGTCAGCCTGGGACACGAGACCAGTCTAAAAAGGGGTGATTATGGCTAAAAGCAGCATACTAAGTATAAATTGATGTATCGACCCAGGACAGCCTCAGTTTTCAAAAACAGACCAAGAAAACGGGCATCCAAATAAACATCAAACTTTATTTTTCACTTTGAAAACATTTCACAGCTCAAAGTTACCATGCAGTTATTCAGAGAGAAAAGTGACAGTTTTGAATAGAGCATGAGGACACTGTCAGTCCACACTGAAGATGTGAAGGAGGACCTCAGACGCTAAGTGTCTGGAGTTCATAGATCAAGTTAGCGTTAGCCAGTGTCTCCACACCTACTCTTTCCTCAGCAGCTCACTTTGCCCAGTCCTGACACTGCAGCAGCAGGTTGCTTCGCTCGTGATTATTACTCTGTGAATGATGGGAAATGTTTGCCTCCTGCTTTCGGGGCTATGGCAGTCTGAAATCAATGGTGTACAATGACTATCATAGGCTTGCTTTTGGGTTCTTGAGTCACTTTTTCTATATGCCTGTGGTAGCAACTAATGAACACAGAGGTCATGGATTTGACAGAGAGCAAGGAGAGGTGTAAGGAGGCTTTGGCAGGAGGAAGGGGGAGAAATGTGGAATTATAATCTCAAAACTTTTTAAAGTAAAACAACAAACTTATATTGTCTGGGCTAGCCTTGATGTGCTTCTCTAGTTCCCCTGGGAACCAAAAGAGGGTAAAAGATTCCCTAAAATTAGAGTTATAAAACACAATGCAAAACCCAAAAAAAGTCGAATGTTTCCTTGTTGCTATGGTTATATTCTCCCTACTTCCCCTGTATTTAATTCACTAGTGAGTGTGGTTTCCTTAAAGGCTATAATCTGCATGGCATGTTCACTATATGTGGAACTCTAAAGAGTCCATCTTAACATTAGATGCATTAATGGGTGACCAAATGCCCTATGGAGAAAACTCTCCATTCTGAATCCACACATGAGCATACTTGCCTATCCAATACATTGAAGGAAGTCAGTATCTACTTTGTGCTGGCTATTTTTATGTCAACTTAACACAAGCTAAAGTCACCTGAGAGGTAGAAATCTCCATGAGAAAATGTTTCCATAAAACTGGGCTGTAGGCTAGCCTGTAAGGCATTTTCTTAATTAGTCATTGATGGGGGAGGGCCCAGACCATTGTGGGTGGGAGTACTCCTAGGCTGATGTGATGGGAGATGTCATTCTGTATCTATGTTTCTCATACTGGTTTAATGAATAAAGCACTGTTGGCCAATAGGGAAGCAAGATAAGCAGGACTAGGAGACAAGGAAGAAAGAGGAAGTAGGAAGGAGGAGTCAAGATGGAGAGTCTGAGAACCGCCAACCGCCTTTCCCCGGTAAGATAAGACCACGTGGAAATACATAGAAATGGGTTAATAATTAAGACAGAGCTAGCCCATAAGAAAGTAGTACCTGGCCAACAGTATTATATCAAATACAGAGTCTTAGTGTGTTAATTGGGGCTGGCGCAGTGGTGAGACCAGACCAGCGGCTGGAGGAAAAACCTGACTCTTTACACTGATGGTACTGAGTTCTAAAAGAAAGCAGGTTAAGAAAGCCAGAAAGCAACATCCCTCCATGACCTCTGTATCAGCTCCTGCCTCCAGGTTCCTACCTTATTTGTTTTCCTGTCCTGTTTGAATTCCTGCTCTGACTTTCCTCATTGATGGACTGTTATCTACGAGTGTGAGATATACCCTTCCCTCCCCAATTTGATCTGGTCAGGTGTTGGTGGTGCATGGCTTTAATCCCAGCACTCAGGAGGCAGAGGTGGGCAGATCTCTGTGAATTTAAGGCCAGCCTAGTCTACAGAGCTAGTTCCAGGACAGGCTCCAAAGCAATACAGAGAAACACTGTCTTGAAAAACAAAACAAAACAAACAAACAAACAAATAAATATAATCTGAAAAAAAATGTTTAAGTTGGGAAAGGGTAATGATGGGTATTTTTTGAAGGCCGGTTAGGAAGCCCTCAGATATGGTAAGCTAACAGTACTTGAACACTGCTCGATGATCAAATCCAGTGGAAAGTGCCAAGGTCCCACATAGGGCATGGCTTGGATGTCTTAGTTAATAGTGAAGAAACACACTGGGCTTGAAAAGGTATGCAAGAAAAAAATATTTGAATTGTGAAAATAAGAAAAGCCATCATACAGTTAATTAATTGCATATGTTTAATTACTCCCCCTAAATCCTCTTAACTTTACACTGCATTGCAATTAAACACTGAAAAGAAATTTCCAGCATGTTGAAGCCAACTAACTGAGTTTCAATGTATCCATGGAGGCCAGTGGCTTAAAGCATTTTATAAGCACAAACAAACCACTTGATCCCAACAGCCAAATTACAGGTCTGAAAAAGTCATGTGTGTGATGGGATGGGGAGCTCTAAGGCTGCCAAGAGCTCTGAACCCAAATCAAATCCTGGACACCGAGGCTCTCATCATCTCTCTAATTATTCACTGCATTAACAGGTCCTTCACCAGAGAGAAAAAAAACCCGAAGAACTCATGAATAGCCTCTACATTGCTGTTTCTGGGACACAGGCAGATGGTGCCAAAAAGCTAAGAAGTTACCCTTAGGAGAAGCACTTCACACTTAATCAGAGTCCTAAACTGTGCCCTATGGGTAATTTCCAATGGTTCTGGAGAGTGGAGGCTGCATCAGAGCCTTGGGACTTGCCTCCTCTAGGTCTTGGAGGCTATGGAGATAGAATAGAGCTACTCTTTGGCAGGCACCAGGAAGCAGCCAATGTCTGATTGCTAGAGAAATGCCTAGTGTCTTGTCAGCACAGGCCTCTTCCTGTCCATTTACTACTGTCCAGTGACCTTCCAAAAGCCACTGCCTAGGGCAGAAAGTTAAATAAGAATATTTACTTTGTATGACACCAGATTCCTTTAAAAATAATATTTTAAAATAATCTCCAGTTTAAAAGTCAAAAGACAGAATCATGTAGGGGACCCTATCTTGTAGCAAACAATGAAGAAGGGAAGTGGGTGTTAGAGAGTGTTGGGAGAGGGATGAAGAATTCATCCCTTGTAACTCCCATGCCACACTCCCAAATGCAGTATGTTCACCCCAACACAATGGTGACATCTCTTAGATGTGGACTTTGTTTTGTTGTCACCATAAGCAACTTAACTGTTGTCTCATCCTTTACTCATAGATAAGACTCTGTAGTAAGTGATGCGCACTAACCTGTCAGAAGAGAGGTCCTGGGTTCAGTTCCTACCACACATAAATACACACACACGGACTCATGGTATGTGAGTGTGGGACTCTGAATTTTACAACAAACAGATTTTGCTAGAATGTCTTTGCCATCAGGGCTGGAAGCATGTGTTGCCAACAAGTCTCACTTTTGCAAGCCTCGAGGTCTGACACTGTACATGGTTCTTGATGCTTAACTGGGTTTAGAGATCCAGCAAGGGCAGGAGTTCTCTATTCATAGGCCCAGGGATAACCCAGGTATTGGGTAGAAATGCAGAGTCCCGAGCCTCCCTTAACTGGTCTAGGATAGGACTCAGAAACAAGTTGGGGGGGGGTCTGAGGGAATCTAATCACTGATGAGCTAGTGAGCATCATGTGTAACCAGGACCACCAAGGAGGACAAATCACCAGTGAGGATAATACAAGGAGGTGCTAGCTGTCTCAAGGATGCTGTCTCAGATAGGACCATAGGAACAGTGAAATCAAAATTCACTGAGCATTTTGATTATTAGCCTCAGCCAAGAAAGGCTCTGTCCAGGCCTGAACTTCCAAGTTTCCTGTTGGGGGAAGCAGGTGTGATGGATGGAACACAAACCTAGCGAACTAGGCAGCTCTTTAGAGCAATGCTGCCTTGAGAAAGAGCCAGTCTTATCACCACCTGGACTATCCTGCCTACCTCCTCACTACAGCACAGCAGCCAAGAGTAAGCTGTCAGCTGCAGCAGTGTTGACTGCACCTATTCTAGCCATGTACCTCTCCAGGAAAAAAAAATCAGAAAGAGCAGGAACACATAAAATCCCTCAGAGCACACCCAGACATCAGAGGTTGGGAATTCCTTGTCAAACAGAACAGAAAGCCGGCAGCCACGGTCTGTGATAGGTGTGCTCCAAGACCAAGGCTAGTGACTGGAGGGCAGGGAAGGGGGGCAAAGAAGCCAGAATCCATTAAACTTTTCAGAGTCCAGCATGGGAAGAAAAGGGGTTAAAATGAGAGGTGATTCCCACACTCCTGCCCAGAACTCTGGAAAGGAAAAGAATCCTCTATTAATTCAGGTCTCCACAATCATGGCAGACTTACTAGATAAATTCAAAGTATAAATCATTTTATTTAAGAACTTTTTTTTAGCTTCATTATTCATTTAGACATGCTATATGTGGCCATCCATTTGAATTTTTACATGTTAGGGTCCAAAGCTAGAAATGTGGCTCACCAAGTTGGCCAAGCACACAGACCAGTTGCTCAAGGAAGCATCCCTAGCACTTGCTGAATCCCAGAAGAAGGCTACCAAGGAATCAACTACCTAGTGTAGTCAGACTATTCTCAGCACCTAAAGGTACAAGTGCTGGGATTAAAGCTGTGTGCCCCTGTCCGGTTCCTGGATCTTTAACCCTAGTATCCAGGAGGCAAAGGCAGGTCAAAATCTGAATTCAGGGCCAGCCTGGGCTACACAGTGAGACCCTGCCTCAAAAACAGTTATTTGGATCTTCCATTTCCCAATTTCTCAACTTTTCAGAGATTCCTGATGATGGAATATATAACTGATAATGGCATCCAGCTGTTTCTTGGGGCACAGAAGTGTTTCTGGGTAGTGATAATCTGCAAAAAGGTCTCATTTCTACCTCGACTACCTCAAAGCAAAACATCCAAACATTAATTCTCATCCCATGATCCAGAAAAGAAAGTTGAAAAATGAAGGGCATTTAGCCATAGAATAATAATAATAGGACCGATATAGCACTGTCCAGAAAACAGGAAATGGACACAAATGAATTATTAAAAAAAAAAAATAGGAAGAAACTTAGGATGGAGGGAAGGGAATGGAGGGTTGGGTTTGGGTGATGGTTATAACCATGCAAATGTGAGGACTTAAGGCATTCAATCTCCACAACACATGCGAAAAAGCCAAGTGCAGTGATGTTTGCCTTCTCAATATTTGGGGGGAGAGATGGGTGGATCCCTAAGCCAACCAGCCTAGCTTAGCTGGTGGATGGCACCTGAACAATGTTAACCAAGTTTGACTTTGATGTTTGGGCTCTTTATATAAGCACATGGGCCACACACATAGGCAAAGGGAAAGAAAAGAAACAGGGAGAGAGAGGGAACCAAAATAAACACATGTTGCTGTTGGAAAGCTATTTCCTCAAAATGCAAACATTCTTTCCTGGAAGGAAGGTGAAGGTACATAGAGACTTAAGGACAAAATGGAAATTACAAAGCTCACGAAGCCAGTGAAAGTTATGGGACTAACACAGCCACCCCCAAAATTTATAAAGCTTTAGGAAACTTCTGGGAAGAGACTGGCTGGCTGAAGGTACAAGGAGATCCAGGGATGCAGCTTGAGTTGTCACCCATGCTCCCATAATTAACCTTTTTCTATGCTCTTGTCAGTGGCCCCAATAAGCTCACTGGATCACTAGCTAGAAGCTAGACTTGTGAGTCACTTTCTTTGGTCTGCTGTCAGGACCAATCTAGGGTTAATATTGGTTTGTCTGCATCTCCTGAGGGAAACTCAAAGCTGCTATACATAGAACAGATGAGAACAAGTTCAGTAAAGTTAGAGTTGTAATCCTGAATGTGTTTGAATGAGTACAAACGCAAGACTGAAGCATATGCTGATAAGGACTGCAATTTGAAAATCAAAAATGATTTAAAAGAATTGTATCAGACATCCTGGAAGTCCCATAACTTTAGATTCCACACTGCAAACTCAATAAAGAATTGAAATAAAGAGGGGACCCCTCTTTTTCAGTATTCAAAATGCATTATGAATGCATGGGCTTAATAATGTCAGTTTTTTTTTTTTTTTTTTTTTTTGGAAAAGTTTGAGGGACTAATGTTTAGGTTTTAAAAAACATCCTAGGTGTATAGGACTGATTTCCATATGTAAGGTCTACAGGTGGACAAATCACATCAAAATAAAGTGAGAAAAGTGGAGTGGTGTAGCTATGAGACAGCAGGGACAGCAAAGTTATCAGAGTACCCAAGTTCTGTCTTAGGCACCCAGATGTGTTCTGTACAAAAGCACAGCCTCATCTGTTTAACCAATTAGTCATTTGTTCATAATCAAACATACTCGAATAGGAATGGGTAGTCTTGAACCAATGGAGAAAAGATGCCATCGGGCATGTTATAAAACAGGACGAATGCCATCCTGTTCCTCCTTGGGACACAGGCACAGAAATAGCTTCTAAGGTACTTCTTCAGGATAAAACAGTTTTATCCAGGTTTGAGAGTTCATGGCGTTCAGCAGCCCTCTGTGCTCAGCACTCATGAGTCTAGCACATGAATATTGTGCCCCTCCCTGCCAAGGACAGCTTTCTTACCAGCATCCAGTGTTGATAAAATTGTCTCCGTAAGGATCATATATTTTGGGCCTATGTTCCACATGCTAGATGCCATGAAGATCAACTTCATTAAGATCAATCTGGCTCAAATACAGGGAATCAGTTAGCATGCCCACCATCAAGACCCCTCACAAATCTTTTATTTCTTTTTAATCAGTCCATCTAATGGGTATATTTGGCTTTCTGTAACCCACCCAATATAACCATAAGGTGATATCCCTTCAGGATGTGAGCGTGCTTTTCTAAAAAACTGAATGTGACTCTGGTGGTACACTTCTAATTCTGCAATTGAGACTCACACTAGCTCATTTAGGTGGAATATCTCATTTCCTAGTAACACCAAATGAAGAGTTCATTCAAAGTGTTTTCTAGCAATGATAAATTTTAATATTAGAGCTGTTTCAGGATTTTGATACTTCAAGGTCTTTAAGGACCCCAATTCAGTTTTTAACTGGATGTGGAAAATCCCTATAAATTATGACAAGTATATCCCATAGCCTCATCCTGGCTGTTCAGCAAAATAGGGCTGAGTGTCAAAACAGTCTTCTAAAAACAGTCTTCTCAGTTAATGCTAAGCCCAAACCTTACCATCTACCCAACACTGATTCTCCTCATTGCCTTTTACAGTGCCATCTTCCTTTGTTTGGGCCATAGTTGCTTATACAGTGATTCTGCTGCTATATACGATATCTACTGTGTTTTCCTGACCTGCCAGTTTAATGATGTTGTCAAAGGAAATGTGAACCAGGTCTGGTGTCAATTTTTCTTGGAAAGTTCAGGGAGAATGGTCTTACTGATTGCTATTTTATCTTACAGTAGGATATCAAATTCTTATTATAGACTACCTTTAATGCCTTTCTCCTTTTAGCACTGTGCCAATTGTTAATGATTGCTTAGAATTTTCTGATACTGAATCATGGCTCCTTTGGTAAGGAGTCTCAATAATCTGGGATTAGCGAATATTCTTATTTAAGAGATGTTGCCACTCAAATGGCCTCTATATCCTTTGCCAGTCAACGACCCCTATTGCTAGCTCAGCTGGTTAGGCATTCCCCCTCCCTTCGCTGCTATTTCCAGGTAAGCCAGAGAAGCCCGGAGAAGACAGGCTGTATCCCGTTCATGTTCTGAGTGAGCCAAGTCCTTAAAGACAAATGCCAAAGACAAAAGACTTGCTTTCACAGTATGTTCCAAAGGATATGGCTCCCATCTGAGACCCCACACCAGCACTTCTGGTAGTGAAGCAAGTGTGGCTGGACAAGTCTCTGTCACTTTCTCATTTCAATGTATGTACTTTTCCAACCTGTGTATATATGATTTAGACCCTTTATCACAACAAAGGCACTGAAACTTACTGTCTTCTACTTTGTACTTGCTAGCACCCTTCAACTCTCTTGCTGTGCATTTCTTCAGGTTTCTTGACAGCCAGGCAGCCCACCAGGAAGCTTGTACTTACCCTCTAAAATGCAACGCTGTAGTAGATACTACCTACTTATCTGTGGCCTGGATTTGCTTGCTATCTGAACCCTGGAGAAGCTTCACATTAGCTTCTTTCCAAGCAAGTGCTTAAATCACAACTAGGAAGTAACAGCAGAGGTGGGGAGTGGAGTTTGGGAATGGGAGTAGAGTTTCAAGTTCCCAAAGATTTAAATTTGATGCAATCAATAGCGAACATCCTCATAAAAGCTAAGGACAGACACATGCTTTCTACTTATGATTTAGTCAGAGTTAGCAGGTGTTGTCCTACACAAGGTAGCCACTGTTACCTGTATTTTGCTAAAAGGCTCTGGGGTATGTGATGAAGGGCCTTATTTATTTTCAATGGGATACACTTTGTAACAAATGTGTAAAGAAAATAGAAAACCTGAGGCAGCCTGAAGAGAAATAGGGAACAAGAGAATACCCACATTTGGTAGAAAGTCTAAGGGACAAACCTTACTTTCTGCAGTGGGCAACAACAGAAGACAACAGAAGGAAGACAGCCTGTATTCAATATCTAAGCTCGAACTTTCTGCAGATAGTCTCACAATAGTTACAACTAAAACTTCTACCTCTTTTTTCTCACTAAGACCTGTGGGATTCTCAGTTTTGAGAAGAATAGAATCTCCTTGGAAAAATATCCTGTGCTCTCTAGTGCCACTGACCGATGGGCTTAGACTCTAACATACAAACTTGCACTAATGAGGAACCTGTGATCCAGGAACCTTCTCCACACTCAAGTCTAACAGAAGACTGCAGCACAGAAGGGTGTGTGTGCCATGCCTTCATCCCTAACAGGAAACACACATACAATGGTGGGTGATCTACTGGGCTCTTCATCATAAACAGCAATAATTGAAGTTGAAACCCTAATGGAAGTGAACAACCTTGGCTGCTCTCCTCTTAGTAAGTTCTCAGGCTACATTTAATGCCATCTTATTTGCTAGACAGCAGAGTACCTTTTTGTTGGTTTTTGAATAACATCTGTAATGTTCCATACTAGACTGTCCATACTGATAACTTAATAAATAGTATATTAAAATAAATATTAATAAAAGAGGATTTGTGCATCAATGAAGAATTTATTAATATTAAACATCTCACTATCAAATTAGGGGATGTTCTAGACTTCACTTCTTTTAAGATTCATTGAGACATACATACAAACTACCTTGCTTCTACAAATTATGGTCATTTCTACTGACCAGAGCATGAACTCTTCCACACCCAAGCCCTCACCCGAATCACAACTTAGAATCAATATTCCGTTTCTGTACTTGTGTGTTTCATCTATCACTGACCACTACATTTAATATTTTGAATACTGTCTTTGTATTTGTTCAATACAGTTCATTCCTGTTGTAGGAAAGTGGCCATGGTGGATGTGTTGTGATTTATGCTGAACGATGCCTGGAAACTCAGATGGTAGCATCTATACAAGTTGCATACAACTTACCTGGCCCATTGCCCAGGAAATGTACAATCCCAGGGAGGTAGAAGATAGACTGCATCTAAGAGGCTAATGACCTTGGAAGTGACACCACCCAAGAAGCTAGGGCCAATACCAGGTGCTTAGAAACTGCCATTGATTTGGCAGTTCTTTTTTGAGGTAACTCCCACTTGTGAAATCTATTGCCAAAAAAACCCCTGAAAACAGACATTTAAGCAGCAACAACAAAAAACTTGCTTCAAAATATCCATAACAATACAATAGTTAAAAAAAAAAAGGAAACAACACTAATGTCTATCTCCAGCAAATGCATTAAGACAATGTGTTTAGAGCCAAACAGAAGAATATTCATTGGTCATATGGAAGAATAAAGTGGTGATGCAGGCCATGGCATGAATAAACCTCAGAAACTTTATTCTACATCAAAAACAAAATAAAACACACCAGACACAGACCACATATTGCATAAATCCACTTAAATGAAATACTCAGAATAAATATCCATTGAAATAGAAAGTGGATTCTGAGTTTTCCATGGCTGAAGAGAATGGGGTAAAAGGTGTCTGGTAGATACACACATCCCTGTGGTGTGGTGAGAATGTTCTGGAAGTAAACAGTGGTAATGGTTGCAAACACTGAAATGTAAGGAATGCCACTAAATTGAGCACTCTCAAATGGGCAAGGCTATGGGCTCCATGTTTTCACTCCAGTTTGCATGCTCTTTACTGAACTTTTAAACTGAATGTGAGGGTAACAAAATATTGGTACCGGCAAAAGGTTTTGTAATATGAAATCACCAAAAAAATTAATTCAGAGTGAAACACAAGATGAATCCAAAGCGTTGTGGCAGTGGTCACCCACGTCCCACTATGCAACTTCGTTGTAGCCCTGGTTCTGAACAGAGGACACTTCACTTGGCAAAGTACATGGCCACAGCACATCACACAATGAGCATACTGCCTGAAGCCCCTCAGCTCAGATGTGAGAGTACTGTATGCTACAAACCAAACACAAAATTTTCTTATAAGAATAGAATGTAGAATGGTTTATTTAAAAAGATAAAAAAACTTTTGGAATATTTTCCTACTATCTTTTTCCACCCAGAAAATTGCTGTATCTTTGTAGTAATAGAATGTCTGATTTAAAAATTCCTGTTTGAATTGCATAAAAATATTAAGCAAATTTGGCTTGGAATTAGTACAGAAATTTCCAACAAAGTCTGAATTGGCCCTGAACAAAACTTTTAACTTACTGTAATATATGGTAATGCAAAGTGGACTCTCATGGCTGATTATTACAAATTCAAGATATCAAATGTTGAAGATGTTCTACATTCTGTGAGCTTCAAATATGCAGCCAAGATGAATTTATTACGGAAAAAAATTACTTTCTTCTGTAATAAATGGTAAAATTATATTTTATTAAGGGATTGTTTTAATATAAATTTCCTTATGATTTACAATCAGTAAATACTGATTTGTATACTTATTTCATATACCTGTATACCTGGGGTCAAAATGAGGTTGAAAATAAAGTTTAAGCAGTCCCATACTAGCACAGAGAGCACAGCAGCCAGATCTCTGCTCAGGCTGGTCCTCATCTGCCTCCTCCTCCCCCTCTTCCCGCAGTCACACTGCTTGTGCCTCAAGCAGAAAGGATAAACCTAATGAGCCCAAATGTCAGCACAATATAAATTACGGCAAGGGGGAAAAAGCAACAACTTGATGCATGGCTGAGGATCTGAAAGAGGAATGTCCACCATTGTTTGTGATTATGGATCACATCACAATCTAATAGCAATTTTTATTTAATCAATAATTTCCATGCTGGACAGACAGCCCTGTTACAGAGAATCGACAAACAGGTACTGATAGCGACAAGCCTCGTTATTAATCTTTCCTCTGCTGGCTTATCAGCCAAACTACTGTAAAAGGCACCACCAAGATGGATATTAGAAACCACCTTTTTCAGACCCCCACCTTCGTTTTTTTCCCTCTTAGGCCATTCTGTGTAATGTAGACTCCACATTTATTTGCGTAACCTGGGGCTTGAGTGGCATAAAAAGGCAGTTCACATAAGCAATTTCACAATCTGTAGGACCTAGACCATTGCTTAGGGTTAGCCATTATAGGCTAATAAATCATATTTTCTCTTTGAGTTGTCAATTGCCAACAAAACCTTTGTACAAGCACCGGAATCTGTAATTCCGTAAAGGCTTTTCATCTTCAAATAAGATGCTCTGAGCTGATAACAAGAATAATCCCCTCCTGATCAAGAAAAATAAAATCAAATCTGCATTTTACCAATTAAAGCTGCTGCCAGAAGCCAAATGGCTCAGCACTGAAGTTTATCTCTGCTAAACACAAGGAGGAGAACCATTTGACTGTTTCCTTTGTGGCTTGACTGTTTTATCTTACTATGGAAGCTGTACTGAGCAAGGTGTGAGAACATTCAACACCTCTGGGAACAGCTACCAGGAAGACCTGTTTTTCATAAGCCAGGAGCACCACACATGTCAAACAAAAAAACAGGGTGGGGTAGAGGGAAATGGTGAATGTCCTTAGGAGACATCAACAGCATCCTGAACAGTAACAAGACATTCTCAGAACTCAAGGTTATAAGTTCAGACTGGGAAATGAGGCACACCAAGAAGAGAAACAATGAAAAATGCAATGTATCAATAATCCGTACAAAACCCTATTGGCACTAAAAATATGACTATTACTATAGTAGGCAGCTGCTAAAAGTTTTATCAACAATCATTTGCTCTTCCAATCCCTGATAAGACAACTTAAGAAGTCTCAGACTCTCGAGGCCCTCAAGTAATAAGCATGAGTCAAAGATAAGGACTCAGTCTGTCCACAAAACCAACCACGGCATGACTCTTTTGTGCCTGTCATTTATAATAACCACATTCGTTGCTTGGAACCGTGAAATACCTTGAAACTGTCTCCTAAGGTTTATAAAGAATTTTAAATAATCTGCACTTTAGGCCTCACTTCTGTCTCTGTCCTGCAACAACCCTGCCCTCTCCAATGTAGGGAGATACACCACAACCAGGGTTCTGCAGAGCTAAGCTCAATGCAAGACTTCCTAAAGATCTCTGAGATGAAAGCAAGTCCCCTCTTTACTTCATCCAGAATAGAAGACAAGATGCCTACACCTATAGTCCCATCCCCTTGGTCCTTGGTCTCCCCTCCTACCACCCTTTTACTCTTCATGAAGATTGATGCTTGGCACTCTGTTCAAAATTTGTAAGATGAACCACTCTGTGGTTTTATTTCAAAATGATGGAAATGTCAAAGAGCCCAGTCTATTAGTGCATTAGGTATATTTATGGATAAAATTTTACTATACGGTTAATTCCCTCCTGCTGTCTTAACATAGAATACTAAACACCTTGTATTTGTATTGTATTGTATCCAACAATCTTTCCCCGTTTGAGTCTACTTTTTTGTTGAAGAGAGTGTCCACACCCAATCCCCATAAGACCTTCCATTTCCTCCTCAACACCTTTACCTTGTTTTCCATTCATCCTGATTATATATGGATAATACTTCAAAACAATCTACCCTTCCTTACTGGAAGTCATACACAAGATGAGTGTGTCAGCTCTGGTCCTTGAGTGTGCCCTGAGTCCCAGCCATCCAGGTCTGATTCTCACATAGTTTTTTTCCTTTTAGTGACTTTGCCTAGAATCTATATAGTAGTCATCAGCAGGATGACTTCCACACAGGAAGCATGCACTGCAGAATCAACTGACTACTTACTGTTTATGTTTAATGAAACAAAAGTCAAAGGTTTCCTAGGCCTAACCATTCACTTTACTTGAGTTTATTAACTTTATTTCTAATAGATTCAGTTTTCCTTGTCTGAATAAAACCTATTACCGATGGATGGTACTTTATCATATCTCCCAAACAAAATCAAACTTGAAAACAAATGAGATGGGTTTAATACTATCACATCACCACTTTAGAGATGAGAAATGGGAACTAAAGCTGTAGGCAATGGGATAAACGTGCTTTGGAGCAGCTTTAGGAACTTCTCCACCACACTATTCTGGAGTTCTCAGAATGTATCTCTGGTGACTGGGCAAGTTAGAGTGGGGTAGGCTGGCTTACATTTAAGGCCTTGGCCTATATATAGTCTTTTGAGTGTAAGGCTCTTATACATTTTCTTGCTGACATTAATTGTTGTAGAAATAATAATTCATCCCTGGCAGCATTTGGCTAACCTCAGAAAAACATAAATGTCCCTGAATCTTCAAAGTCTTTACATTAGAAATGGCTTCCTGCTCCTGGAACTGGTTTATGTCAAAGCAGTCACGTGATCTGTAACTCCACTAGCTATAATTTCAGAGCCTAAAGTTTGAGCCACATCTTTGTGTCTGCAGAAAAAAAAAAAAAAAAAAAAAAAAAAAGATTTTTCCCCCTTCTTCCACAGAGAAGAGAGGCTTGGCTGGCAGTGAGCCTTGCTGAGAATTACTGAGTGACCAATCTTAGCAAGTGTAATTTCCAAGAAGCTCTGCACGTGCGCGCGCACACACACACACACACACACACACACTCTCTCTCTCTCTCTCTCTCTCTCTCTCTCTCTCTCTCTCTCTCTCTCTCTCTCGGGAACTCTTACCTGGCCCCCCACTTGCCAACACATAGATCTGTGTTTTTGTTTTTTGGTTGCAGATTTTTCAAAATAGGTCAAGCCACCCTTACTTTTTAATCAGATCATTCCCAAGTAGGAGGAACTTTTCTTCAATGACCACTGAAAGTAGGACAGTTTGGGGGACAAATACAGGCCTCCTAGTATACAGTTAATAGTATGTGTAGACAATTCTGGTTATCCCAGTGAGGGATGAGGTGTTATAGGCACACAGTGGGAAGAACACTTTTCAACATGTTATAGTATGTAAGATAGTGTCTACAACAGAGAATGACCTACTCCAGAGCTGAGGACAAGGCACTTGGGATTAGTGGTACCCTTAGGAGAGTCTTAAAAAACATCCCAGGACACTGAACATATAAAAAGCCTCTAAAGGTCATCATTACACAAGCAAGAGGAGGAGGGACCCAGAGCCCTCTCAGGTTCTCTGAGGGGGTTTTCTGAACGGGGGGGGGGGGGAAGGGGGAAGGGGAGCCGGTGTCTGGTCACCAACTTTTAGATATTGGTTTCCTGCTGATATTGTTACATGAACACAGCCAAAGAGCAATTTAAAGCAGGTTTCAGGGTTATAACAATCTCTAATTACCCTTACGTTTTTCTCACTAACATATTGAGGAAGATTTTATGCTATGCCAGTGCTTGGACTGAGTAGTAAGTATATGGCACTCTCTAGCCCATACAACATATTACTGGCCAGGCTAGCATCAAGTAACATAAAATAAGCCTTAGAACTGACACAGAAGCCCAAAAGACCAACAGAATCATCCCACCATCCTCCCCAACCTAATCTTCAAAAAACCAAACCCAAGTTGGAATTTGCCTCATTTAGACCTGATGTCTGTTTCTCACTAGGCCCACTGTATGTGATCTCTGCTTGGCCTTGGATATTGTGGACAGTATTATTTTCATGACTGTTTCACAGTCTGATAAGTGAGAAAATAATGTCTGAAACTGTCAAAGGGTGCCTGAGAGGGCATCCTGAGAGTACAGGACAGGGATGAGGCTGCCACTTAGAATCTAGCTGGGCCTGATGGGTGCTTTAGCAGTGGACCACAAAGCTCTCATTCCCTGACCTTTCAGACCAATTTCTTGGATATGTTTTCACAGAAATGCTTTCTGCAGGTGAAATTTAGTCAGCAACATCACAAAGAATATGACCCTTAAGGCACAGTCACTGCAGAGTGACTTTGAAGTTTGTAGTTTTTTAGTCTGTACTTTACATGCCATATTTCAAATAATTGGAGCAAGATAATTAACTAGCAACTCCATGGAGAAGGAAATTAGATCAAAATCTTTACTTGTTCATTTTAGATGTTTTGTGCACATGTGTAAGACCATTCTCACATCTTAAACTCAATTTTATCTTAGGCAAGGATGGACAATGAAAGTTCAGTATAGTGATAAAAATTAGACAGAAAGCATAAAATGTAAATTTAGGATGAAGGCATTAATATGAAAACAATATATATTGGCATCAAACCTTTCCTGTGTTTTTACAGATACAATTCTTCCCAAGTTAGAAGAACTTTCTTTACATCTAAACCTCTGATATTAAAAATCAAAGCCCTTGATTTTTATGCTGCAAATGTATAGGATGTTTCCAACTGGTAGCAAAAATGATTATAAGGGAACTTCACCATACTTTCGAAGATCAAAATTTGCAGCATATGAAAGCATTAATAATTCAGATAGGTAGTTATTCACTCTTCAAAAAGAAAAAAAAAAAAAAAAAAAAAAAACCAAAAATCAACCAACCAACCAACCAAACAAAACCCCAAACAAAAAACTGACACCATGCTTAAAAAATCCATAAGGAGGATTACATTTACTTAAATGCCACCCAGTTGAAGTTGGGTGTTATCATAAATACATCTCATGATCTCTGATGATCAGTCTTAAAGACACCATCCCCATTTGCCATTGCCAAGGAACTTCTGTCCTAGGTCATGCTGTTTAGAATTATACTGAAGAATAAAACTGCTCTTAGACAGTTGGGAAAAATCTTATGTGTATCAGTTACTAAACAAGAGTAGAGAGTTGACTTGTTCAAACCAAGGACGATGAGGTGAACAAGAGGTTCAATGATTACACCATTTTTCTTTATTCAGATCTCAACAAGGATGTTTTTAAGCATAGATGATCATGTAGCAGTGGTAACATCACTCTGAAATATACAATTTTCACAATACCCCTAACACACAAACACACACACTTTTTTTTTCTTTTTAAAAAGCCTTGCAATACATCGGTGGAGACAGCCTCATTTGCCATTGAAATGTTCAGGTTTGAGAGGATATGAGATGACCCTGACCTTTGTGCTATGGGGATGTCAAATGTTTCTACCACCAAAGTTAAAACCAACTCCCTTCTAAAACAAAATTCACAGAAAGAAGCAGAACTCAGCAAAGCCTGGAAGCCAGGCTGAGCCTCTTCCCACAACACAAGCCAAGTCATGTAAGCAAGAAGCAGCAAAAGCAAGAGCACACACTGAGAACTGACACTGTCCAACTTCAGAAGCACATTTACATTTAAAATGTGGGTCCTATGTAACATAATGACCACAGCAGAGTCGCCAATTCAAAACTGAAGAGAAATATGAGCTTGCAGCTTATCCTGAAACACAGAATATGTGCCTTTCAGAAGTCAGGTGTGGATCTTGACAAATCAATATAAGACATACAACCAGTCAGAAGTACTTGTATTAACTTTACTACATATTTTTCTTGTTCTATTTTAACTGATACTAAGAAATGGACAAAGCATAACAAAAACCCGGTGAACAAAAATGTATGTCTATTTTCCTAGCTTCTGGTAATAAAGGTAAATATATGACTACCTGGCTGGAAAGCAACTAGGCCCAGCTACAATTATCTTGCTGAGAAATGAAATTAATTACACATTGCTGTGATAATAGATCCCACAGCAGCACACCTAGAATAACAATCATTTGGGAAAGGAAAGGGGTCTGGAAAATAAGGAAAGAGGAAAAGGCAATATTCTGTCTATCTGTTCAGAGAGTAATAGAGGAGGTAATCTGCTCCCTAGAACACGCAGTACACTGCACTGCAAATGAGACTACTGGCTGGCAAAGTTCTTCAACTTTGCGATTTGCTAATGTGAAACACATGTCTCTCTTTTGCACCAAGTTCAAATAGCTCTGGAATTCCAACCTTGCAGCTCAGCGACTGAAGCAGAACAAGGGGAGAACTTGTCAGGATTTAAGGGCTTTCAGCAAAGCCCTTCAATTGCAGCCAGCACCCTATTCCACGGCAGGATATCAATTATAGATAGTGACTTGCTTTAGCAGGCAGTCGGGACTGTCAGACACTAGATAGACAACCATGAAGAATCATGAATCTTTCTATTAACTGTAAGAGGGGGGAAAGAATGGGTCATGGCTATAAATAAGGCAGAGCAACAGAATGGTTTAACACCTTGCCGCTTGGTTGTATGTGGCACGGAAATTCAACTAATCAGAAAATGTCTGCTCTCCAGGAAGGAAAGTGGCAGGAACCAAAATGGTTAATGCCTCCCTCTGTCTCTAAAAACAGGCTTTGCAACTGGTATATATTCCATCTGTCACCAAAGTAATTAGGTAGACTTGAAGTACCTGTTACTTTAATCATCAAAATATAAAGCCCTCATTCTGCACTGGGCCACCTCTAATGCTTCCAGTAGCACCCAGAGCAGGAACACATACTTGTGTATGGGCCATGAAAAGGCCACTGAAATGCATAAATGTGGAATTTCTACACTTTAGATGGGATGTGAGCAATAAGAATGGGAGAACTTGACTCAATCTCCTTACTCTTGTAATTTCACATAGACTAAAATTACTGTCATAAAGGTAGCACACTAGAATTTGACTAAATCCTGACGCCAGTCTCTTTTATCTGATTTAAAGTTCCCCTGTGCATGTGTGTAGTCATGATGTAGGAAGATAGTTTTCATGTAATCATAAATGCTGTGGCCATTCAAGCTGCAGCTCCTGGAGCCTCCTTAAAACGATTCCAAGCTATGAGAACAACAGGGGAATCTCAGTGTCAAGATTACAGAAAACAATACAACAGTCTCTGCCTTTACAATGCCCTTACGACATAAAAAGGGGAACACCCAAACCAAAGCCAGCCTTACATGAGTTAGGCAATGAAAAGGTTAAGGTGCTGCCAATCCCAGTCCTCCATGGGAGTTTTCCAGGCATATGCCACTCTCTGAGAATAATTCCTCATGGGGGTGGGGGGAGAATTCCTAACTTCTCCCCTCTTAGTAGGCCTATGTACTTTCCATTAAAGGAGTCAGCACATATAAAGTTTCATTAAGACATACTTGAAAAAAACCAAAGAGGAAAAAAATCCAATCAAATTACATGTGTGGAAAAATCTGAAAATATACCTTAATTAAAAACATTTTATTTAGTTTTGGCTGTGCTTGAGAAATCTATCATTCTACTTATAGAAATACAAAGTGGTGCAATTTAAAAAGAAAAGGAGAAGAAGGTTCTGAAGGTGAGGTGTGAAATCTAATAGTCTGCAGATAAGGTTTCTCATAATCTGTGGTGCTGTTGTGCTACTAGGTAACTATGCAAGATATGTTACAGAATGATCTAAGATGCAAAAACAATTTAAAAGTTCACACAACATATAGAGATTTTATAATTTTAGAGTTTAGTCAAAAAAGAGGGCTACAATAAACACAGGTCTCCTACGAGGTGAAGATACTGTAAGGTAAGAGAGGTAAGAGGTGAGTATTAATGTCTCTTTCCTGCATGTGCTCAAGAGAAAGAAGCCAAGCACTACAGGGATGCTTGGTCAGACTGTATCACAGTAGAAGCACAAGAAACTGTCCTATTTGGTAAAACCACCTTTAATGCCAGAACAGAGACCTATGCTTCTATAGAAATGATCTGAGCCTGTGTCCTCATATTCCAGACACTCTACATGATGTTTCCATGTCAGTTATTCTTGGTCTCATTTATCCAGAAGGCTCTACTGGCCTTTGAGACTATGCCAAGCATGCCTTGGTAAAGGACACATGGGTATACCATGTTACCTGAAACAACACTAGAAAGTGAGTAAAAGGCATCTGGCCTTGCTTTGGCAAGAGAAGGAAAGACGCCCCAATGTGAGTATTGTGGGGTTTTCATCATTAACACAATTCTTTTCCATGCAAGTTTTAACCCACAATGTTGCCTTTGGGTCAAAAATAAAGCACCAGTTGCTACAGTAATGGGAGGCTCTTTAAACTTTGAAGTCTACAGGAGGAAAAAAAGGAACCATCTGTTTCTGTAATTTTTTATATTGTTACTGGGTCTTGGAAGGGGAATCAAACTTAGTTAAAAGGTTAATAATAATTCATGTCCAGCTTACTATTACTCAATAACCATCAAAGCCTCAAACTCAAAATAGTGTTTTCTGGCTTACAGGATCAGAGTCATTACACTCTCTATTGAAGACTTTATTGAATTTTACACTAAGCTTTAGCTGACTGAACAGGTCAAGCACCGTGGCTCAGAGTTTTCTTTATTCTCAGAAAAATCATAAAGCCCTCTCCAGTTTTCAGTGCTGCCAGCTACGAAACCTGACTCCGTGCAGGGTCAGAGAAGCTGACCTCATGCAAAGGTCACCGAGTTGGGAAGCCCCGTCTCTGAGCACCAGTCACTTACATGCACAAGCTGATCCTGGGTGTCGAACTCTCTTGTGCAGCCTTCCCAGTGGCAGTTTGTCTCATAGATGACTTCAGGCTCCTGCTTGCTTTCATCTTTGTCCCCTTCCTCCTTGACTAGGGTTGTTCCTTCAGGCTGTTCCTGTCGTAGGGGAAGGCAGGAAGCAGAGAGGGAAAATCAGGCCCAGTGGGAAGGGAGACCCAAGAAAGCAGACATTGGACTTTGTTCGCTTTCCTCTGACCTCCACTTTTCAGGAAAAGAAAGGGAAGCCAGGTATATCAGCTGGGTCTTGTGGAATAAAGAAGTCTAGCATTTGTGTTTCTTTTTGTTCTGTTTTTTAAAATTCTGATATCCTGAAATCATTTTTACTTGTGAGGTAAGAGTAGGTCAATCATAACAAAGACAAAAAGCCGAAAACCAAACCCTACTCCTGGAATATAAACCAAACTGACATCTTAAAAATAAAAACAACAAAAAGCAAACTTGAGGCAAAAAAAACCTAAGCAATACCCATAAAAGTATCAAGTATTTACCCTCCCCCAAATTGGCCCGATTTTGTTTGGTTGTTTTGATTCCCTTCAATATGTTTACTTAATGTTTTATAATGCAAGGGGATGGCTTCTGAACACTTTCAGTTCTTTTCCATACTATGAGAGGTACTTTGTGGACTTTTCTTTCAGGGATCATGCCTTCTTGGATTTAGCCTCTGGTTTTCAGGGGGATGCTGGTCTGTCTCACAGTTGAGGCCAGGGAAAGAGAATACCTGAAGCTGTGCACACAGCCTTTTCTAGTCCTCCACAACAGCTTTACAGTAAATGTGAGTCAAAGAATCTCCAGTATTCCAGGCAATATCTAGATGTATAGATCTACGCCCTGATCAAGGGCTATCTGATAAACAATCCATGCACACACCATGGTATAATCAGCAAGGCTGTTTGTTGTCTATCAAACTGTAAGAAAGAAGATTTCAGATGCCCTATGACAACTTTATTCTACTCTCTAAGTTCTCACCAAGGGAGTCAGGCCTCATTCCCTAAGGCTTGGGTGGAAGCATACTGCTGATAGCAAGGTTCAGTCTTATTTGGGGGAAACACCTCTGATTAAACTCATCTTGTCTAGCTCAAGAGCACATGAAATGGCAAACTGGATATAACCTACATTTTCTTCAGTGGAACCAGACCTACGTGACCAGCAGCAATACATACAGTTCAGAATCTATCTGGCCATGTTTCAATCCTTCTTGGTTCTTTGAGCCCCTTGAAAAGCAGAAAAGTGGAGGACACAATCCATGAAGTAGACATCACAAGCTCTGTCTCATCTTAAGCATGGATTCAGAAGCTTGGTGATTGTGGCCCAAGGTCAGGGATCAAAAGCCTAATCATACCTATGGTCAGCAACAGATGAGTATGGCCAGCAACTCTATGTACTGTGATGATTTAAACTCCTAAGCTGTCTCACCTAACAAGAACATGTACCCAGTAGAACTTCCTTCCTTGCTGGTATTTACTTTTGAACTAGAGAAATGAATTCAATCGATCCCTAACTAGCTCATTTTCAAACACACAGTCAATGTTAAGAATACAGTAAGTAAGAAAATGTGTATGAGTCTTGAGGAGGGGGGACTGACCCAAAGTTACTATGCGAGTAGTAAAAGGTGGTTTGTGAAGCCCAGCTGTCTCACCTGCTGTCCCCGGGGCCCTGGGCTGGGTAGGTCTTCATCGGGTTTGATCTTGGACCGTTTATTATGCATAGGATCACCTGTGCTGCTCACTGCAGACTCACTCGTGGGCTTGTTCTGTTGGCCATATTTGCAGGGGCGAGGGAAAAATGAGGATTGATTAATAACTAGAGCACAAATGAAAATGTTACTGAAAACAAACAAGCTTATTTGATGACAAGGCACCTATTCTGATAATGGCAATCACCCATAGGAGAGTCCACACGATATGATCAAAACTAGATAATGCCTTCACGGAGAATTCTTCACTTTTGACTCATGAGTATCAATTGCTTGTGGCTTTCAAAAGCTTGAAGACTAGAGCAAGAGCCCTAGACTTCAAGAAGCTATAGTTATACCTCAAAAAGTTGAGTTTGGGTGGGAGATCAGTACAAACTATTACTGAAGTTCTTCAATTATAGCTTTTAGATTCTTTAAATCACACCTGGCTGGCAATAGAGTAGAGAGACGGGAGGTTTATGTTTAATCTAGAGTAGACAGTGCTGGGCAGTAGCCTGGTTACAGTGGAGGGAGTGGACAGAGGCTGATAGTCTAAAAACAGACTATCAACAGAAGATGTACACTACAGACAGCTGGAGTAGGGCATTATCAGGCATCCCACTTTTAAATCACAAGCAAATGGTTCTGATGCAGTATGTTTTGGTTCACATTCATCAAAGCTGAATACACCTTCGGAGACAGAAGACAAGATGTCCGTTTGAAACCTCCATAATGATGAACTCTATGGCACTAACAGCCAGTGTAATGACAAGGCCTCTGCTGACCAAAGTTGTGTCTCTCACCTGTGAGGACTCAGAAGGGCCAGAGCTGACCTGGACAGGATTGAGAACTGTCGGGATCCCAGGGATAGGTCTCTGTGTTGGAAATGTTGGAGCAGGGTGGATGAGTGGAGGACTGTGTCCAAATGCTGAGCCCAAGCTTTGCTGTCGGCTTAGGATCTGTTGATGCATATGGAGAGACACAGGGGCAGAGGGGTAGGTGAAGCTCAAAGCAGGGCTGTGGAGGAAGATAAAAAGGAAAAGTGTCACTTATGCTGACATCACAAAGTTTACAGCTTTGACTGAAGCCACCCAAACCACACCAGGTCTGTCTGTTGTGAGAAGTTAGAAACAATTACTGCCAAGTGTCTTGAACACTTCCAAGAAAAAACAGAACACTACAAGCAGATGTGTGCCCACATCTTCCCTACATCATAGCCCTGATGCAAGATGCTAGAAAGTGGAAATAAGGGGCACTGGCTCAATAATAACTATTTATTGCAATAACAAACTTTATATAAAAAAGAGAATGGGTGAATATATGCTTTATAGTACTTTTATGTGCCTTGGGTCCCACTTGTTCTGTGCATGGAACAATTCCTTTAATCTTAGCTCACACCGATCGCTTTCATATGTCTCCAGATCTTATTACAAGAGGAAAGAAAATCAATTGGTTAAATGTGTTTTGAACACCATGGTTGTCATATCACTCATTTGTTTGTAAAGATGGAAAGCTTGGTTCATCCAGAATGCCACCTAAAGAATTTCCATCAGTGCCGTCTGGTTACAGAAGCTGATGGATTAACCTCTCCCCACTGAAATCAGTGATCAATGGGTTTTGATGGGGGGGATATTCCAATGGGAGAGCACAGCTCCCTCCTCCAGCACAATGACATTGAGTGTCTATTACAGCCCATTATGCATGCTAATGCCTGTCACCACTTTATTTTGCCACCTATATCCCAGGCCACAATCACTTTCCAGGAAGTGCTACTTATCCTGCAGGATACTCCAGGCAGTGGCTACAGGATTTTTGTGTGAGCACAATTTAGGAATTAAATCCTCTAAAAGCAACAGCAGGCTCTGGAGGACTTTTCCAGTGGCCTAAAAATGCATGGAGAATCATAACTCCATATATGGAAAATTACCCTCTATAAAAAATGAGAATAAATTCACACACATGCACACATGTGTGAAAGCACACACCCACACAACTATAATGTCATCCAGAAAGAACCAGAGTTTCTCATAATATTAAAAGTAGAACTCATGCAAATTTCCAATCTGGTGGGTTAATTACTATTGCTGCTAAGCACATTAACTGAGAATAAAATAATTACAATAAGAAAATTCAAACCATTTCAACTATTTTAAGTAATAATCAGAGATATACTCCCCTCATTAATGTGACTCTACATTTTTGTCTATTTGACTATAACCCATAAAAGGGCGGCTTCAATGGGAATTCATTACTATTATTCCTACAGAGAGTTTTCCTTTACAATGGCTTGCCCATTTAAGACTGAATACCATTAAGAATACCCTTGGAGAAATCCAGCAGGCTTTGAGGAACTCTCCTTTCATTTTACATTGTATTTCCTTAATAAAGGAAAGCAGAAACAGGGAAAAAACAGTGATTGTTCACAGTAGGTTAGAAGAATCAGTAGTAATATTCTGTTTCTGCATTGGTATAGTTCCTGCCTGTATTTCTGTAAGCAACCATGAATGATTACAGCAAGACTCACCTAAGGTAGCTGTGTGGATGATTGATAGGGCATTAATCAAAAGATGCATATCTACCTCAGAATTTGTTCACAAGCTTTCTTCTAATAGCTGATTTCATGTTCACTGAGCTCTGTGCCAGTTTGTCCAATTTATTTTTCAGTGTACAAGCCATTCATCAAAAACCACGATGATTTAACACCTCCCCCTCCTTTGGGTGAATGGGTGTTACTAAGTGTAACTACCTTATTCTACTCATTAAAAAACAAAACCCAAAGACCCACTTCAGGTATAATTAGAACGTCAATAGTCCCTGCATTAACCTTTATACACACTTTTAGTTTCTCAGGGGCCTGAACTATCCAAAAGGCCTAAGGAAGGAAACTTAGAAAGAGGCCACTGACACTTCTAACTGGATGACATCAGTTAGATGTCAGGGCTTAAAAATGGAGTTCTTGATTAGGAGTCAAAACTACTAAAGAATAATACTTCACAAAGCAGAAAATGGCCTTGCTTGTTATATACAAGCAATTCAATAGAAACCACTGTATACAGAATGCTGAACAAGATAGGTATATTTTTCAAAGTATCAGAGTAGATGAGTCAAGGTTCAGCCCTCCTATAGAAGTTCCACAGTCCTCCTTGCCCATGGGCACAGAGAATTTGAGATTTTTAGCATACTTTTGTAGCTCACTGGGGCTTACTTTTCAGTAGTGAAACCAGGTAGCTGAAATGCATATGCTCTGAAATTTCCTTGAACTACTAGGCAGCAGGTTGACAGACAGACAGATGATTTCTCAGCCTTTGTAGTTTATTATAAGCCAGAAACACATGATCTGATCTCTTCTCTGTCTGCCATGATCTGGGTACTGCAAACTACCAAGATGGCATTGATGAGCTCAGAACAGCTGGCCATGCCCTTCTGCAACTAACACAGTTCCTAGGAAAAGCTGCAGAAGGGCTGCTCAGCTCCAAATCACAGACCAATTCAGAATCTAATGAAGAAAAAAAAACCCAGGAAGGTCTAGGCTATGTCACAGTATCCACAATGTCAGATTTTGCAGTCAGTGCAGCTCAGAACACTGCCTATATAGTTCACAGGCTGAGTTCTTAAGGAAAAAGCAGAACATGGCCCAAGTAAGACTGGGCATGGCAGCCATGTCCAGGAGAGATCAAATGTACTATCTAACAAATGATACCTCTATGTGTACTCTCATGGTGAGAAAGGTGTACAGAGAACCTTCTGGATTCCTGAGGGGGAGCCAGGGAGCCCAAGCTTATGGTCACGTCTAAACAGGCAGGGTCATAGAAAAGGAGTGCTGCTCTCTGAAGTTTTGGCTTCTCGGTACAGAGGTGGCCACTCTATAAGTTGGCACTTTCTGTGTTCCCTACCCAGATCCCTTTGCCCTAGTTAAGCATGAAGCTCTGCGCTCCTGCCTCTTCCACTGCTTTTAGAGGGAGCTGGCATTCCCTGGCTCCAGTCACCATCTCACTCTGGTTCTCTCTTCTCACGGACACTAGCTCTTCTCTCACAGGACCCTGGTCTTTAATTTAATGACCCAGAAAATTCAAAATAAAATCAAGATCTGCAGCTTTAACCACACCTACATAGAAGGTAACTTGCTTACAGAATCCAGGGAATTAGGATGTGAGTACCTCTTTTGGGGCCATTATTCTGCCTAGCATCTTCAGGATAGTGTCACTTCTGAGAGAGAGAGAGAGAGAGAGAGAGAGAGAGAGAGAGAGAGAGAGAGAGAGAGAGAGAGAGAGAGAGAGAGAATATTCCTCTGAAAACTCCAATCAGACACTGTATGCATCAAATAGTATTAAGGCATCAAAGCTAACATTTAACTTTATTTTTCCCACTTTGGTAACATAACAAAGGCTTTGCTGATTACAAAGAACAAAAGAAGAGAGAAAAGATCAGTTGTACATAAGCGCCTCCCTCAAAAGCCCTTGCAAAATATTATATGTAGTCATTCCACAATTTTCTACAACTGCAAATTATCAATACTATTGAAATTTCTTATATAACCCAGGGCTGTGTGCTCCTGCTTGATTATCACTAATCAAGAAAAATCCAGAAAATTCTTTGAGACAGGCAAACAGAGAGAGAGAGAGAGAGAGAGAGAGAGAGAGAGAGAGAGAGAGAGAGAGAGAGAGATACAGAGAGAGAGACATACAGAGAGAGAGAAAAAATACGGCTCATAGACTTGTCTAAGGTCAATCAGACAGAGGCGATTTCTCAACTGAGATTCCCTCTCCCCAGATTCTGCTAGGTGATGTCAAATTGGCAGAAATGAACCAGCACAGATACAGAAGATAGAGATTGGGGCTCCCTGAACAACCAATGTTAGTATTAACTGGATTTTACTTATTAAAGAATAAAAAAAGTGGGAAAATGTGGATTTTATACAGGTGACTGATCAGAACCAACTTATAGTTTATTTACCAGAGCTCTGGATGGCATGACTGATAGGCAGAATCCTGGGCAAACCTGAGTCAGAGCTGCTCAGTCAGGTCCATCACTCACACAAAGCTGAGAGGAATTCAGAGTGAGCCATAGTCCTCTATTTAGAAAGCAGTTCATTTTCCCAAAGGCTTAAAAGACAAGACCTTTGAGTCAGAAAGACCTTTCACTAGTTAAGAGTACTTGCTGCTATTACAGAGGACTAGGGTTCAGTACCTAGCACCCACATGGCAACTCACAACCATAATTTCAGTTCCAGGGAATATGATGTCCTCTTTTGGCCTCAGTGGGCATCAAGAGCATATTAGTTACATATACATGCATGTAGGCAAAACACTCCTATGCATATGAAAACCTCCATTAAAGGAGCTTACAAAAGACCCTCTAATGTGTTTTTAAAGTTTTCAGTAATTTCATGTATAATGATGCTAGATTTCTTAGTAACTGTGCTATCAGTAAAGCAATTTGCAGTCCTTTACACTGAAAGAGCTGACTGTCTTTACATTAAAATGAAAACAAGGAAGAGGATACCCAGGACTGGACATGCAAAGGTAAAAGCTGGAGATATATTACAGGAACAGAAAATTTCTTATTTTTGTGTCAACTTTTAAAAAGCTGAAGATTGTTTTTTTCCTTATAGTGACCACAGCATTTCCCATTCCTACATGATGGTAGCCAGAGGTGTTAATTTTTTCTTTCTTGTGTCAAACCAGAACAAACCTGGGGGTCACGGATAGCCAGGCAGTTAAGTGCTCTTGACCTCTGATCTACATGGATGCAGCAGAAAGCTTCCTAGGCTTCTGAGTTCATCACTGAAATCTCAGTGGTCTAGAGTGGGCTGAGCAGAGCTGGTCAGAAAATGGATAATGAGAGAATGAAGTTACAGGACAGCTTTGCAGCGGATGGCAACTCATACAGGCCCAGCTCCTAGGTCCAGTGGATTGTGTACACAATGGATGGCTCCTCTAGATTAAAAGGAAATGCCTTGTTTTAAATGTAAGCTGCACTCTCCTTCGTGACTACTAATAGACAAGCACTTTCTAACTTGCCATGACAGTTTAACTTTCAGATCGGAAGAATGTTTGTGTATTTTGAGACAGACCCTGGCTGCCCTGAAGCTCTTTATGTAGAGCCACCTCAGAGTACTGGGATTAAAGATGTGCACCACCACACTCGGCTCAGATAAAACATTCTGAAAAGAAACTCAACTGATCATATTACAGAGTACTCCTATAAATCAGGATAGGGGATAAGCCCAGTTCTCTCAAGGTAGAAGAGTCTTGGAGAATGTGCTTAGGCTTAGGCTTTCTATTGTGAAGGAGCTGTAGAAAACTAAGAAGCTACTTGCCACCAAGCAGCCATGAACAAGAATAGCAGTGGCATGCTCTGCAGTGGGATTGCTGGCAAACCTCAAAGCAGTAAATGAACAGATACTTAGAAAACTCATGCTTGTATGAGCAACATTAGCTAGTCTTACTTCTCCGATGTGAGTGGTATTTCCCAGAACCACTGGAGAATTTCTCAGGGAAACTCAACATGGTGGGCAGGAGGAAGATGAGGACCCACCAGCCTGATACTGTGGTGATTACATTCCTCTAACAGTCCGCCAACCCCTCTGATCATGTCTCCACAGCCAGTGAATTAAACATTCTCTCAGAATGGCCCAAGTTTCCCACTGTTATTATGGCATTGGTTACAGATATTGTATAATCTATCTCTGTCTATATTCCCAAACTTGCGCCCCAGCTGCCAATATCTTACTGTCTTCTAATACTCTGGTCTAATGCCAGTTCTCCAGATGCCCCTGCTCCTCACATCTCAGGCTCTATATGCTCAAAGTTCTCCTTAGACAGTCATTGCAAGTTCCTCCTGTGATACTTCCCTTTAGCTTATAGATCTTAGTTTCCTGATAGCCAGGTCACTTTCTCTATAGTAATGACCAGCATCCATGCAGGCTCATTCAACCATCTGCTCATTTACACACCTCTGCTTGGAGCCTTTTCTTCATGTAAGTTCCACTCATCCTTCAGTCTCCGAATTTGGCCTGTAGTTAAACTCATTCAAGTGTTTAGGGAATTCAAAGGTAAACTATCATTTAAGAAAGATTCTATTAACAACTTTACTAATATTAAGGAAGGAAAAAGGATACCTCATAATTTTTAGAGGATGTGATCAGAGATTTTTAAATATACTGGCATTGTAAGCATTTATTTCCAGTATGTTTAATTTGTGCATGTGTGTTGTTTTCCAGCATAAGCAAGACATATGCTCTCATTAGCAGAAAGGGCCAGAGAGCTGTGGAATTGTACTGTTCCTACCTCCTATCATCCTACCTCCCTGGAAAATACAGTCATGTCACAGAGTTCTTTTTTTTTTTTTTCTTTTTCTTTTTTCTTTATGTTTTTTTCTGTATTGCTTTAGAGCCTGTCTTGCAACTAGCTCTGTAGACCAGGCTGGCCTTGAACTCAGAGTTACGCTTGCCTCTGCCTCCCAAGTGCTGGGACTAAAGGTGTGTGCTACCAACACCTGGCACCACAGGGGAAGATGACAGTATACAAAAGAAGGCAGAGAACACAATAGTCCAAGATGGAGCTTGTCTGTACAGACAATAGAAAAACTTGCAATGACTGTGAAGCTGGAGATCTTGGCACTCAGGTAGGTGATTTGTAATGTAGAACAAGAAATATCATTTTCTTAACCATGCCAGATCTTAAACCACTAATGTGAGGAAACCCTCTTCTTTAACCACCACATTGACAGTGAAAAAGCTACACCTGGTGTACTGGGAATGCATTTACTAGTCACTTCTCAATTCCATTTACATTTGGCAAAAGAAAGGTCATTTGAAATGTCTTCTCTTCCTATGATGGCTTAATATCTGGGTGGGGGGAGGTATGAGCAGAATAAACTTTTAAATCAAATGAGTAACCAGTTATTAACAATGTTAGATTTAACTGTTGATCGAGGACCACAGGCTGTTTGATGCTGTGGTCTTCAGTGGAAACCTTCAAGTGATAGAGAACTTAACAACTTCTTTAAATGAAACGCTTTAGAATATATGTGAAGCTTTTTTTCATTATAGCACCCATGAGATTAAAAAAAATTCACAGATGGTGTGACATGCCCAGGTAGTGCTATGGATAATATGGTAACAGGCTCTTAAGTGTATTTGTTTTAAAGGAACCTGAATTATTAAGTACATGTTTCAAAAATATAAAAATAATATAGTAGCAAGATGAACATTTGCTGTTTTAACTCTTTTATTTTGTATCACTTTCGTTGTTTCTGATACACACACACACACACACACACACACACATATACTCTTAACTTCTGGAAAATCATAACCACTCAATAAAAGAGGCTGAAGGACATTTATGTGGCTTACTGCTGTTAGGCAGGGCTACTTAATTTATTCATTCAATAACTATCTGTGGCACTGTGTCAATGGAAGAGGACACAGAGATGCAGATATGTGAGAGGAGAGTTGGGGTCCTCCCCCTTCAGCAATAGAAACCGGAAGTCCGGGTTATTATGTAACTGCAGCATTACAAACTTAAATGCTATAATGACCCTTTGCACTGCTAACATTAACAGTGAATTAGGCCCTAGAAAATGGTGTCAAAGTCAGGGTGTCGGGGGTAAATAAGCAGCAGACTAGAATGTTGGTGGTACTAATTAGGCATGGTAATTGGTCAGCTTACTCCTTCCATGTGAGTACCCTCTTACCTGGTTCAATACAGACACCAAATGTACTTCCTGTTCCGTTGCTCTCACACAGTTCACGCTTAAGAAAGGCACCTGCCCTCAGCGTGTTCACATGCATCTCTCCTTTGCCTGCCATTTTTCTGGTCCTATTACTCATTGATTATTGCTGAGTTGGTTTACTTAGGTCTAGGGAAAACAATGTACCAAAGTTTCTCTGGCAAGTGGAGATGATACTGTCCATTATAACAGTAAGTAGCAGCTCATCACATACTGGATTAGCTTCTATGGAAAAGGAGGGACCTATTATCTTAATATACCATGGACGTATATCAAAGACTAAGATACCCTCTGGAAGGAAGAACATGCATGAAAACACTCACAGGCAAGAAAAAAATGTGATGGTCCTAGGTCCCCCAACTTTCATAGGATCTTTTGAAATCTCACTGGCATTTAAAGTAAATCTCTTCTTCCACTATTAATGAAATGATATTTTAAGTTAGGATACCAACAATTTCTGAAGTGCTATACCTGCTTCTCTGAGCAACTGTAAGATGTCAAGAAGATGACAGGTAAGAACAAATGACATTATTGCGGGCATTTAAGTGTCATATTCTAATCTGCCTCCTATGATACTGTAAAGAGTAAAGCAAGCAACTGGGGATAATTTGGAGAAGAAAGAATTGTGCACAAAGTAATTCTGGGGCTAGAGGTATAGCTCTGTGGTAGAGGTTCTAAGTTCAATGTCCAGTACCACCCCTCCACAAAAGCCACAAGGTGATCTATGTGAATACCATTTGTACAAATATCACAGTATGCTACATTTCTACATGGATATTTGAGTCAAGTCACATAACTACAAATTAAGATATAATTTATGGTAGCAGATGACCTAAGAACACAAGCTAGGAGAACAGGAATAACTTGCCTTGGTTGGAAAGCAACAGGCTGAAACATCACTGATGGTGTCATTAAGAAGTACCTTTGTTTTTTTTTTTTTTTTTTTTTTTAATAAATTTTATCCAATGGGGAAGAATTTTGTCCCACTGTGAACCCATGCCACCTTTAATAAAACATGACCCATTCCAACACACTGAACGTCTTACATGAAGCTGTTAAATATGCAGATTAGGGTCAAAGCTGAAATTTGACTACAGACAGATGCTTGAAGCCTACACTTGTGGCTATACTGGCTGACCCTGTGACACCAGAGACCCCACTCTACCTACTTGTTACATTGGCTGAACTTGAGAGACCACAGATCCCACACTATAGTCACATAGGCAGGTGCTTGCTTTGTCTCATGCTTCTACTTTTTATTGGCCATGTGAAAAGAAGAGCAGAAAATGAGAATCATTATTTATAATAATAACAACGTTAGCTTGCCTGCCAATGAGAATTACTGATATAATAATTGAACTAGAAAAGAATCAAAACTTCACTGGAAAGTGTTCTAGTGGAACAATAGTCTTAGCTATTCTTAATAAATATGGGGAGAATATTATTGTTTATGTGTATTTTAAAGTCACCATGAAAAGCTCAATTAAGAACTAGAGCTCTTGCCCATTCGTAGAAAATAAATAATTCTTATTAAAAAGCATGGTTTATAAAAACAGTCATTAAGTTGTATGTTCCATTTATTTATTGTGTTTTCTAGAGGTTTTTGTTTGTTTTTGATAGGATGTTAAGTAGCCCCAAATAGTCAAGTCACTATGTAGCAGAAGCTGGCCTTGAATTCCTGAAGCCTATTCTTCCCTTCCCAAGTTTCCTGTCATCATGCCATCTTCACCAGTATTTATTCTCAAAGGAAGGAATCATCTGCAGTCTGCAAACTATAATCCAATGATTATTACTAAGTGAATGCTTAAACCATGGTGAAAATTGTAGTGGAAATAAGAGCTAGTGAATATAACCAGGATTATTTAATTAACTATTAGAATACTATTTAATTCTGCCTCTATTATTTATAACCAGCACAGTTCAAACAAAGTGATTAGCTGACAAAGGTAGAGTGAATATCTCACAAATTCTTAACATTGCTTCTTTGTGTTCCTTTTGTATTCAGTGATAACATTTCAAATCTGATCATTAGCAACAGAAGCATTTTTATAATAACCATTTTATATTCCTTACATTCATGTAAGGGCATATTAAAATTACTTAACTGTACAGAAAAGATGGTCAATGTTTTTTATCTTTAAAAGTAAGCTGGAAATGTGTAATTTATTCTTGTTAGCTCACCAGTGATTGGCCCAGTTGGTGCCCCCAAGCCATATACATTTATTTTCTGTTGAACTAAAAGCATTGTTTTGAACCCTTTCATTTTCAATGCACCCTTTCTCTTGAGAGTTGGGAGGTAAGTTTGTCTGGTTTTGTTCCTCTTTTGTACACAAGCCAGGTAGCCAGGCAGAGGTGGATTTATTCTATAGACCTGGGTAAAAAGATCTGAAACTCTCTGTCCCTAAGAAGTAGATTGCATTATAACTGAGAAACTGCCATATAAGAACTCCACACTAATACATACAAACAAATTAATTTTGGCCCACAGTTGTGGTATTTAACCTGAATCCTGGTACAGGTACAGCAGCCTTGTGGCTCTTTATTCCTCTCAGATCACTGGTTTCTGAAAAAAGGCTTACTAGTTCATTTGAGCACTAACGTTTTATTATAAAGACACATAATGGATTCGGGAAAATACAAACCTGATTGCACTTGCCGATAAGTGCCCATAGGAACCACTTGCTGAAGAGCTGCTACGGGAGTTATTGAGAATTGTGACCAGGGAGTTAGGAGATGTTCTTATCATGGTCTGAAGGTCGAAGCTATGATCTGACAGTGGTGATATGGACAGTGTGCGTTTTCGGCTGGGCCTAGCTGACAGCCTGGGGCTAGGAAATCTGGCGCCTGTTACAAAAACAAAACAGAACTTGATTACCTACAGCCAGAATCTATATGTTATTGACTACTACTTCTCAGAGCAAAAGTAGAGGGATAGAACTTGGCAACTTGTGGTGACAAGTATCTCTCCTCCCCCTTGTGATGTACTGGCTACAATTGAGGAAATTAGGGCAAAATATTTATCTTCCAGGGGCTTACCTCAGAGGAGAGCTGTTTATTAATGTGCAGGCAAAATGATAAATTGCTCAACAAAAGGGAGAGACTTTTATGTGTTATCCTTCTCATTTCTAATGATTTATGAATCTGACAGCTGCTTAGATATTCCCATCATTAATTCACCACAAGTGACAAAGACAGAGGTTCCCACAGTTGCAACACAATGCCCTCTCCACTCTAACACATACCATTTTAAGGCAATGAGGTGAATGACAAAAACCGAATGAAAGCATGCTAAAGTAAGGAATTTGGTGTAGTTATGCCTGCCTCTCCGTAATCCCAGCAGCTAAATGTTCCCTGGTAAACTTACAGCACCACTAAAACAAGGTACAAGGCATCACCCTAACCAGGGGTACCCAAAATGGAGGGATTTTGAACCCCATAAAACATCTGACAACATCTGGTTGTCATAATTCAGGGCATGCTATGGACATCTAGTAGGAAGAGGCCAGAATACTGTCAGATCTCTCTAGTTCACATAGCAGTCCCACTATATAGAACCTTGGATTCAGTGCTGTCAAAATGTGGGATTCCTCTCCTAAAAGCCTTCTCATCTAAGCATGTACATTCCATGTTGTTGGTCATGGTGCTCTACAAATGTTCCAAGGTGGGAGACATAAACTGTGCACACATGTGAGCAAGGCCCGAAATACCTACGGATATTGAAACGGACCTTTTTTCACCATTAAAGACCAGTTTCTAGATGTCAAGAAAAGCCCTCTCCTGGCCTCTTAATCTGGAGGTTAGCAACTCAATGTAAACACATGCCCACTTAATACAGTGGTTTCTAACGGAGGAGTGTCAATTAAATACGATTTGCATTTGAAATTGTTAGATGTCAAGATCTGAGTCAGGGCAGAGTACAGAACGCTGCCCACTGGTCCAGGCTTGCTTTTGGAAGATCTAGTCAGTCATAAAACTAAAGCTTAATGAGAGTGTGAGAGGTAATCCTGCCAGATAAGAAGCAAATCAATTACAAATAAGTTTCAATACAAAAAGAAGATTTTGTGTTTCCCAGCATGGGTACAACTCCTTTCAGAGACATGGCAATTTGGCCTTACACAGGAAAATTATAGTAGTAGGCAAATCTTTAGAGAAAAAGTGACAAGTCAGGAAATTCTATGGGAATATTTTCCCATAGAAGGCAGAGCCCTATTTATATTTTGTAGAGGTAGGAACTGAACTCAAAGCCTTGTAAGTGCTGGGTGAATACTCTACCACTGAGCTAGAAGCCCAGCCACAGAGCCTTCTTACTGCTCCAGCACAGGGAGTTCCAACCTAGTTTCTGTTAATTGTTTTTGTTTCTCCGTTCTAATAAAAATTTCTGACAAAGAAAGAGGAGCTTTCTTTTCATGTGATGAATGATAGGACATCTAAATTCCTACTTAATGACAGTCAATTTACCATATACTCTGGCAAATTAAAATTCCTTTAATTAGTTTTTACAAAGTAAAAGGGTAGCTTCATCCTTTATTTAGATAAAAAACCCGCCGCTGCCTGACTAAACATATTCTTATCAAATAGGGAAAGTAACGCAGGCCGACCTTCCAAGGAGTCTCTGTTATTTTAATTCTTTATTTGCAGATTTTTAAATAACTAATTTGCATAATAACGGTGAACTGTTCCCCCCTCAACAATCGCTAATTGAAATGTGGTTATGATGAATCTGAAACTTAAGCTCTTTATGCTACCAAGCCTAACAACAAAACCCCACAGAGTGTGCAACACAGTTCTTTTACTTTGTGTGTGGTAACAAGCTGCCCAATAGAGGCCAGCACCAGGCCACACTCCTTTGGGGTGCACCAAGGTCATCCTGGGTGATTAGCAGACTCAGATTGTCCATTTTTATTCCTGTATGGACCAACCATCTCTTTCTATCCAAAATCTGAGGTTTAGATTCACAAAAACACACCCCTGACCAGGATGACTCCAGATAAGATTCTAGTTGGAAACACAAGGGTTAAACATCACTGCTAGAAAAACCATATTTTCCTTAGTCTGGCTTTAGCTTCACTCTTCAAGGCCCTGTAAAAAGATATTTACTGAACTGGTCCTTGTCAGAGATGAGAGCTCTGAGGTACTCTAAAAAGCCATTATAGGCCCATTGTGAACCAAAGGAATCCTAATGCGCCTCTAGGCACCCCTCAAGTGACACGCATATCACATGATCTTTGTTTCCTTCATTGCCACATGCGAGAATTTGGAAATGTTTCTGGACTTTTCCCCCCTTTGTGGAACTATTATGAACCTTTCATGTTCTTAGCAGCTGCAAAGAGTCTTCATGAAACACAATTTTAAATATAAGGATATGTGAATGAAAATAAACATGTCTTATAGTTTCTTGATTTTTTTTTTTTAAAAAAATGCTTAATTTCAAAAGAATAAAATCTACAATATTAGAGTGGCCATGAAAAGTCCATCCAGGTAGCAAACCTGTTCCTTTATTTTTATATCACAAGAAACAGCAGGATAATTTGTTGATCAGTTTCATTCCCAGGATAGCTACCACCAACTACAGTTCTCTACATATCTTAGTTCACCAGGAGACAACAGGCCATCTCAAGGCTGGCTTCATCTATGGAAACCTTTGTAGGCTTCTCTCCATTTCCTAGTTAGCATTTGTTCTCTCCCAGGGCTCCATCAAACAGCCTTGTCACTTACTATCCATGGCATGAAGGTACTCCATGTGGATGGCCCCTGCACCAGCGGTGGCAGCTGAGGGAAGGATGTCTGCATAGGGGCTTCGCTGGCCTGTCAGCAGGGCCATTTGGTGATAGTATTCTGCAGGGCTGACTCCAGCATGGGGGGCTGCAAGATGAAACAGGATGGTGACAGTTACCAAAAGGACAAGTAGCCACTTTTTTTTAAGTGTCCCAAGTCCACTTACCATTTGTCCTACAAACACATCTCTCTTATGGCTCCGTGGAATAAAGCTGTTCTAAGTATGCATTCACTGGTATTTGTCTTTATTTGAAAGCTATATATATACATATATATGTATACATACATATATGTATATATATTAAAATACATTAGAGAGCTAACGGCCACTAGACTGATAGCTGGGAAGCCAGCATGGGACTGACTCAGGCCCCCCTGAATACGGGTCTCAGCCAGAAGGACTGAGCAGTCTAAGGGACCTCAGACACTGGAGCCAGGATATATCCCTGGTGCACAAAAGGACTTCGCGAACACATCCCCCATGAAGGGATAACAGCCTTAATCTAAAGACAGGAGAGAAGCCCTAGTCCCTACTTCATATGACCTGTCAGATCTACATGACCCCAACTGGATGGCATTCCCCTACATATGGAAATGGGGTGGGGGGATGGGAGGGGAGGGTGGTTAGAGTGCATGTGAGAGGGCAGAGAGGGTAAAAGGGAGGGAAGGAGGGAGGATTTGAGGGAGGGAGGAAGAGGGAACTGGGATCGACATGTAAAATAATAAATTAAATTAAAAAAAATGCTTTGACTCCAAAATTTAAGTTCAAGGACAAGTTACTGGGGAAAAGGATATTTCTATTTTTGTTTCCACAGAAAAATGAAAAGATGTGGATTCCTTCCAGACTAATGTGGTTTGATCAAGCCAGGCCGCCTGAAACAGAGTACGAGGTGATCCTACATTCAAAACAGCTGGACAAAGCAGCCTTACAGACTACAGCCAGGATTTCTGAATCTTCTTTGAATCCCCCAGGACAGTGCCTCTTACCAGCAGGAAGTAGTTTGGAAAGAACGATGCCCAAATTCCCAAATATTGTCTATAAATATTTGTTTTCATTTAAATGGACTTGGTTATATAAAATAAATTTTAAAAATACATTAGAAAAGTTTTGCTCTTTGTTTAAAGAAATTAACATGAATTCAAACATGAATTCAAAATTATATATATACATATATGAAAGGAGAGAAAGAGAGTCATGTATCTTTTTAAGATGAGACATATTCTGAGAAATGTGTCATTCAGGCAATTTTGTCATTTTGGGATCACAGAGCAGACATGTATACAATAAGAAGACAATGATGTCAACTACACAACGTAATTTATGGGGATTCTAACATACACAAACTTGCCCCAGTGTTGGTACCAGAATGATGGCTGTATGTAGATGGTCATGACTGACTGCCTCTCTCTGCAAAGAAAATAGTTGCCTATAGACAATTGCTGCATGCTCATACTTCTTACAACAGTAGACAACTCAGACAACTGTGATATCTTTGCAGACATACTTAAAATACTTCCCTAGGCTCCTGACAGAAGTGTCTAAGTTAACACTCACTAACATGAGAAGTCAGAGTTTACAAGAAAGAAAAAAGGGCAAGCACAGCATTAATGACACACAACCGAATGATAAGCTGCAATTTCATGTTCCAGGGTTTAAAAGTTCCTTTTTTCCTTTTTTTCTCCCACTACAAAATCAAAAAGAAAATGTACCTATCAATCTGGAACAATTTACCGGCAAGAGTCAGCCTCACATGAGTAGGATAATAATTGGTTTCCACCTGCCAATTTACATGCAAGAGCAGGAAGATACTGTAGCAGTTCTGAGGGTGGCCTCTAGATTTTCAGAAATCTGGATTAAAAGAAGACCTACAAGGCATGTGGGAGCCAAAAGTAAAGTAAAGGTTTATAATGACTAGCAATAGGCAGAAGAATCCTGGCAATAGGTATCCTGAATTTGTATACATTTGCAATACTTTTTATGCGTGTTACATAGCAAAAAGGGGTATTTTTAAAAATATAAGACTACAAAAGGAAAACATTAGTGGAATTATTTGGTTGGGTATTATGGTGCTTTGAGTGAGAATGACCCACCAAAAGCATACAAGTTTGAAAACTTCGCTGCTAGTTAGAGGAACTGTTTGGGAAGGATTAGGAGGTATGCCCTTATTGGAGGAGATGTGTCATTGGGGGTGGACTTTGAGGTTTTAGAAGTTCACACCATTGTTAACTGGCTCTTTCTCTGCCTTCTACTTGTGGATAAGGAAACTCTCAGCTACTGCTCCACTGTCATGCCTGCCTGCCTGGGGTCAGGATGGTCATAGATCTATCCCTATGGAACTGTAAGCCCCAATGAATGCGTCTGTAAGTTGCCTTGGTCATGGTGCCTCATCGAATCAATGGAAAAGTAACTAAGACAGTTACTAACTGGAATAGTAGAGTCAGGGAAGGGAAGGCAGACCCACTAATCAATCAACAGATATTTTATTCACACTCATTAAATGCAAACAATGAGACTGATTTCCATAAAGTAGCCACAAGTTACCATGCCCTCAGCCAATCAAATTTCTATAAGCCAGCTGTATACAAGCTTCTTCCTCACTCTCTTTACCTGCACCCCTAGTGGTTATTTTTACCACCATCCACTCCTTTATCACAAAATAAAGTTCCAAGCAAAACTCTTAATCATGTTTTACCTTTTGCTGGTTTTAAAAATGTAAATATTACTCAAATGAGAAGATAAATCCATTGGGTACCTTACAAAAATAGCCATTGCACTGAATACTTTAAAAAAAAAAAAAACCAAAAGGAAGACACATGGGGGGTGGTAACTGTTTCTAGAAATACACAGAATGGATGATTCCTCAGAAACGTCATGCATGTTGCCACTGTGCAAAAACAACCTCAGAATATGGTTCCCATGTTAGAATTAGGAGACAGGAAGTCACAGCAAAGAGTTCAGTGAAATGGTCTGCATGATGTTCCTGTACTCTGCAACCAGAAGAATTGATGTATATTCTGCAGTGAAGCACGCATAGCCTCACCAGTAAACAGTAAGGCTTATGCAGTTCTGTGGCTTAATGCAGAGCTGGGCAGTTGTAGGCAAAAGATCATTCATTCTGTGTGTGTGTGTGTGTGTGTGTGTGTGTGTGTGTGTGTGTGTGTGTGTGTGTGTGATATAGTGAATATTTTCCCCAAGTCTTAACAGGAGGGTCTGAATAACTAGCTCCAATTTTACAAAAATGTGGGAAAGTTTTACCCGAGGATGAAACCTACATTTTAAGCCTAAAATGAGCTCCAGGGATTACAGGAATAAAGAATAAAGTCTATCTCTTTTTCTTTGCCCATTGTTTGGTTTTATGTGGCATGTTCAAGAACTGAAGGCACACCTAACAACCCCACCTCCCATTCTCAATTTTCGATACTTACAGTGTGGCCCACCATGGACCAACAGTATCAACATCACATAGAAGCTTTTATGACCACAAAGACTCAGGTCTCCCACTCCACATTTTTCCCGTCCCCATCATCTATCAAGATCCCCAGATGACATATATATGCACAGTAGAGTTTGTCAAGCTCTGTTCTCAGAGACACATTTACATAAACATGTCTTTTCAACATACAGAACATAAGTGCATTCATTAGAAGATGGTCAAAGCACTCAGTGAATTCACACAAGCATGGGATACCTGCAGGACTTACCTAATCATGTGTGGAGTGCCGAAGAGAAGGACATAATAGCAAGTAGGGGAGTCAGTAAGACCTTGCTTTGAGTTCCAACTTACTTAATTCCTCTGCCAACTGCTATCCTTACATGAAAATATGGACACTACCACCCAAGGAAGCAGTGTTGTAAGTGGGAATTTAATCTTCAAGTTTGTTCCCATGTCTGTCATGTGGAAAACCTCAGGATATACTAGATCTGCTTAATAGAGGGCCACACAGGAAATGTAATAGCCAGGTGGTCTATGGAAGAATTGTCTGAGACTTACCATCTGTAGGGCTCAGCCCTCGGGCAGCTGAGATCATGGAGAGGGATGGGCTGCTGTGCAACGAGCGGATGTAGTCCATATACGGGTTGATGTAAGGATGTGGGGGGCTGAAGGGGGACTCTGAAGCTGCAGTGGGGTTACGGTGTGGGGAGATCCTAATGAAGGGCAGGTCTGGATACGTCGGGCTACTAGATAAGGCAGAAGGCCTAGAAAGGGAGAAAAAGACACATATACATGAGATATGCACCCCCATACATGAAGGAACATATATATGTTCTTCACATTATGTGAAGAAATATGCCTTGGAAAAATCTGTCAGTTAGTCAGTTATAAACCAATGTTTAGCATTCTTACCTTTATATTAGGATGGTGTAATCCAGGTAAAAGAATACTATGAAATTATCTGAAAAAGAAAACTCACTTCTGATCTATTTCACAGCACTCTGAAGATGGATTAAAAAAGAAAAAGAAAAAAGGCCAGCCTTAGTCAGGTGTGGTAACAGATGACTGTAATGCTAGAACTCTGGAGGCTGGGACAGAAGGGTAATAAGTTCAAGGCCTATAATATAGTTATTAGTTCAAGGCCAGCCTAAGAGACTCTGGCTTAAAAAGTAGATAAGGTTTCAGCTCAGTGATAAAATACCTGTTTGATCCTTGCTGTAAGACAGACAAACAGACAGGCAGGCAGACAGACAGACACACACACACTCAGCCGTTAATTTTCCCCGTGAAGAAAATCCTCAGCAGCCAATGAACTATGACTCTGTTTTCCAATTGATCCAAATATTAATAACACCCCTTGAAACTTACTTCTTGTAGTGCTTCCTTATTAAACACAACAGAATTTATCTGGTTTGAGCCTGTAGATGGCAAAGCTGCCCATGAGACAGAAGAAACAATCTGTGAGAGATGCCAAAGTAGTCTCTATAGCTGTGCACATGCTTCCAGAGGGCTTGCAAGTAAGGAAAACTGACTTCCACTGCTTAAAGGCAACTTCTCTTTTACAAGAGGCAGTGCCAAGAATTCTGCTATTGCTTATTTTTCAGCTGGATCCTTATAAAATTCATTTAGTAAGGAACCAACAACTGAGCATCATTGGGTTTCATCAAGCTCAGGCCTTGGTAAGCAATGAGCTAATGGAAAGGTTTGGTTTCTTGAAGTACAAACTCTACAGTGCTCCCTATGTATTTGATCTCAGAGAGTCCTGTCTGTAACTTCATCCTCACCACACACATACATTAAGCCACTCCTGGCAACCCCAGGGACAGCCATGTCTTGAATGGTATGTCTGGAGAACCCTGCACCTCTGTGCTCCTTCCCTAATAAACTGTTTCTCCAGTGGATGATTCAGGGAACTAGCTGTGGCAGTTAAGACTTGCGTACTCCCTGCTTGTCCCATTTGCACAGGCCACAATCAGAAGAACAGGCTCCGATAGAGACATAGTCCTGAGAGCACATGCTTAGGAGTGAAATGAAAGAAAGTAAAATGCCATTTCCCCCCTGGAGAAGCACAGACACTGCCACTGGACCCTGGGCCCTGTCATCCTGTCAGAATAGGATCATAATGGAAAGGGCTCCAGCAAGTGTGCTGGGCATGTGAAGCAAAGATGCAATATTCTCTTCCTAGAAAATAAGATGCAATAAGGTTCTGAGATTGCAAGGATTTTCTAGTCTGTATTTGTTACTCAGATGCTAATTCTGGTGAAGTACAATCAAACTCAGTTTCCTAAATTTGCACACAAAATGTAAAAAGTCTCTAACAAGGCAGTTCCTGAGAATGGAACATTATTAGCACCTAGTAATGTGCAAAATTACAAATAAATAACATTGTGACTATAACATGCATACATGGATAGCTTCTGCATGCTATGCACACTATCTGTTTATGTATCAATTTGGAAACCTAAAGGCCTTTGTTCCACCTAATAAAAATAAACAAACTGGCAGAAGCTGTCAGTCTACCTCAGCTCTCTACTACAAGAGGCGTTTGCTTCATGTCTCTGGAAAATCATTCTCTAACCTCCACGTGGCCTTCAGGTGCTGGTTAAACCAAGCTCCATTCAGACATGTCACAGAGTACACAGGAAGCTCACATTCATTTCTGCCAGAAAGAATGACTAATCCCTCCAATTTGACTCAAAAATAATCCTCATAAAACAAACCCCAGACAGGCGGTGGTGGTGCATGCCTTTAATCCTAGTACTTGGGAAGCAAGACAAGTGGATCTCAGTGAGTTTCAGGCCAGCCTGGTCTACAGAGCAAGTTCTAGGATAACCAGGACTATTAGAAGAGAAACTCTTATCTCAAAAATCCAAAAGCAACAACAACAAAAAAAAACAAACAAACAAAACCCATAAACCTCTCAATGTTTTTGTTTTTTTAACTGGGATACCAGCAGACACACAAACAGTAGAAACCACCTAGAAACACTGTGGTAATCTCCAGTAGATTGAACAATCAGAAATACAAACTTCTGGAGCATGTCAACCATCCTGGTGGGTCATTTTGTTTCTGTTTCTGACATTCTCTCCTTATCAGGCCCAATTCCACTTAGGACAACCATGCCCGGGAAGACAAATGCATACTCAGAAATACATGGAAAGCAGAGAAGGAGGGCTGGGGCAGCCACTCATCCCAGGGCAAGGCAAGGAAGTAGAGGCTCCAAGGTTACTGGCTTCAGGAACTCTTTGGCTTCTTTCTGAGCCTTTGACACAGGAAGACTGAAGAACTCCAGGAGCTTCCCAAAAGGACACTAGACCTACCACTTCATCTGTGACAAGGCTGCTGGTCTCAAGGCCATGAATGTACAAGTGAGAAGTAGCAGCGGAAAGGATATTACGCCAAGATTCGGAGCTAAAGCTGGTAGATTTTAACCACCTGCCAAATGGGTCCCTTCCAGACAGATGCACTCAGAGATACTCGATCACTGTTTACAAACAAGGTGACTGGGACAGGCTTCAGAGAAGAGTGCAAAATAAGCACACTGCTTATTAACTGCCCTCAGGAAACAAGCCATCTGGTAAATTCAAGCCATCCACTTCTCCTGCATGAACAGGAATGTGTTTCACAATGTGATTCAATGGGGGCTCATCAGGACTCCCGAAGACAGGCACCAGACTGTCAGTAGAGGAAGGCAGGGGGAAGGCAGCTCAGTGGCTGGCAGCTGTATAATCTAGACAGTCTCCATCCTCACTGTGCATTGCTGTTGGAGGTCAGGGGGTAATCTAACTTGTGGTTAATAAAAGTCCCATGACTGCCTACTACACAGGCTTACCCATAATACATAAAGGCTTCTATACATCGGCACATATAAAATCCTATAAAACAACATACAAACAAGCACATATATCAGGATTGGCACATATGGAATGCTACATAATTTCAAATCTTTAAATGTAGAGAGCTTTTGTTTGTAAAGACATTCTAGCCAGGTATGGTGGTGCACACCTTTAATCCTTTAATCCAAGAACTCCTGAAGTGTGTGATCTCTGAGTTTGAGGTGGGCCTGGTTAAACTAGGAGGGTAGAAGGAGGGAAGGAGAGAGAGGGAGAGAGATACACTCTTTCTCTCTCAGCATAACCAAGCTGCAGCAGTCTTCTGATACCCCAAACCACACACAGATAGATTCTTGCCACTTTGAATGTTCTCTAGGAGCACAGTCTTTCACTCGGCTTTATTCACTTAGTGACAAGCAGTTGTTTCCTTAAATGTCCTTTCACTGATGAAAAGCTTCTTTTCTCTCTGTAGTGTGTTCGTTCACTCTGTGCATCAATGGATTTCATTATAATGCTTACACGTGCATATAAAGGATCTTTGATACTATCCATTTGCCATTATCCTCTTTTATCTCCCCTCCTCATGTACACCATCTCAAATAGTTCAATATCTTAAAAAACAAAACAAAAACTGGATTCTACATGACAGAAAATGCGTATTTGTTTTTCTGAGTCCTTCTTGTTTGAACATAATTTTCCATTCCCTCCATCTTCTTGAAAGTGGCATAATCCTGTTTGTGTTTTAAAATTCATTTCTTTTCAGCACCATACAATACTCTACTAATAAGATGAGTCATAGTTTACTTATCCATACCACTACTGAATGTATCGTGGCCAATTGCAATTGTGGCAATTACGATTACAGCTGCTATAAGCATCTATTTATAGTCTCCACAACATCAGCTCAGATAAGAGGGCATTTGTCCTCTTCCATTAAGAACCTCCTTGGATTTCCCAGGTCTCTCTTTGTAAAGTCAGAGAACCACATAGCATGAGGTGGCTAAGCTTATGAACTCACTAATGTAATGCAGGGCCTCAGAGGAAAGGACCAGAATGTTGGCTACAACTCCTCTTACTCACACCAGTCTCCTGACTCATGAGATGGATGCACAGGGACACCAGCAGCTTCCTCCCTGCTGTGACAGCTGGAAGCCACACATACACCCCTGATGCCAATGGCTTTTTAAAATGGCCAATAACAATGTCCAGATGACAACCTAGCTTCCAAGCACTGCAGGGGCTGTGGGTCCACATCTCATAGTCTCCGTTTATCTAAGGTGGACTTCTACATCAGACCCTATGTGGTGGTTTGACTAAGGATGGTCCCCACGGGCTCATATATTTGAATGCTTGGTTATCAGGAATGGCACTGCCTGGGAAGAGTTGGGAGGTGTGGCCTTGTTGGAGGAAGTGTCACTGAGTGCAGACTTTGAGGTTTCAAGGGCCTATGCTAGGCACAGTGTCTCTTCCTGTTGCTTGTGTTTCCAGAGGCAGAATTCTCAGCTACTTTTCCAGTACATGTCTGCCTGTGAGTAACCATACTCTCTACCATATAATGGACTAACCACTGAAAATGTAAGCTAGCCCCAACTAAAAGCTTTCTTTTATAGAGTTGCCGTGGTTATGGTGTCTCTTCATAGCAATGGAACACTGACAAGACAGACACCCTAATAAGCTGAGTTAGATGACTCTTCTGTAATGTTGACAAAAACAGTAATACTAAGACCCCATCCATCCATCCTTGAACTACAATGGCTAAAACAGCCAATATGTGTATATGTAACTGTATATAAATCAGGCTTTCACTAAAGCTGCTTCTAACATTGCCTAACAGAATCGCTTCCAAAGTCTTGGTAACTCGATTATTTGTCTGTTATGTCTATAATGGCATACACATCTGTGCAAGAAGGTTAAACTCTTTAAACTTAGCAGACATTGCAGTTTGAAGGAACTCATCAAAATACTGGCTAGAGGAGGGGTGAATTCTATATAAAGAAATACACAAGCAGCCACAAAATACATATAAATTATATATTTTATAAACTGTCATGAATGGGAGGGAGGGAAATTTTTATAATATTTCTATATAGTGTATTAAGATATGCTGCCACTAGCAAACACAAACAACAAAAAGCCACTGCAGAAATGGCTGGACTTCTTGTTTAGAGTTAAATATGCTTCTATAATCAAATCTGTCCGACTGGGTTGCTAAAACCACAGTGTGCAATACTTTGCACCATCTATGATAAAAACACTAAGCAAGGTTCATGCAGAATAGCAGTTTGTTCTCACACTGCAAGAGATACCTGTAATGTATCACTATAACACTGGCTTCTTTACCAGGGTTCCAAACTCAAGGAGTCTAAACTGTGGCTTATTATACATGTCTATTTTGTGGTTCACTTGGTTCTTTATAAAGCAATAGAGAGCGTTCATATCCAAGCAGTACCCTGAGAGGGACCAAAGAAGGGTTATTCTTATTTCAGCCAGTTAATTATTCAATGAAAGTATACTTTTAAACTTTTTATTTGGATTTATTTTTAATTAGGCATGTGTACCATGACATGTACATGTAGCGAGGTTGAGGGACAACTTGTGGGAGTCTGTCCTTTCCCTCCAGCATGTAGGACCTAGGGATTCAACTCATTAGGCTTACGGCAAGTGACTTTACCCACTGAGCCATATTACTGACCTCCCCATAAGATAGTTTTAATAAACCAAAATTATACTACATATTTGCTTTCTATATAGTAGAGAAAACAAATAGTAAAAACATCTACAGCTAATATGCGAGACACGGTCAGAAGTCTGTAGTCTGACACTTCATTTCTTCTAAACAAGGTAAGTGTTTCTATTATCTCTGACCTAGAAGCCCTTGGTGACCTGAGGTAGCTGGTAGTTTGGTGGCTCTGCATTGGCTTCTTCTATTCTTGCCGCTGGAGTATACAGGGCAGCTGGTTTTTAAGGTCTGAGTCAGATGGTTTTCTCCCATTGAGTTTCCACAAAAGAGATGCGCGGTATGTTAGTTGAGTTGGAAGCAGGAGTAAGAAGTCAGGGTATTCATTTCTCCATTTCCCTGCTCATTCTAGTCTGGGGTCCCATTCCTACACCAAGGCTCTGACTGTTGTTGTACGGCCCTCTTTTGTAGCTGCAGCCTTTACTGAATTCCCTTTTGTCTTCTTAATTCTCTTCATCCTGGAGGTCTTTACTACTTTCTGGCCAATATCCATTACCCTTTCCTTACCCCTGCTCAACATCATTCCATTAACTTGTCCAAACCCTAACTGACAGATCCATTCCCAGCACCATCTGAAGGTAGTTATGTTATGACTACATAACAAACTTTCACATCTTTTACAGATTGATCACTTTGGGTTTTAATTTTTTTAATGGCATCTATAAAGCACAAGGAAATGTTTCAACGACAGCTTCATTGAATTATATTTTATCAGTGAATCTCTTACTATGATTTCAATCCTTGGAGAAATTACAAGACACACAGTCACAAGTTACATGGTCCCCTTTCCCAGTGTTTATGATTGAGTGAACATGATCTGATAGGTAGAAGAGCACAAAAACATTAATAGAACATTAGGATGTACTGATTCTGAAACATGGATCATTAACCAGGACTTGAGACAGACAGGACAGATAGCAACCACAACAGTTAAGTTCAAATTCTGTGTAATATATGTATACATTAGTGCTAAGGCAATAATTGTTTTCTTAAATTTAGAATTTAAGAATTAATTATGATTTATTTAAAAGGGAGAGTATGAATTTTTATTTTATAAGTGAAACATCATCTCTACCTTATTTTCACTTTTGAATATTTAATCAAAAATCATTGTTAAGATCATGTATAGTGCAGCAAATTAAAATCACAATGAGTTATCATTAAACAACAATTCGAATGGCTATGGTCAAGATGTGCAGCAACAAGAACGCTCAGCTACTGTTAACCTTATGAGAGCACAACCGTTGACTGGCTGCTTGAGTAGATACATACTTCACTATCCAGTGACATAACGCCCAAAATAGGAGACCACAACAGCATTTTTCGTCTTCTATAAAATTAGGAATGGCTATCTAGTGACAGAATAATGAACAAATAATTCATAGAATACCAAACTATTAGGTGAATTACAAGAGAAACTCTCAAAATCAATAAGCTGAATGGAAACATCCTATCTAGAAGATACTCTAAAATCCCATTTATACAAAGTGTAACAGCAGCTAAAAGATACTCTAAGATCCCATTTAAACAAAGTTTGACAACAGCTAAAAACCAATGTTATAAGAAAAGAATATTAGAATATCCAGCTCTGCTTGCATGATGATGTCCAACATAGACACAAGGTGTGCAGGAATGTTCTGTTTCCAGTTGTAATTGTTAGATGTTTTTACTTTTGAACAAGCATTGCAGGTATGTACTCTTCTGCACACATTACTCAGTTTTTTTCAAAAAGATACACACATTTTCTGAGTGACACACATATTGAAATTTCTCATAGTAGTCTCATTTAAATTTAGAAAACAGTACAGAATACAATATTTTTAAAAATTTATAAAATATTTGTTGATTTATCCCCACCCCCACTCCCCAGATGGGGTTTCTCTGCATAGCCTTGGCTGTCCTCAAACTTACAGAGATCCACTTGCCTCTGCCTCCAGAGTGCTGGGAAGGTGTGTGCCACCACTGCCCAAAAATGTCTGGTGATTTTTAAAGGTAGAATAAATAATATAATATTATTACTGAACAAAGATAAACTTGTTAAGTCAGTGGCCTAAGTGCCAAGTAGACAAGAGAATAGAGTATATATGAACTCTGGGAGTAGAGAAAGCTGTTCCTAAAGTAAATCAGAGGCATTTCTTGTATAGGGAAAAGTCAAGAAACATCACACATAGATGCAAGTCCTTCTACCTAAGTACCATGTTATAGGACTGGTGTGATGGCTTATAGCAAAATGGACTTTATTCTGCCCAGAGAAAACTGCTAAGATCAACTTGATGAAAATGTTACTGCAATTATCTCTATTAAGAGATAAAAATTCCAAGGTTAAAAAATAAAAGTCCATCAAATCAACTATGATGCACAGTGACTTTTTTTTGGGGGGGGGGATAAGTGGAAAAAAGATTTTATAAAGGCTACTGCTTCAAGTAAGTCCTTGGAAGACAATAGGAATCTCATAGTTCTTCCTGCCTAGGTAATCATTTAACAAGAAACAGGGACAACAAAAGCTGAATAAATCTAACCCTTTAGATTTAACTTTACATTTAATTATGTATTTTTTTATTTTGTGTGTGCACATACAAGTACACATAAGCATACATCATGGTGCACAGTTGGTGGTCAGAGGACAACGTGGAGGAGTTTGGTTCTCTTCTCCAACCACATAGGTTCTAGGAATGGGAATTGAACTCTAGCTAGCAGGCTTGGTGGCGTGTACCTTTTCTAGCTTGCCATCTTGCCCGCCCTCTAACACTTTAGAAACAAGGGCGGGACAGGAAAGCTGGGGGCAAGCCAGCAGACTTCATTTAGATGACACTGATAAAATGGTGTCTAAATAGCAAGTTTCAAACATTTTCATACATGAATATTACACTCAAAATTACAACATTAATAAGTCTAACTTCTGAAAAATAGAGTATACAAAGTTTCAATTTTGGCAATATGTAATAAAATAGAATTCTTTTCTCTCTTTAAAAAAAAGTACTGTGTAATGAGCAATAGAGTTCATGTAATGATTAGTGTTAATTGTCAACTAGACAGCATATAGAATCACCTAGTAGACAGGTCTCTGAGCATGCCTATAGGGAACTGTGTTAATTGTGCTAATTGAGGAGACAAGACCCACCCACTGTGAATGGCACTATTTGTCCTTTCACCTCCAAATGTGCACCACGACATATGCTTGCATTTATGTGTGTGCACACACAGAAAATAATAAAAATAAGCAATTAAATGTAAAAAGAAAAAAATCTAAAGTGTAAGAGCCATAACATGACCCCCCCCCCCACTTCCTGGATGCCAAATAGCGAGCTGCTTCTTTGATTACTCTGTCATGATGAACTGTACTCTTGAACTGTGAGCCAGAACAATCAATCGATCCCAGGGTGTTTTATCAGAGCAACAAAACAGATGCTATATAATAAAAATAACGAGTTCCTGGATAGCCAGGGCTATACATAGAGACCCTGCCTTAAAGCAAACAAACAAACAAAATATATTTTAATATACTGTGCATTTTACATTACAGAAATATACACAAGCATAAAAGAAGGATGATGACCAATTATTGTGTTCTAGTTGTGTGATAAAGCCCACACAGACATACTTGAATTATACACAGTGGCCAATGTGTAGGTGAAAAGTATGTTGTTAACTGCAAGTCCTTTCCTAGCCCTGGAGCTGTGAACTAAAGGGTGTGGGAGGCTCTCCAGAGCTGGAATCTAGGGCATCTCAGTGGTTTCTGAGAAGCTTTCCCAGCAGTCTGTCCTTCCTAGCAGTCTCCTCCTTTCCAGAACCAATAGTCTGCTCTTTTAGAATTGCCATTCTTTTCCTATGGATTTTTCTTCCTCTTATGGGGATATGTGTCTAAGCCCCACTGAGGAGGCCAATCTAGACAAGGTCATAGGGGCCTCTCTCTTTCTCTGTATCTCTCTGCCTCAATTTCCTACTCCCCTTGGCTTATTCACTTCTAGGCATCTCTAGACATAGAAAAATCTTGGGCTCAAGATTTTTCATTGAGTGAATAAGATTTTTAAACTTTGTTTTACTTAACTGCTTGGCCTCAATGGATAAGGCAGGCAATATTTTACTCTAATATTTACCAAGAAATCACAGGCTTTCCTTCTTATTTGCAGGGGACACATTCCAAGACCCCTTGTGAATGCCTGAAACCAAAAGTAAATAGTAGATTTTAAGCAATTATAAAATGGGACAATTGTAAGCATATACTTCAGTAGAAGTTACTTAAAACATATGGTCTGTTTACATCAGAAAGTATCTATTTTCTGTTTTTGAATCTCAGAAAGCAAGGCACAGATAAAGAGAGCTAGTGAAAACAGAAAGCAATTAACCTGGTACCTGTCACATGGTAAGTGCTTAGTAATACTGGTCCCTACAAGCCTCATGTCTGTGGCTGCTACTGCTACTGCTACTAAAGGGTTGCCTGGGGAAGGACAGCCGCCTCACTGCCACAGCCTGCTTGTTCTGATTTCCTCTTGGCTCCCATGGGGCATGAGCTGCTCTGAAGCCAGTAAGTCCAGCTTCTGGCACCACTGGAATTCTCTAATAGTACCCACATCTCACCTCTTTCATGGTACTTTGATAAAACCTAAGTAAGACTTTATGTGTGTTTCCTAAAGTAGGCAGAGCTATTTTCTAACTCTAAATCAATAGCTTCTCTTTCACTTATACAAGAAGGTACTTTATAAATAAACATTTTATTTTATTTTATGTGGATGGGTGTTTTGCCAGTAATGTGTGGCTGTTCTTCGAGAATGTGCCTAGTGCTTTCAGCAGCCAGAAGCAGGAGTCAGAGCTCCTGGAACCGGAGTTACAGGTGGTTGCGAACCACCATGTGGGTGCTGGGAATTAAACTAGGGTCCTCTGGGAGAGCAACCAGTGCTCTTAACCACAGAGTCATCACTCTAGTCCTAGAACTGTTTGTCTTAAAAAAAAAAAAAAAAGAAAAAAAGCATGAATTTTAAATAATTTTCTACCAACAGACTCCTCATTCTACAGACCTACGTTTTTTGAAATTTTAAGTTTCCTAATCCATATAAAAGGTAGTAGTTTGGAAAGAACAATGCCCAAATTCCCAAATATTGTCTATAAATGTTTGTTTTCATTTAAATGGACTTTGTTATATAAAATAAATTTAAAAAAAATTTAAAAAATATAATACTCAAAACAGGAGAGGATGATGGTTAAAAACTCCCAGAATCTCAAGGACAAACATGATGAGGAAAGTTTAATAGCATGTGAATATGTCTATCTATAATAGCAAAACAAAACAAACAAACAAAACCCAGAACTTCTGCAAGAACAGAGAAAACTCAGAGTCTAGCCCCCAGGGAACAGTGAAAAAGAGCTCCAGCTCAGCATCTCCAAGAGACACAGCTCATGACAGACAGATAGGCTAAAGAAATCTGGGTAGTAGCCCTAGCCATGGCTATCATAAAGAGAGGAGAGGGGAAAAAAAAAAAAAAAAAAAGGAGAATCCAGCAAGGGGTAGATACTATGGGCTTCATTCGTGATACATCTTTGGGTCATGTCCAAAGGACCCCTACTGAGTCAGTAACACAGTCACCTGGCCACCATGGCATGGGGCACAGGGCACAGAGTAGATCCAGGGTTCTGGAGTTAGACAGTGTTAGAATAGTAGACTGAGTGGCTTGGAACAGGGCTGAAACTAGGCCACCAGAACAAGCAGACCCAGCATGGAACAACTGAAGGACATGATTTTCAAAAACAAAAACAAACAAACAAACAAACAAAAAACCCCAATCAGTTCAGGAGACAGTGCCTCCCAAGTGGGGTTTCTGATGCTGACCACAACACTGGTCTCCAGTTGTTAGTGCTGGCCCTCTTATGTGACTCTGTTACACTGTGAGCTGCTTAGAATCTTGGCAGCCACCCAGATGTCCCAAAGGAAGGTCCAGATGCCAAAGCAGAGCTACTGAGGAGTGGGAGTCATGCAACTAAACGAAGGCAGTCTCGCAAACGCTCTTTCCTACTCTGTTTTCCTCTACCCTAGAGAACATAAGTTACTCAGTGAGGCATGGACTACCTCTGAGCTAAGCGTCATCAAGAACCAGGGGTGGATTTCTACATTTAATTCTCTAGCTTTACTCTTCTTTTCAGTCAACCTCCAGCCTAGGTTGGCTCACCTGCCCTTTCTTCCCTCAAACCATTTCCTCTTCAATGTATTTTTCTCCTCCGCTTTTTCTTTAAAACCAGCACCATTAGTCTAACCCTAAGTTTCTCTGTTGCAGTTGTGGGTATTGGCTCCCTACGTGCATTTCCACAATAAGTAATATATTAGTGCAACTGGTACTTTTAGCTCTCCTTTGCTCCCTAAAATTACTGGTGCTGATAAGATGACTTTTTGACTCTTACTGTATAGTCCTTGCTGGCTTGCCTTTGATTGTGACTGTCTTTGCAGACAAGGCTTCAATCGCAGTGATACAGGGGTTAGAGTTTTGAGTCCCAAATGGCACTCTAGCATAGCAAAATAACACCTCAATTCTGGAAAATCCTGATCCCTACTGAACAGAGCAAGCATTCCCTTTGAAACGTTCAGGGTATTTTAAAATAAAATAATAAAAAATGAATAAACTTTTAAAGAGTAAATGCATTCAGTTAGTCATCTAACTCCAGATGTACAACTTTCCATGTAAAGACACAAATGAAGGAGAAACTGAGCAGCACAACTGCAAGACTACTAATCCCGAGGCAATGACCTCCAGTAAACTACATTCAACCTGAAGTGCTCAAAGGGTGAGCAAGTGTGCTCTAAGAAATCGAAGGAAATATAAATTTCTGAATGATTCCCCACAGACCACAAACAGCTGAGAAGGTAAGAAAGACGGTATCAGATATGAAAGATGAACTCTAGAGAGGTATAAATACTGAAAAGAAAACAAATTGAAAAATATAAACAAAAAATACATTAAATAAACGGCAATGTGGAACCCCTCAGCCATGGAATGGTCTGAAGACAGGATAGAATATTGGAGGAAATGTAACATTGAAACAAAGAAGAGACAAATTAATAACAACATATGAGTACTAACTTCAAGATAGATAGGACACTATGAAAAGACAAAATCTAAGAATCGGTGGCATTACAAAAAGGAGAATTTCATTTTATATGTTGGTTCCCCACCCCCCTCGAGACAGGGTTTCTCTGTGTAGCTTTGTAGATCAAGCTGGCCTCGAACTCACAGAGATAGCCCTGCCTTTGCCTCCAGAGTGCTTTGCCCCCAGATTAAAGGCATGCACCACCACCACCAAGTGAGGAATTTAATTTTAAAGACAATACATTTTCAACAAAATAATAGTAGAAAAGTTTCTTGAGAAACTGGGGTTCTGCTCAGAAAGTCCTTGCCTATGCCTGTATCCTGAACTGTTTTTCCTGCCTTTCTGTAACAGTTTCAGAGTACTTACTGATGATATATAGTATCACGCATGCACGCACTCACCCATGCATACACAGAAAGGCGGACGAACAAAGTACTCCACCAAGGGGAAGCAGGCCAAGAATAGAGAGGGATTGGGACAAGAAGAACTGAGAATATGTTCAAAATATATCCAATACATGCCCGTAGGAAATTTTATTTAAAATGGAAAAAAAAAAAAAAGCAAAATAATACCCTGGGTCCAAAAGAAAACGGACATCAAAATATAAACATTTTGATTTTTAAAACTGTCAAGTAGTTAGTCAGTAAACAGGCAAGTCCCACTTAAGAGGTACCTACAATTGGAGATCTGACATTTGTCTAGGCGCTACATCCTCCAAATAATGAGGAAGCCTACCCTTCACATTTTGTAGAAAACAAGAGTTTGAGACATGAAATCCCCAAAGGGGGAAATGTCTCTTATGCACACATTTTCGAGACACAACAGCACTGATGCACATATGAACTAACAGAGAGTATGACAGCATGCATAAGACCTACAAAAGCTCAAACCAGAGAATCCCAGCATAAAGGAAGAGAAGAGGGCAGAGTCCCACCCCAAGCGAGAAACTATAACTATTTACAAATAGCCCTTGGAATAGGAGGAAACTAGCTTTTCTTCAATGGAGTGACACTGACTGGGCATTTCAACCACACTCCAGTGCTCAGGAGCAGTTGGCCAAGAGAAATTGGACTCCCTGCCTTTTTTTTTTTTTTTTTTTTTTTTTTTTTTGTGGCTACTTTCTTTTTTGTTCTAAGAAAGAATAAAATTGGGTGGGTAGGGAGGAGAGAGGCTCAGAGAGAACTTGCAGGGTGAGAGAGAAAATGATAAAAAAAAAATGTATGAAATTCTCAAAGAATTTAAAATAAGCATTAAAAAATATCAAACCATGTTTTTTTACATTTACCTGGATGTTTAGATAGTTTTAGACAAGTAGACAGTTTTAAAAGACTAGAAGCAATAATAGTGGATTTGTTTTGTTTGAAAAGTCACTATTAGGTATGAATCAATGATTAAAAACATGTTAGAGTCCAAGAAATTAATCCTGACTTCAAGCTGAGCCCTCTTTCAGACATGGAGGAAAGACATTTACACCAAAGACAGGTGAATGTGGAATTCTAAGCCAGAAAAGTGCGGCTCTATTATTTACCAGAAAAGGAATCTTTCTTTTTCCTTTCTTCATCCATATGATGGTATTGCCATCTTTGCAGCTACTGATGTCCTCTCTGGGGCACTGTCCTCCTCATCTTTGATGTTCCCAGAAGAAACAAGAAGCCCAGGTTTATGCTGATGAGGTTGGATGGTGATTGATTAGAAGAATAGGGGCTATGCAGCTAAACAAAGCTCTAGAGCTAAGACCAGGAGCTCACACAGCACAGGAGCCTTACCAGGGAAGTTTCCAGCTATTGCATAGTCTTACAGTAAGAGTAATTTTTTTTATGTCCAGGTTTGTACACTTTATCTTTTTTCCTCCAAATCTTTAAATGGCTTGGATAGGAGAGGTGTGCTTATAAGGCTCTCTCTTTCTCTCTCAATACACACACACACACACACACACACACACACACACACACACACACTTCTAAAGCCTGAACTTTTAGAGGAAATTGAAGAGGCTTTGTGTCAAGTACGACTAAATCCAGCCTTTCCATATCAAACCTCTGCTAGAAAATTACTGTGCAGATGATAAGGCAGAAAGATATAATAAAAAGTGACTCTACTCAATTTACACTGCAATATTGGTATGACTGAATATTTTTCATTCAGGTGCCTGATAAAATCACTAAACTGTATTGCAGATAAATAAAGGAGGCTTCTGTCAAGAATAAACACCATTAATCATGAAGCCTTACCCTCTCAGAGCTTGTGCTATGCATCTTCACAAATACACGGCTCAGCCAGCTCACAGCACATGCTCTCCTCTTTATCCCCTGCCAGGCAGAGGAACCCCTCGTTTTTCATTTTCTAAGATGTAGGCAGCAGAAGCATTTTGAAAACACTCTCTCTACATTTTAACTTTGCAGTTTTCTAAGTAGGTTCACTATTGTGAAACTTAGGAAATGGCAGCTGAGATCTTAGTGGGAAAAAGGGTGACCAAGAACTTTTTTTCCTTTTTGTTAAAGATGAACAAGCACACATTTTCAACCCTGAAGGGACATGACTTTAAAGATACAGGATTTTGAGAAAGAAATACTTCTGTCTCGCTTTCAGGTTCTGCTTTAGTTATTAAAAGAACTCTGAAAGACTCAAATATAGTTCTTATTTTAAAAGCTTATCACTATAGTCCAAGTACAAAAACAGGAAAGGAAAACAAAACAATCTTATTAAGAGACACCTGAAGCTACCCCAATGGGTGTCATTTCACCAATAAAGACAATACTACAGATTATAAAATACACTCCAATTTCAGAGTTGTTCAAGGGTGGGGGGAAAGATGTGGAACCTCAAATACGAGTTATGTTTAGGATTAGATACATAGAGGACAATCTGCTATTTGCCAAATCTCCATGTTGTGTAAGACACTGCTAGATGCTCTATGTGAGCCTGCCATTGATTCCTAGATAGAAAATGGGTGGGATGGGATGGGATGGGGAGCAGAGTTGGAAAGATGAAGTGATCTGACAGAAACCTATGGCTCATGGAATAAAATAAAAGGACATGTGGGCATGCACAGGGTAGAACAATGTTTTCAAAATCCTTTTCAGTGTGTCTGCACAAAAAAAAAAAAAAAAAAAAAAAAAAAAAGCAAGGAACACACCTAGATATTCCTTAACAGTCTATTCTCTGGGGCTTTTGCAGCTGAAAACAAAGGTCAGGGAAAACACTCAAAGACCCACTTAACTTGTGGTAGAGCTGAGAATGGAACCTGGCTCAGGCCCCATTACCACAAGAATAGAAGACTGGTTGTCTTAAGGGATAATCAGGCCTGGAATGATGGCCCACACCTTTAATCCCTGCACTCAGAAGGCGAAGACATATGCCTGGTCTTCATAGTGAGTTCCAAGTCAGCCCAGGACACCCAGTGAATCCCCAATCAAAGAGGATAATCAGAATCCACAGACTAATGTTTGAATTTTCAGATTGAATTTTCAGAAGTATATGTTGAAACCCCGGAAAGCAACATTACCATTACCATAGACCAATGTAGCAAACATAGTGTCAGGTAGAGAGGGCCTATTCTTGGAGACAATAAATTCTTCAGTGAGACCTATGCCCAAGAACCATTACCTGTGATGCATAGGTATCATCAGGTGCTGTGTTTTAGCTCACCAGGAACCAAATATCAGAGCTCGCTGGAAGCAGGAAGTACCTCTGCTGGCTCAAAACAGCTAAACCTCACAGTTGCTGTCTGGATCATTCGTATTGTCACAGAAGTCTGTGCCCTGAGAATACTCAGTCATTTAGGGAACTCTTAATGCTAAGATACCAAGGAGGGAGGAGAGGGAGAGAAGAGGGAGGAAGGGAGTGAGGGAGGAAGTGAGGGAGGGAGAGGGAGAGGGAGAGGGAGAGAGAGAGAGCAAAAGCAGCCCCCCGAGACACTATGTAAGTCTCTTCCTGGTTTGGCATTATAAGCTTCATGTAAAATCAAGATTGCTATGCACACACAAGTAACAACAACCAAACAAACAAACATCACAGACTAAAACAAACAAAACCAGGTGAGGCCAATGGGATGGCTCAGCTAGTGAAGCGGCCTACCATCAAGCCTGACACCCTGAATCTGATTCCAAGAAGTTACATGTGAAAGCAGAGTGCCTACTCCAAGTTGTCCTGTGACATACACACATATGACATGGTCTGCACGCATGCATACACACATAGACAAATGATTAATAGATAACAGGTAGGTAGATAGATGGACGAACAGATGGATAAACATATATTTTTAAGCTGGATTGTCTAAACTTTAGCTTTAATCTGCCAATAAAAATTTTAATCAAGAAATGCATCACATTTTACCCCAGAGTCCTGGAAACCCTCTTTTACTATGAACATTCGTTTACTACCACTTGTAATACTTTTGTTCTCATTCCCCAATTACTTTTCTGAAAATTTAAAACATTTTTATCTTTTGAAACTCACAGGTATATAACTGTCTTAAAGGTGTGTGTATGTATGTATGTATATATATGTATATATATCACATATATTAATATATTCAATGTATCCTAGTCATATCTGCTTCCAATTTTGTCTCCTGGAAGTTTGCTCTTAAGGCAGCTGAATTTCGCAAACTGTATAACTATGCCACCAACACCTGCAATGAGGTATAATGGGTTCAAAAATCAATAATCTGCTATTTATTAATGGAAGTTTAAAAGCATAATTTTGAATTTGGGAGTTAGTTTTCTCTGTTTCCATTATCAGCTATGCTTCAGAAAATTAAAAAAAAAAATACACAGAAGAAAAGGAAATAGCCATGGCTGAGATATCTGCATATTATTTATTTTTGCTATTTCTACACAGAAGAAATATGCTTTTGTAAATGATGACAGAAACATAAATGATGAGATAACTCATATATGGTTTTCACTTAAATGGAATGGATGTGTGTGTGTGTGTGTGTGTGTGTGTGTGTGTGTGTGTGTCCCGCTCCCAGCCCCAACCCCAGAGAGCTGACAATTACTAATTGGTCATGAGGGAAACAACCTGCACTATCTGCAGTCAGTTGCTTTCTCCACACTCAAAGGAAAGGAAAGGGCTTAGCAGCCCCTTCCTTCACTGATTTTAATGACTGCAGAATGACCAGGTTACAAACTTGAATGAATCTCTACTCTCCTCACTAATGACATTTAAAAGATGTCTTTACGTCCCCACGTTAGAGTCATTTAGCAAGTATTCTGCTTGGCAAAGACCTCAGGCAGATGGAAGCTATAGACTGAACACACAAGCCAGAATCAAATGGACTGGAAGAACTAGGAGACTTGTGGCTCTGAGGAATGTAATTCATGCAGAAAAGCGTTGTCAGAGCAGGGCCAGGGAACCTCGTGGGAAGAAAGCAAAATAAACAGTTCAACAAAGAAAACAAAGACTGGCCAATGGCCTTTTCTAAAGCTTGAGTACACTGAGACTTCAGTGGGTGCCCACGAAAAGGCTGCATCAAAGAAGATCCTTGCAAAGCAAACAGACCTAGGAAGGAGGCTTCCCTCCCTGGACACACTGCGGGAGGGACTGCACTCTGCCTTTCCTTCCCATTCAACCTCCACTTCTTTCAAGGGAAACCTCTCCTCCCCACAAACAGAAGCTGCAAACAGTGACCCACACAACCATGTCTTTGCCTAGAATGAAAGGTGGAAAGGTGTAGAACTCAGCCCAAGTTTATTATTACGCAATGGACATTTGCTTCAGATCACAGAAGTAAACCACAAAAGTGAGCATAAAAAGGAGCCAGTCAGGTCAGACACTTACAGCATGCTGCCTACCTCTCATGAATGAGAAGCCACTTCTGAAATGTACAAGGACTTGCAGAGAGTATATGAAATCCACAACTGTCACTTTTGCAGTGGTGAATGCCATACGCCAAGGCACAGAGCAGCTTCGTGAAGCAGCTCCTCCTTGCTTTAGTTGCACAATCCATCAATTCCTAGAGCATCTTCAGATGGGGGAACATTCATTCCCTCTATGCAATGGTAGTATGTACTACTACAGACCTATCCACAAAATCAGAAGAGCCCAGAGTTTGGTCATTTAAACAAGATTAAAAACAGTTCAAGCTGATCTCTTTACTTTTCCTGACTACTTCCTTTAAAATGGAAAACCATGCAGTCTCTGAGTGGGCTGTGTGTGTGTGTGTGTGTGTGTGTGTGTGTGTGTGTGTAGTAATATAATGAAGACTCGTGAGAAGTTAGATAGCCTATTAAGACTTAGGTTGTAAACTGTTCCTGGAAATTCCCCCAGATGTTTACAGAGCATGCTGAAAACAGTTCAGGCTAGAAATATGGGGAATTTACTCTTTGGAGGAGCTAGAGTTTAGTTTATCAGTAAAAAGCAGTTTATAGTAAGCTAGGAGAGCTTTCCTCGTGTGCAACATAAATCATAGTAACAAGTTTCAGTGATTTCTATTGTCAATGGAGGAAAACATTTATGTGGCTCCCACCTCCCAGCATCATGATAGGACATACTGTTTGCTCTCTTGTACATTTGGCAGTTTTATATATTATTAGAACACATTTCAATGAGACTGGCTCTCCTTTAGTGTCTAACTTACCTCCCAGGAAATAAACGATGCATATAGCATGTGACATAGCTGTAAGCTTAGCCCTTGCTACCTGGAGTGGCTCAAACCAGAGCACCAGGCACCTTAGAAACAATTTTCAGGTGTGGGCCTAGCACTGAAGGACTTCTATTGATGAACCTTCTAAAATGCCTTTAGTAGTTTATGAGGTCACACTTTCTGTGGGTGTAATTGTGTATCAGTCCTGCTGTGCTGGGAAAACACCTTTTCTTTGGACTTCTCTCCACCTCTAGCCCTAACCATCTTTTCTCTTTTCTTCCACAAAGATCCCTGAGCCTGGAGGGGAGGAGCTGTGATAAAGACATCCTATTTAGGACTCAGTGCTCCAAAGTCTCTCATTCTCCACCATTGTTCACCAGAGGGTCTCTGTGTTAATTCCCATCAATAGCAAGAAGCTTAGCCAGACAAAGCCCCAGCAGGGAGAAGTGGACACAAAGTCCTACCCCTAACCAAGAAGCCATTTGCAACTGACACCTGCTGGGAGAGGGAACATCCAATGGAGTGATGCTGGCTATAACACACTCCAGGGCAAGCCTTATGCTTAGGAGTGGTTGGCCAACACAAAGCAGTCATCAGGATTTTTTTGTTTGTTTGTTTTTGTTTTATCTGTTTGTTTAATGTGCTTTTTTGTTTGTTTTGGCTATGTGAGTTTTTTCTTCCTTTTTCCCCTTTCTTTTTGAGAGAAAGAAAGAACATGAACTTGTTGGTAGGGTATCTGAGAAGAGAAGAGGAAAGATGTGAACAAAAATATATGATTTTCTCTGAAAATGAAGACAATTTGTCCTACTGCATTGGCATATGTGATTTACTCTAGCATTTGCTCAGATCTTTAGACTGAAGCCAAGCTTGTGTTCTTGTAACAGTCCCAAGTGAGAACTTGGTCATGAATCCATCCCTCTACTTGTATAACAAAGTTTCCAGTACCTGTGACTTTAAACATCTGAGATGCCACTTAATCCACAATATTAGGCAGCTTGTGGCTATGGGTCATAGGACTTCGTTCTTTCCTAAAAATGCACCTTTGTGCTCTATGGCAGCTCCTGCCCTACAATCTTTTCTTTTCTCCTGCTATGTAGACAAAAAGGACACAGAACTCAGGCCACAGAGATGGCTCAATACTGGTTAGCTTTCATAGTGCTGAAAGTAAAATATAAGCTCCTGGAGGAGAAAAAATAAGCATCAATCACACCTCCTGTAATTTGCAATAATGCCTGGCCTGGCAATACCTGCCCACTGGTACAACAGTGGTGCAAACATCATGGGAGTCTGATTAGATTTAAGTCCCACTCAACAAGATGAGACCCATACCAGGCACATTATCAATCTACGAACCTATGGCCAAATGAGTCATAGGCCCTAAGGGAGAACCTAACTACTATTATGTTACTAAACAGACACAACATTAAACTGACTCCTAATGACTTATCTTTATACCCACAGGTCAATGCATCTATCAAACTTCATCCGAGAAGCTTCTACTTGCAGTAACTGGCATTTAACATAGCAACTCACAACTGTAGAGAATAAGAGACTTCAGAATTCTCAGCACTAAAGAGAACATATGCATCCTCCCCTGCCTTCCCCTGCCCCATCCAAGATTCAAGGATCACTGCAGAAACAGGGAGATAGAGTGAATGCAGAGCCAATGTATGACTACAGCTAGCAAAAGCTTTTGGACAAAGCAGGACAGCTTTGCAACAGCATAGCAAAACCCGTGTGATACCAAACAAGACTAAAGCCCCGCATGGAGAAAAGAGTTGGGCACACAATCCCACTTCTTGCTGTGGAGCTACAAGCAACTGTTAGATGCTGGGAGACAGAGACACAGTTTTCTTTAAGAGTAACTCCTGGTAAATCAATCACACATCCTGAGCAGCACAAATTGGTCTTGAGGGAGGAGGGAACACAAAGTTGAATGGGGGTGGACCTAAGAAGTTAGGCAAGGGGAGTGAACATAATCCAGTCACGCTGTAGTCTCAAAGAACTAATACATTTTTAAAGTTAGAAACAAAGTTCTTTTAAATAAGTACAGAGGGGCGAGGGGCAAGGGGCGATGGATCACTAGATTTAGTTTTGTACTTGATGTTTTTCCACCTCAGAGTCTAATGTTCTTGTCTGTGTTCCTCCAGAGTTTTAAAACTTGGTGCATTGACTGTCACTATTCCAGCTAAGTCAAAACAACAAAACTGCAATGTAATGATGCCCATACCTGTTCTGGCATGCAAAACAAAAATGGCAAAGATTAGGTATCAAAATTTTCCAGCATGGTTAGCTGACAAATGTTCTGTGAAAACACGCTACCTCACTATACATTTTTTATCTGTTCATTTTTAGTGTGCTTGGATTATCCAAGAGGCAAAACTCTAGCTAATTTGGCATTTAGTATTCAAAGAGTTCACGAACCATTACTAGAATCATATATGCTAACATTTTATTTTCCTGGTGAATGAATTTCCCTGGGGGTAGGTATGGAGATATAGCAGTAATAAGAATGAATGGCAGGCAGCCCTGTGTTCTGGGTCCTTGTTTCCCTGGAGAAAGGACTTAAATGAACTTGCTGGGCGGCTAGAGGAAATGGCCTGTCTTTGGTTAGTGCAAAGTGTACTCTTATACCTAAGACAAAGATGGGCACACAGAAGCGCTGGGCTCAGCTCCAGTTGGAGCAGTATTTGTGTTGTAAAACTCACTTCTAAGTGTCTTCCCATTGGGATAAATTTTGTTAATGTTCAATTTTATAGAACTCATATTTTGAAAAATAAATAAATGAATGCAGTAAATTTCTGTTTTCTTTGAAGGCAGCCTTAACATGAGTGGAAGCATTGTACTCAAAGAAAAAAGTCGGTTACAGTCCAGTACCTCCCAGGCCCCCACAACAGGTTTGACAGCAGCCTCTATAGAGTCGGCAGCTTCCGGTTCAGTGACCGTGAATGCCTCAGTCAATATCTGCTCCAGACCGTGTTGCTGAGCGCAGCACAAAGAACACAGGAATTTTTACCAAGAAGCTGCTGCTCAGGCTCAGAGAATGTGAGCTGTAATTAGGGACTGCTTTCTCTGCAACTGAGGAGCAGATTCAATAATTCAGTCATTAGAAATACTGCAAAGCAGAAGAATTATACAATCTGTTTAACGTAAAGTAAAATGTGTACTGGTTGATCAAAATTTATGCTGCCTACCCATCAAATTTTTAAAAGGTTAGGAGGTGACAATCCCATCCTCAAGCCAATGGTGGGGGCTGTCCGTGAATGTCAATGATAAACTTATCCTGAAGGTTCCAGAAATTTTCTGTTTATTTTGAAAAATTACAACCCAACATTTAACTTATTTTTTTTTTTGAACTGAGAAGACATATAATGAAAACTCTCAGAACAGTGTGGAAATGACTGCAAGTTCATGTAAATTACAATGCACAGCTGTAGTCGGGTGAGGCTGGAGAGAGTGCTGTTTTAAAATGGGGCTGACAACTTTAGCATCTACTGTCCCCAGGTCATACTTTTCTCCATGGCAGTTTCCTATGCCTTACTGTTAAAAGTTGCTGTAGAAACAGTACACAGTGGATGTCACTGTGTTCCAATAAAACTGTACTGGGAAACACAGATGGTGGTCAGGCTTGGCCTAGAGGCTGCACACTAATTTAGGTGGTTGTTCTCATTAGAACTCTGGTAAGAAGACATCCAAGCAGGAAGGCATAAATGAGGAAGCAAGCAAGAGTGTCTGAAGGAAAGAGGTTCCAGGCAAATAAACACTGAGACCAAGTTAAGGAGGCTTGAATTCTACTGGATATACCAAAGTAAGTGCTGGTTATTTATGCATGGTTTAATGCAGACTTGACAAAAGTAACTAGGTACCACACCTGTGGCTGGATATGTAAACTGCCCCATTAGCCTCATATTCTACAGCAGTGCACACTAATGTCAAGTTTCCTAGCTCTAGAGAAACTTTTAAATCAAAAGGCTCGACATGTATGAAGCTTTTATAGCACTCCTCTGTATGGTCATGTTTTCATCTTGGCATGCTGCAGAAGCCAGTATCAGATGCCCACCCCTTCCCACAAGTGCTGATAGAATTAGTTAAGTGAAACCCAGGCCTACAAAGTGCATGGTGTTCATTTTTAGTAGCCTATCAAGGAGTGTGGAATCTCATCCCTAAACTAAATAAAATATAGGCTTGGCCCTCTCCAAAGCTGCATACATTCTTATGTTTGGATGCCCATAAGCTTAAAATGGGGCTAATTATAAAACCTCCATCACAGGATTGTTTTAAGTATCACATTGGATAATTATAGAAAGCCTTTAAAACTTTAAGTCATCAGCATTGGCTGTGGTCATTATTATGTATTTTTCCCATGTAAATTCTTTTTGTTCTTTTTCCATGAAATTCTGATATTCGTAGTATAACTAGTACCCAACTGCAAGGAGACAACAAATCTCTACAACAGTAGCTGATTTACTATGGAGTGATCAACTTGGCTTTATCATTGCAATAGGAACTTTGAATAGAATCTTAATAATCAAGAATTTTGATTTTCTCACTCCTGAGTGTGCTAGCTTTATCAGCATGGGGAAACATACACCAACAAAATGAAAAATGAAAATGAAAATTAAAATGACAGCAGCCTAACAAACACCAGTCTATTGCCATCATTAAAAACAATTACAATTACTTAGGAGCCACAGGATGTACAGCACAGACTCTATATGTGTAACTAACAGTCTTTTGCCTTGAGAAATGTAATTACAATGTAGTTTTTTACTTTTTCTATGTGAGAAGGTAGGGGTATTCGTGTTGCTACACTACTCAATGTAATCTGGTGTTATTACACTTTGCTAGTCTCAGAGGCATGTATGGTAGATCACTGGAGGACATACTTTTCTTTCTTCATTTTAAATTATGCTATTAAAATATTCCAAACCAATTATGCTCCAAATATGATTCTTTCTAAATCACCATATCTTAGTGAAGAGTTCCCTCTGAATGAAGTGGAACCACTATTTTGCATATGCACCCATCATAAAGTTTTAAGTAAGGGGATAGGCTGAAGGCTTCTTTTGAATAAATATTATATACACTCCCAATAAACACATTTAGCACTAACACTGAATTCAGTGGAATGCAGGGAGACTAGCAGGCAGAATAGCAGCCCTGGATATATACTTACTGTTTCTTCCTCTAGATATTTACCATAATGGTGTCTTTTCTCGCACTTCCTCTCTCTGGAAAGTAATGCATGCAATCATTCTCCAAACTTGCTGCTCACCTTCTGCTCTCAAGCCTAAAAGGCTGTCTAATGGGAAGTGTGGGGGGGGGGGAGTCTTCCTTGTCCCAGTGTACTCTATTTCAAAGCTAATATTAATGCTCTTCCCTGTACTTTCTCTCCAGGCAGCGGGAGGTGGGCCACTTCTTGTGAAAAGAATAGCCCCTCTTACAGTGATTGCAGTGAGCTGGGCAGCTCCATGCGAGCCACCTTGACTCAAGGAAAGGAATCATGAGAGCTCCCTTCTCACTAGACAGTGAAGAGAAAGCAGCTTCTCTAAAAGGTATGAGTAAAGTGGAAGGTGACTTACAGCAGCATGTGTGTGCTGGCTGGAGATGCGACCTAGTGAGGTGCTATTCTCACCCACAGCACGAGGCAAGCAGAGTGCTCAGTTCCACTGGCAAGAAGATCAGATCAGTGGGGCTTGAATTATTGCAATGGATTAGTAACTAAGGACTCAGCTTTGGAAAATGAATTGCGATCTTAGTATAAAGCAAGGGAGAGTCCAAAATCTAATTCATACTGCTTCATGAATGAGAAAAACTTGGCTCAAAAGAGTTTTTACATTCAGAATAGACCCCAAAACATCCTGGGAACAATGAACGTGAATGAAATCATACTGGAATTCAAAACACTTTATAATTTGGGTTTCTAAAAATACATCATGTGTACTTTGAAAAAGAGGCCTGATCAAGTAAGTTCCAACACTTAAAATATACACACACTCAAAACGCAAAAGCACAGTCTTCACTGCTGTAGAAAATAGTCACTTTAAAATGTGAGTGTATTCTTGAGGAGTGAGATATATTCGACCAAGTGGCTACATTTTCAAAGAAGTGTAAGAAACTGGTAGTAAAGTTGTAGGCTAGAGGGCTTTAAGACCCCTCAGAATGACCCAGGCCAATGTAAACAACTCAAGCCAAGAAACAGAGAGAAGACTCAACAGAAACCATATGAGCACTGCTTCACTGTGTCTGTGTTCAGGTATGTCACTCACTGATGCACCAAACTAGCTCAGTAATATGCTGAGTGAACTTTGGTGTCTTCTCTAAAACATTGTGCTTCTCTACACACAGAATCTGTGATCATAACAACATGGAGAGGAAGAGACATTGCAATGTTAGTTGGCCTCAAGCCCTGGTGAATTTATTCAGAACAACTCAGGAGACGGGGAAGGAGATCTCGTATTTAGTGTGTAAGAACTATTTGAATGATGTAAACATGATAAGGTAATTATCCATTTCATGAAACAATTTAATGCGGCAATCTACAGACAGAGATGATACCTATACTGTGACTCACTTATTATACTTTTTAAATTTAAACTCATAGTTTTGAGCTAAAAGAAATTCCAAGAAATCTTACATTATTTTGAGTACTGTATTATAAGCCATTTAAATTTCTATACTTAGGCTACCCTGCTCATCCATAAAGTGGGGGTAACGACGTGACAGCAAGGAGGTAAGCTAAAGGCATTTCATATGACAAACTCAGCTTTTAAGCATAAGCTGACATATTTCCGTACATATTTATAAGGCTTCTTGGTTATTATTAGGCTGTAATTGCAGTTGTTCTAACACCTAATAAGCCACGGTTGGAAAAACAAAAGCAGGTTAATTTGTGATTTCCTCTACTCATTCAGAGGCAAATTAAGTGTCAAACAGCTAATACAGAACATATTTCATTTTATGAGATTTTAATTTAATTCTGCACCATATCATTGATGCCTTAATATAGGGTGGTTTATCTAAAAAGAGGGGCAATTTATAAACCTTTTCAATAGAATCTTTAATGATGGAATATGATAGCATAATTACCGTAGTGCCTGCCATCCTTCTAAACACTGGTCTGTCGGCGTTTCCAACAACACAGATCCTTGTTTGGCAGAGACTTATAATTTAGTTTCTAAAGTTGGCACCAGAAGGACAATTGTGTTTACAAAATAATGAGAATATCTCCAAGTTTTATCTTCTTGTAATTAAAAATATTCACTCTAAAAGCTTAGTAAGCTCACTTGATTTCATTTTCTAGAAGACAATTTAAAGGCAAGCATTTTGGAATTCAAATTCTGGAAAAGATACTTTTATATTTTACAGTTACTACTTTGAAGACTTTGGAATATGGGCCACATTTGCTATCAAAATACCCAGGTTTAACAATCACAGGTACACCCTTATCACCTGTCAAAAGGGGTATAGGCAGCTAGGGTCATCATGGAGTTAAGACCAGAAGAAATTTTGGGTCCCATATACATTAACTCTGAGCATGCATTTAGAGAGCTAACCTTTGCAAAGTGCATGCATGATTGTTCTTTTATTGAGTCCTTCCTAGAAAGTAGATTGCTTCATTTCAAAAAAGTGAAAGGACCATACCAAGGGGAATTTGCCAGAGTCTACAGCACAAGTGAGAGGCAAAACCAAAGGATAATTCAAGCATCTTGATAGCTCTGCCACCACCTTAAAGACTGGACCAGCTTGACTGTCCACTGAACACCATTTATATGTCTGTCATACACTGAGAACTTTCCACAAACTAGCAAAGAGCAAAAAGAAAGCCACAACAATAAGTAGGTACACATGAGACGCTACAGACACAGACTCTGGGATAATATGAACATGAGACACGGCTCATCATGCAAAGGCATTGAAGACAATGCAATAAGTGTCATGCTACAAAAGGTGTGGAGATGTGACTTGCTCTAAATTCTACAGCCAATGTTATAAGCTCATTATTCACCCAAGGATCTGCTAGGACAAGCTCAAGTGGAAGAATCCTAGAGAACTACAAACAATAGATCCATGTTCCACACCCACAGCCACAACATTCTCTCAACCATTGGTACTGTCAACCAACCTCTGTATCACAACTGTGTGATAATTATACATGTAGGGTGTTCAAGAACAATTTAGTCAATTACTGCTGAAGTATCTTAAAACTTGGCTGAAAAATAACAAAGCACTGGGAATCTCAGAAAGCCCAGCTCAGAGTTATATCTGAAGGAAAAGTCCATGGTCAACTCACAGCTCCTCTACAGACGACTTGTGTCGTCTTTACTATGAACTCAAGTAGGGCCTAGAACATACAGCAGGGGCTAAAGGAGGCTTTGCTATTACCATAATTCTGCTAGAGAACCAACAGGTGGAGTTTTTAATTGATAACTTTCTATTTGAATTTACTTCTAAAATGAACTATAATAAGTCCAGAGGAAAGAGTTTGGCATATTATTTAAGGTCAGTTAAAAAAAAAATCTCTAGGACATGGTTTTTGAAAGAGTGAAGGACTCCCAGATTCTGCAGAAAATCTTATTAAATTACTTCATCAGAAAGACTCAAATCTGAGAGGAGCTAGCCACCTTTGTCTCTAACGCATGTATGATCTAGATACAAGCATAGAACCCCTTCTAAGATCCATGTGGTCCCGTCCACAGCAAACAGATTCTGTAAGACCAGGCAAGTTATGTGTCATCTTGCAAACTCACAATTACAAATCCACTTCCCTTTGTGTAGGAGAACTTCAGTTGATCCTTTGGTTTTATGTGAGTGTACTTTTAGCAGGCTTCAAAAACCCTGTAAATACTTGCTTGTGTTCCAGTAAAAGTCAACAGAAGAATAAGTCACAAGTTCTTGCATTTTCCCTCTGTAAATACCCACTTCTTCTGCAACGCTCACAGAGGTCTCAATGCAGATTTATTACTCACCTCCAGGCAAATCCGAACTGAAATTACAATTCAGTAATGGCGGATGGATCCAAAAAGCAGTTGGTAAAATATTATATGTGTACTTGGGCATGCAGTTAGAACTGTTAATATCAATTAATTCTGCTCACAGAGGAGGACTTGTTTTAAAACAACTTCATTTTTCTTCAGCATACCATGTAATTACACAGCTGTAACTAATAGTCAGAGGGATGCAATCTAGCATCTATATAACCAGCATTATTCTTCAAAGTATTATTCGTGCTTTTCTAACTCCACTGTCTCAGAACAGAAGGTGATTATTACATATGACTACATATGTATCAAGGCCATTAGCAGGGAACAGCCCCTTGTGGAGAGTGCAGCCAATTATTATAGTATATGACAGTTTTCTGGATGGTACTGTAGAACACTGTTCTGTTAGTTTGTAAATCCACGGTTCTTGTTCTTTCCCCTCAATCAAGTGAGATAATATTTATTTCTATGAAATTTGCTTTTTCTTTGTCTAATACATTTTATACACATTCTTTTCTTTTATCTTGTGTGAATCATGTGCTCCATTACATTTGCCATTTTGTTTGGGTGATGTTGGCATCAATCAAATGACTGTTGGTATATACACCATGGGGACTCTGAAAATCCTCCATAAATGTTCCATTTTTATTCATTATAATCACTGGATCAGAACTTTCACATAACAAAAATTTTAGCACGTAGAACTTCAGACCTAAATCACAAGCATACACATATTATAAGTGGTAAACTTCCATTAAGGTTTAGCTTTAACCCTTTCACTTAAAGTTTACAACTCACAGCTATTTGAAGACAGCAAAATATTAGACAACAGTTGCCAGCTAAAGCATGTGACAGGCATCCCCAAAAAGCACAGGTCTGACTCAGTATATCTAGGAACAGACAGACCTTTCCCAGGTTTTAAGTGTAAATCTTACACTGTTATCACACTTTCAAAGCCCAGAGGACATGCATTAAGAGTCAATTTAATAAATGGGCAACATTTTAATACTTACACATGTAATGGAGGAATAGGAGATGGATCATAATGGTAACGGCCCTCATGATGTCTGGCATCAATTGGTACAGGAGGATGGAAGGCAGGGAAAAGATGAGGAGGGTCTGAAAAGGAAAGAAAGTATACCTTACATAAAACGAATACTTTGTGATAGCATTTCAACTCAAGACAACTTCACTGCATGAAATCTCTTTTAAGAATTTCAAGAGCTGAGACCAAAGAGATGAATCAAGAGAACTTGCTGCTCTTGCAGAGGGACCGGAGTTTGATTCCTAGCACCCATGTCCAGTGGCTGAAAACCCCTTGAAACTCCATTTCCAAGGATCTAATGCCTTTGCGTAGCTTCCATGGGAACCTATAATCTTATGCACACAGCTCCATACAGACACACACTTACACATAATTAAAAATATAACCTTAAAAGTGAATTTCTAGGATAGTTATTGGAAAGTGAATGAAAACACTCACTGCCATACTATAGAAATATGACTAGGCAAATAATACAAACATGCTCTAGAGAAAGTAGAGACTATGAATGTACCTAACCCTTACCAGAAAAGCAAGAATAAGAGGGAAAGCCTGGCTTCCTACTCTGGAAGGAAGGTTTCCCAGAGAGAAGAGAAGCAGGAGACACAAAACCAGGAAGAAAATTATATTGTCAAGTGAAATTTTAAATGAATGCACTACAACATATTAATGTATTAGTGTCATGCCCTTGGTATTTTTTTAAAGGTGTTCTTCCTATGGTTTCTTCTGATATCTATGTATATACATTCACATACATATACATGGTTTTAAAAATTAAATGTATATTTCTTTGGCCTAAGTTATGCCTTCAAATTTCCTTGTCTCTGCAAGTCTGACCTGCTATATAAATTGAAAAGAACTCGAATGGGTTTTATAGCAAGAAGTATGACTTATAGTTTGTACTGTTTTGTCTAAGTTCCAAGGAATTAAATAAAAGACACCAAAACCTGTCCCTTTAGCACCAGTGCTAAGTGATATTACAGTAAATATGCCCAAACATGATCCTTAAATACTGCCCTTGAGCACTGGCACACACAGCAGAGCATTCCTAGGGACTGCCGTGCACAGCAATAAACCTTAGAATGGTACCCAGCTACTTCAAGGTTTCTGAAATTACAATTAGCAAGTTTAAAGGCAAGTCAAACAGATGCCCAATAAGCAGGTTTTGTGCAACCAGATCAGTTACTGGAAGGTACAAAACCAGGTAACAAGGTCTGGGAAACTGTGCCAAGTACAGCAGACAAGTGTGTGAAATGGACCTCCTGAGTCAGCAACGATGAACACTGACTAAGAATGCCAAGTAATAAAAGTTAAGTGGACATGGTGACTATTACACTATAGAATCCAAAGGAATCTAATTTTATTCCCTCTAGATCCACCTCGTTCACATTTTTTTCTCAATCCTTCTTTTAGAATGTAAGCTGTGCTCCCCCTTTGGGTGGGGGAATCTCCTTGCAGCATTCCTTTAAAGATCTAAGTATACTTTACAAAAAAACAGGAGAGAAAAACTGTGAGTGTGCACTGACTGAACACATGTGGCCCACTACGGAGAGGCCCCAAACTGCATTTTCGCTAGTATCCCACAATGGTCGAAACCTAGAAAATAGTACAAGGGGGTCTATGGACCGAGCAATGCCACTTACTCAATGAGTTTCTATTGTAGTATCAAGCAAGGAGGGAGTGAACAGCTTAGAAGCAGAGAAGGAATTAATTTGGCATTATCAAATCAGTGTCACTGTGGTATCAGATGGGGTCATCTGATCACTTGTCATGTTTCACACAAGGCATAAGTCCAGATTGAAAAAAAAAATCGGTTGTGTTTTAACAATTAGTATTCAACGATGGAAGCCAGTTCTCCTTAATGATGGAAGCATCATTAAGCTTGCTAAATTTGAGTTTATCAAACAAGTTTATTCAGCCATGTGGCAAATTTACTGTCACGCTTAACTCAGAAATCCTGAGATGAAAACCACCCTATGGAAAGGCAAAACACCCTAATTTATTTAAACAGTTTTGATGAAAGCTGTCTTATCATCCTCCTTAAGACAACATGGAACAGTCTTTGAGACTCATTGGAAAGTTTCATTCTCACTGAATGTGTCTGAGACTTTGAATTTTCAAACAAACCCACAATAATCACAATCAAACCTATAAAGACAGGTGACCAACAAATATAGGCAGTCTCCTGTTCCTATCCACACCAAAACAGGCTTGGCTCTGCAACACCCCACCCTGTGCATGTTATCAATCTTGGAAACAAAAGGAACACATTTAGTGGAACTGTGTGGGAATGGCTCATCTGAAGGGCTTCTCAGATGTGCCTATCTAGGGCAGCACTGAGACAACTGTGTTGGAGTTGGAACGTTAGAGTTTTACTCCCTACATTTCAGTTCCTGACTGTACCGTTAACATTAACCCACCAGATAAGGGGGTACATTTTGTTGTTTCCATGTGGGTAGCAACCATGAATTATGTCTAAATTCAACACTGTGTTTCACACACAGAGACATGAAGTGTGTAAAGGTATCCATATTTAACAAATACCTCCCATATCCAAGCAAAATGTCATTACCTTTTATATGAATATGTATAATGAAGTTGCAGAGATTATGTACATAGGAAAGGGGACCAAACAGTTAACCCAATAAAATTAAGAGTACCAAGTGAGTGTCACAGTTCCTTCCCTGTGACAGCGTACAACTCGGACTACTGACCTTGATGGCATTTTCCCATCTTGTCACTTTCAAAAGTCTCATTGCAGTTTTAGTCATGGAAGGAAAATATCAAACACAACAGATGACATCCTCACCTGTTAAGTTTATAGAGTTTTGCAAGTATGAAAGTTAATTCTAAGTCCATCTTGCAGCACTGTTTACATTAAGCTCAAGGAAACGTAAGAATTATTCATTCCTGAATTGGGTCTAAATAAAGAACAGAAACTTAATAGATGTGATGCTAATGTGACCATAAGACAATTGGCTGGTGTTTAGTGCTTTGCAATTCATATGCTTTCCTACTGATTTAGTTTAAACAGAATTTTCTGGACTGTTGAAGCCCATGTGAACAGTTTGAACTTTTATTGTGTGTTCATGGAAATCACCCTCCTAAGCCACTTTTTGGCAACTGGGAAAGACAACCCCTCTTCTGATTCAAAGCATGCTTGAAATAGCCTGAAATGATAAAGAATAAAATTAAGGACAGGCACCGCTCTAACATGTGGAAGTGACCCCAACATTCCTCAGAAGACCATCCTGAGTCCAAAACTCCGGCCTCACCTTGCATCTTGGTCTGTTGTTTCTATGCACAAGCAGCATATTCCATCACAGACCCAAAAAGCTATCCAAGAAAACCCACAACACAAGAAAAGGTTCCCGTTGCCTGCAGCCATCATAATCGGCCACCTTGAGGTTTATTTTTTTACACATGAGCAGTGCAGCTAGGCTGCATCATAACTCAATATATGTGTAATATGTTATAGCACCATAGCCATCTTTTGCCCTAGGATGTGACAAAACACTCTGTGATGACTTCTCCAAAGTCAGGCGAAAACTGCTGAAGCAGAAGGAAGTGCCACTAAACCTGGCTACCTCCTATTTATCATACAATTTCCTGACTGATGGTTCCACAAACCAGCTGTTAAGTGCTGTGTACTCTGCTGTCAGCAAACTAACGCGCTAAATGGAAGACAGGGAGAATAATGCGGCGAACTGGTAGAATCAATTTTACCAAGAGAATTAAAATTCTAGCAGGTAGGGGTGGGTCTCCAGAGCCGTGGTGAGCAGTGGAGTGCACTATAAACAAGCATGGCTGCAAAGATAATTTATTACAGATTTGCATAAGGTTTGACTGTAGTACCAGAGGCCTCTTATACTCAACATAGATTTGAAAGGTGTGTCTCACCAGAGTCCTTAGTGTAAAGGGTATGTAATTGGCGTATATACCTTTAAATAGAAGTGCATGGTAAAAATATTTGAGCTGGGTAGAGTTGTCAGTATTCAGCTTCACATTGCCTGTCATCATGCTAAAGTATTAGGAGGTTCATTCGAAATGAGAGGCACTGAGTTTGAGGTCTCTTCATAAGAGCATGGGTTGAGCATAAAACCTACCGCCAGGGAATAACCAAGGATAGATACATGGAGACTGAACTTCAGTTGCAGTCCTCTCCCAAGAAATAAATTTTAGTATCCTCAGGCTATCAGATCTCTTGGATGCCATCCTGGGAAACCGTCTTTTAAGGTTTGAAATTTACATACAAAAATTGTAGATTAAAAAAAGAGAGATCAAAGTCAACTCAGTTCGTGCCCTGAAGGAGTAATTCACCAAATGATGCCAGAGTGGCCTGATTGCCCAGGAGGCAGTAGATGAGAAATCAACAGAAGTAAATGGCCAGGTGCAGAAGTCCTCCTGGTTGATATAGATACCAAAGTGGTCTGGCTTGGGACTTTCAAGACCAAAGCTAAAAATGCTATACTTGATATTAGTCACCCCTGTACTTGCTGTCAGTAAAAAGATCATTAAAGGGATTCACAGGCTTCTGTGTTGAAATCCTCTGTACTAAATTCAATAAAAATCCCCACCCCATATAAAATAAGGTCTTAAGTTGGGTAAGAGGGAAGAATCAGGGAAGGAAAAACAAAAGCAAAGGAATGATAGAAGCACCCCAGACCTTACCACAGTTTCGTTTGAACTTGAGGTATATTCAGTCATCATCTCTTCCAGGGTCCAATGGCACAGACATTGTAACAACTGACTTCAGGATCCAGACAGATTCACTAGTTCAGAGTCTTGCTATTCGTGCCTTTGGACACCATGGCACCAAGGAGAAATTGATGTGGCCCCTCAGGAGACATTCTAGATACTTTACCACAAACCTTAAGTCTTGAAAAAGACAGTCTTTGTTTCTCTATGGTCTGCTGAGAGAAACCTAAGGAGTCCAACTGCATATGGATAGAATAGGCCTGTTCAGTATCCCTGTAGCATCACTTCACAGAACTTCCCATGAAGCCCCAAGATCCTGTTCTTAAATGTATGCTGTATAGAGTTTGAAACTTAGAAGTTTCATGTTTATACAGCACAAGGTGATGCAGAAGAACTAATCACATGCACCCAGCAGATGTAGCGTTATGTGATAATATTATTTATGATCAAAGGATACAATGTCATGGAAGTTTTAAGAAATCGTGGCTCTACTTATTGTAGAAATTGTGTATGTGTTCCCAAAGAATCTGTTTGTCACTTCAAGCATGACAGAGGCTTAACTTGGAGAGTCAAGGCAGAAAGGATCTGGAACTATCATACAGTTCAACCTTTGTAACTAAAGTTTTAATGAAATACTGCCTTGCTCCTTCATACACCTGTTAGCCACACTCACACAACAATGGTACAACCTTATTAGATATAGCACAGGGTCCACAAAACTGAAATTTACAGGAAAGGTTTGAAACACCTGTTATGAGATCATGAAGCAGTTTTCAAAATATTACAGCTCAGAAAACAGGTATCAACACCCCAACCCCTTATTCCAATTTGAAACACGCTTGTTTTACATTTCAATCCCAGTTCTCTCTCCCATCCCTCCCCCCTGCTGCCCCCAATCCCCTGTTCCATCCCCTCTCTACTCCCCAGGGAGGATGGGGCCTTCCATGGGGGATTTTCAAAGTCTGTCATATCATGTGAAGCAGGGTCTAGGCCCTCCCTCGTGTATCTAGACTGAGAGAGTATCCCTCTATGTGGGATGGGCTCATCAATTTTTATATACATATGGAAATCTACTTTAGTGAACTGCTACTACCTAGGCAGAAAACCATCTGCATTGTTCAGGAAGATTTTTAGAGTGAAGCTGTTCATGCCAGCAATACACATCTGGTTTTGGCAAAATCTATAAGGGATAACTGTTAAAATAAATACAAAGAACACAATCAATGCTAAACCCATCAAACCACAAAAACCACTTAGTTTTCCAAGTTTCAATCATAAACTAAGCAAAACAGGCACAGGTTCACACTGAAGGTTGATTAGCAAAACCTAAAACAAACAAACCACCTATTTCCAAAACCCAATAACCTTTTATTTCTGGCAAGTACCTGAAATAAGTAACTTTTATTTCTGACTAAGTTCACTAATGCTGATGGATATTACCCAGTTGCTCAAATGCCAATCCTTCACTATTTCTTTTGTGCAAGCATTTAGGGAATATGAAGTTAATTTAACTGATACTGGAGATCTAACTGCTCCCTACCACGGCACTCTTTATCACATTACAATTCATGTTATGACCTTTAATAGACATAATAGTAGTTTTCTACAAGAAAGTGATGAATGAAACTCTACATGTGATTTGACAAAAGAATCATCAGATTTTATTACCTCAACTGTGTTCTTGGAAAGGAAGAAATGGTTGTTTCTGTCTATTTATGGAAACTTCTACCTTCTCTTGTCAGCAGACTTGAAGGCTTCCCATCTCTAGATCCCATCTATTGGATGCCCAAAGGCATAAAACAAACCATACCCCCAAATAGGCCACCCCGACTCTCTGGAATGTGTCTAGTCTATGCTCCCTCATACAGATATAATCTGTCATAGTTCTGATTTTCAGCTTTCCATGCCAATACAAGGAGGAAGAAAATAACCGGAGAGGCAGCTAAGAGAAGTGTGAGAAGACACACAGCTATTATACCTAATCTTCACACTCACCCAAGGAAATCACATGAAAGCATACAACTCTATTATCTTGAAATATGCTAATAATGGGTTTTTACTGATAATAAATGATCTTGAAAGCTAAAACATAAGTTAGTTCTTAGTGACAAATGCTTTCATCAATATTTTTACAAAGAGAAGTACTTTTTATAGCACAGTTCAAAAGTCAAACCCATAACTACAAAAATATGTATTTGGATTCTGTAAAAAGCAGAGACTGGGATGTGTTCATGACAAGTGACCAGCAATCTTAATTCCACATGCAGAGGCCATGGAGTTAAGGTACTCAGAAGCGGCCTAAGTTAGTTAGAAACCCAGAGATCAGCAAAGGTGATGTCTTGGAGCTGTGCTCTACAAGAAAAGAACCAAACAGAGAAGACCTCAAACACATTTAACACTGAAAATTTAGAATCTGAATGCATGGATATCCTTAGCCACCTTGAGAGCAGCATTTCTAAAGCTTTTTTTATTTTTATTTTTTATTTTTATTGTTCCCATGTCTTATCTGTCTGTATTTCCCAATATCAAGATGAAAGGAAATTGCAGTTCAGATCCACCCCAAGTTCCATAAAACAAGGCCTGGGAAGTGACTGAGAAAGTCTGTCAATCTACCACCAGAACACAGGTGAGACAGGATCACTGTCAGTGGACAGAAATGCAGGCACAGTTATAAGTCCACAACTTCTCTCTCAACCTTACATCTGAAGCAGGAACCTCGAGAACAACCAGGTAACTCACACCCAAGCCTTCCTGGGGAGATCTGTCACAAGGCTCTGGGTGTTGACACTGGCCTCCACAGGTCTACCAAAGAGAATAATGTTTACTAGCCAGAGAGCCATGCATCATTGCAGTCAATGGAAAACCACCAACATCTTGAGTATGCGGGCTGGCAACCATATTTCTCCGTGGTAGAGAACGTGCTTAGCATGCAGAAATACCTAAATTAGTTCCCAATGCTGGGGGTGGAGAATGAGAATTAAAAAAGAAATGAAAGACATATGCATTCTTCTTGTTCAAAATTAGACAAGTTTTTAAAGAATGGGTTATTCTCCTCTCAGCTTAATTTCCACCATTATCCCATTTATCATTCCTGTCAACGATGAGCTAAAGTTCTTCCAATGTATGCCTCAATAACAACAATAACCAAAATGATAGTGAAAATGAATGGAATCTACAGAATATGTTTATGTGTTTGAAGCACTAAAGCCTTTAGACAGCTGATGCCATTTATTTCCTCATATGCCCTGACCTTGAGAATCAAGTTCTATGCAAATAGATGGAAAAACCAGTTAGGGTATTTGTCAGTGCCATATGAGGAAGAGTACAAGGCCTGGGTATTGTTATGACTTCAAAGCCAATGCTCTTAGACAGTTTACTTAACACTGTCAGAGTTTAGGTTTTGTTCATCATTTCTTATTTAAACTATATAGGATCCATATTATCCAGTGTTTAGCTACCTAGAAAAATAGCACATACTTTGACAGAGATTTCATTTATATAATACATTTCATTATATAATACATTTAAATGAAATTAAATTAATGAAATAAATTAAATGAAATATAATTTCATTTAAAATAGTGTTATATTTGTTTGATTGTATTATTAGTTATTGTTTATCAATCACAGCACCTAATTTATAAACTATACTTTACCATAGGCTTCCATAAGGAGCCATGCATTGTATCCTCCATGAATGGGAAGGGGGGTTAACTATTTTCTCCAATCTTACCTAAAGTCCGGAATGGACCTTTGCCAAATATGTAGTGTACAAAGTATCCTACCCATCTCAGTTCAGTATATGCATTGAGGAATTCTAGCCTTGACAGCCTAGCCAACCCTCAGGATCACTGCCTGGCAGTGGGTGTTCCTCAGACAGCCATCTGTGTCCACTGTATATATGTTACCCCATTAGCTGGTAATGAATCTCTCCTGTTTTGGAAATATGAGTATGCAATGCTATGCACAGATTCATGTTTTGAATATTCAATGTACTTTGTAGACATGTTCTGGAAACTGAAGTGCTTCACTAGAGGAAGGAGTTCACTAAAGGACAGAGCTAGAAGAATGCTTTCCCTGGCTACTTCCTGACTGGTTATGAACTGAAGAGCGTCCTTCTACCTCAAGCTCCTACTGCCATGATATTATTTCTAACCAAGTGAGATCAAAGGACCATGGACTGAATCCCCGAACCATGAGGTAAAATTAAGCCTTCCTTTTTAAATGGTTTTTGTCCTGTATTTCGTCATAAAGAGAAAAGGCTAACACACTGTCCTACTTAGTTTTAACTGTAAGCCTAAAGTCACTTGAGATGAGAATCTCAACTGAAGGATTTTCCAGATCAATCTGGTCTGTCAGCATGACAGTGGAGAATTGTCTTGATTGTTGCTACTGTGGGCAACATATTCCCAGGCAGGTGATCCTGAATTATTCCTTCACAGCTTCTGCTTCACGTTACTGCTTTGAGATAGCATCCCTTGCTCCATAATTATAGACTGTAACCTGAAAATTAAACCAAATAATTCCTTCCCAATGTTGCTTTGGTCATAGTACTTGGCACAGCTACAGAAGGAAGGTAAACCAGAAATTGGTACCAAGAGTGGGGTGTTACTGTGATAGACCTGACTGACCATCTGACTTTTTAATGACATTACACTACTTTGTTGGAGGATTATGAAGGACTTTGGAACGAGAGGCTAGAAAAGCTGTTGGGAGCTTAGGACTTTGCACCTTGTTGAGGAAATTTGAAAATGTGGACTGTAGTAACCTGGCTTGTGCGGTTTCAGAGTAAAGTGTCAAGTCTTAGGATTGCACCCATTTTTGAAACGTTTTAGATTAAGAATCTGTATATGCTGATCAGCTGGGGCTGAAGATCAGTTATTAATAACAAGAAATCAGCACCGTTGAAAAGAAATCTTGTGTGTGATTTTATCAGGAAAACAGTGCTTATAGGGCTGAGCTGAAGCATAAGCTGTGGTTATTAGGAGTGCCACTGAGTGCAATCTTCCATGTTTCAACAGAACAATAGGAAAGTGCTTTCTCAGAGTCAGTGCACAGGTCTAGTCCAAAGTGGACAGAATGCATTTAGAGCATGCAGCAAAACTTAGCAAATACAGTGGTGCTGGTTTTGAAGGTATAAAGGGATCATGAAGATTAACAGAGGCTTGGCAGTGTAGAAGGGTCGGAGTCCCCGAGGAAAACTAGAACAGAAACAAAACTAGAATATACATGTTCTCATCTGTGTCTTAGCAACTATCAATGACAGAATGAGAATGACACTTCCTAAGGCAGCCTACTGGTGGTTCCACGGTTCTTTGTAATCAAGTGAATTAATGCTACTGATACATGTGGTCCTCAAAGAAGGGCTGTATCATGTCCTAGCTGCATTATTTCTATATGCCTCTGTGTGCTTAGTAGAACATTTGCCCCTACTGTACAGCATAGTGCTCATACATCCCATTTCCAACACAAGCACTAGTTCAAAACTGTCTGCTGTCCCATCTTGACTGCCTGGGCTGCAAGAGCCTCAAGGACTCACTTATCCTTTAGTAGCCAGCAGGAACACACAAATGTTTACTATACAACAACTCAAAGAGGAAAGAGAAAGACAACAGAGAAAAGAGGCCACACAATGGCAACAGTGGTTGGAGGCAGATCTCCCTCCTGGGCACTGCAGGATACATCCATCTACCTAAGAGGGCTCCAGCAACAGGCAAGAGGAGGGAGCCCTCAGGGCTCACTTGTGTTCCCTTTAGAATTCTGTGCACATTTCCACATACTACCTAAACTCAGAGCATTCCGGGACCAGATGTTCAGCTCACATCTATACATCCTGATCCAAACCCTAGGGCACTAAAATTCAACTTCTAGCCTGTTGGGCAGAGTACGACTTCATATGGGCGCTGCAATTCCCAGCCCTTCCACATCCACAGGACAGGCCTGATTATGGTGGGCACTCAGTAATCATACTGCCACAGTGAGCACTAAGATCTTTTCAGGACCCCTTTGCTACCAAGAAAATGGTGATGCTCCGGGCCATTCAGGATACTTGACCAGGCTGCTAATACCCATCTGCAAGGAGCTCTTTGACACAAAAGGTTGGAGGTCGAAAGTTTAAAGGCTCCTGACAGAAATGACAGGGGCCCCTTTGCCCCAACCCTCTTTCTGTCAATAACATCAAAGGTCCTACAGCCTGCTCTTCATGCTAGTATTGTATGCCTTTGGATTCCACTGAAATTCCAGCATGTTGATTGCATACTGGGAGCATTAAAAGGCCCCACTTTCTTGTCTCTTAAACTCTGAACTCTCATTGTCTAGCAAGAACACACAAAGCTTTTAAGCAATGAGTTTATTTTAAGAGCTTCTCTCACCGTGACTGTAAAATAATAAAGCCCAGCCGAGGCTGCTTTGCAAGGATGAAGAAGGAAATGAGAGAAAGGAAAGAATCCCCCACTGCTCAGGGGAAAGGAATCCCTTTCACATGCTTGGCTCGTGAGAATGCAAGCAGGAAAACACTTCCTAATTTCCTTTCCCCTGCAATTCTAAATCAGCCTCCAGTCACATATTCTGCAGACATCCTCAAAGATGTTAGCCACGTGAGCTTATAGCAAAATGGTATCATCTAAGGCATTCTAATTTTTTTCTACATAAGAACAACTTCTCTAGTCCCCTATATTTAGCCAATAGCTACTCCAAAGTTACCTGAATACATACATGCCAAGTCTACAGGGGTTTGTATGATGGTTCCAGCAATTCCAACATCCAACCCCTAAAGTTCTACACATGGCCTCCTTGGCTAGTTTCCATCACTATCTCATGTGGCTTCCCATCTTGATTCTTACTTGAATTCCATCTGGAATGTTGAATAAATCCCATATTATTTCCAATCTGTCACCTCCCAGTGCACCAACTCCATAGTAAAGCCTTTGAATACCTTCAATACCTCACCTAGGCTCCCAAACCAGCAGTGTCCACTGAGTTGGTATTCATTTCCATTCTCTCACCCTGTTTCCTAAAGGCCGTACAAGCTGAAGTGCTCAGAAACTCCAAGAGGAGTGCAAAGGACCATGCCCTGCTCTTAGGGGGTGTCAACAAACTTTCCTATTCGGCTGGTGACCGAATTGGAGACACTCCTTCCTTGGAAGTTAATTGACCCTGGACCTAATTGCTGGGAACAGAAGTCCTTGGTTATAAAGAATCTATGCTATCTGAGGTCACAAGATTATCCGCCAATTCCCTAATTGTGGCGGGTGGGTAATCTTGATGGCTAGCTCCTCTCAAAGTCCTCTAGCAAGGCTCAGCAACTACTTACCTCATCTAAAAAGGCTCCACAACTTCTCCAGAATTCTCTAGCTCTATCCTCTCCTCACTCTTCCCAAAGCAACCCCTAGTTTCTAGACAACCTTCATGGACTCAATCTTTATAAATTAGTTTGTGAACATCTAAATTCGGTGGTACCCCTTTATCTCCAAGGACTCCTAAGAACCCAGTCTTCTTCTAGAGTCTGTATCTGTCTGTTTCACCTGAGTGCAACTAGAGTTTCAGGGCCCGCAGAGTGAGCCATGAATGTTCCCCTGTGCTATGAATAAAGAGACAACCTCACAAAAAGGACCCTTCCTCTTACTTCCTCAGTGAGCTGCCACTTGCCAAGGAGCACAGTCTACACATTTCCAGAGAGCAAGAATGCTTCCTACAACTTTTAGCCATTTGTGTTATTAAAGGCTAAAGCTAGGAGAAGCTAAGATCTTTAATTCATTTAAAACAAAACATGGGTTTCATGACTGGGAGAAATCCACATACCCTGTGAATGGTGATGTGTCAGTTACCTCTTTTTGTATGAAACAGGGTCTCACTATATTGCCCCTGCTGGCCTGGAACTCTACATAGAAAAGGCTGGCTTCACACAGAGGTCGACCTGCTTCTACCTCCTGGATGCTAGGATTAATGGCAGCTACCACTATACAAAGTGACCTGCCAATCATCTTGGCTCCAAGTTTATCATTTTTTTTTTCAGTATGAGTCCCTAGAAATGTCGTCTTTTCTACTCAGTTTCCCATTCTCCAAAATTCAGCTTCAGCACCTCAAGGACACATGACCCTTAACTGGGGTGCCCTTGCCAGAATGATCCATCTGTTCTCCATCGCATCCATGGCAGCTGGAAACACTCTCTGTTTTAAACCATAGTTCCTAATAAACAAATTGCAATAACAACTACAGTCATGAAACATACTTCTTTCATCTAAAAAGTCAAGCCAAAATGAGCCTGTCCTATTTACTTCCCATAGGAGTTCAAGGCTACAAGTGATATAGGAAAGGAATCTAGGAATCTCAGAGTGGGCTCATTTCTTAGTCTTTTTGACACAGTGTCCCAGTTCACAAGACAGGAAACACGCGTGTGGATATCCACAGCTTTGCAGACAGTCTGGTGGCTCAGGCAATGTTCCTCTGCTCACTCCCATCCTAAGGCACAAAGGGCTCTCCACATCTTTGTCACTCAGTAAGTTCTGAGACCAGGGCATAACTCTGGTCCCTGAGATTCAAAACAGCCACACAATATCCTCAGCTCAACTACATGAGAAACAATTCTATATCCAGGTACACACTCGGTGATGACTATCACTTACCGAGCATCCATAAAGGCTAAAGCAGTCTTCAGGCATTTTCATGTTTACACAATATTCAGGAAAATGAGTGTTTATATCCATACTTTATAAATGAGAAAGCAAGAGATCCATGAAGACAAGAAGTACTCTTCAGTCAGGTATGAAGTGACAGAACTTGACCTGGCTGCTTGACTACTGTCTGGCTCCCCTGGCCGGGGTCCTGTGCCTGTAATCTGAGTGCAGTTATCAGAGCAAACACTCTCACTCTGGCAGCTCTAACATCTAACCATCTAAACATACAAAGAGATGAGTGATGGTGAAAACTGTAGAGTTCTTCAATGTGGCCATACTGCAGGGAGAAATAGATAAAGGTGTCCAATGGCCCCTGTGTCTCCCGGGCATTGACATGAGCTGGGGCAAGAACAAGAGGTATTCCTAATTAAGTAATACTGCCAAGGTGTGTGGTGCCTTATATCTGTGCTGATGAGAGGTAGAAGAACACAAAATGAAGGCAAAATGTTAGTCTTTCATCCTGATTTTAGTTCTCCACAAATAATCTATGTAAAACTGGCTTTTAAGGGGCCCTTAGAGACCCTATCCTTACTCATAGGGGCCCAAGCTGCCTCCATCTTAAAATTCTTACTTTCTGAAGGAGGACTCCAGGTTTCCTAAGCATCTCTAACTGAACAGAGTACAACTGTTCTTCCTTCCCAAACACCCCAACTCTCCACCTAGTCTGCCTCATCACTTGTCTAAAACAAAAACTAGATTCTACCTGTCATGAGGTATGCCACTAGTTTACATACCTCCCTCACTCAAAGGCCCAGACAAGCAGGGATTGGTGTCCTTATGCCCACAGGGGTTCTATTTTAAACATGCATTTTCCTGTCCTGCCATGCCAATACCTCAGACAATTCAACAAGAAACTGTTCTGGAACCCTCAGCCGGGCCAGCAAGACACAATCCAGGACAACATTCACAATGTAAGTAGGACCTTGGCTATTGTTGACAATATTGCCCTACCATTCACTTGCCATCCTGAGGGCTAGCAGGGCTTGTTTCAATCAAAACTGAATGAAACAGAAGTCCCTCTATACGTAAATAAATCATAATTACTAACTGCAGGAAGTGAGCAGCTCTCTCCTCCCCTTGTGGCCACTATGGAGTAATTCCCAGGCCAGGCAGCTGGGCTAGCACAAAAGCCCTAGAACAAGCTGAGGCAATAGCTGCTTACTCTGCTCAGTTTATTATTTAAACAGTTCCTTAACGACTCTTCCTGGAGGTGAGGGAGGCCAAACTATTTGCCTTCCCTTCACAAAGCAGATATGCATGGCTTATTTGAATCTCTCCAAGGTTTACTTTAGTCCCTAGTTAAATACCTTCGGCCACAGAGTCAAACAAACAGTTCACTTCATTAGAAAAGCAAACAGTTTAGAAGAGAATACCCTCTGCACTTGAGGGGAACCAAGCTGAGAGAGAGACCTCTGCCTGGGAAGCCAGAGCAGAAGCCCTGGCAGCAGCAGAGCGCAGGGCTCACTTCAAAAGCCTTTTCACAAATATTTCACACATTCAGTGGTAATTAACAGATAACCCTGAAGAGATTATCTGCCCTAAGGGCCAAGGGCCCTCCAGGATTATCCACACCACCAGAGAATAGAAGGCAGAGCCCAAGAGTGTGTGCGAGTACACACAAGCACTTTATTTCTTTCCTGTAAATCCAAGTTGATAAAAGTCACCTAGGAACACAGGAGAGTGAGAAGCAATCCTCTTGCTGTACGCCGCTTAAAAAAAATTAAGCAAAAGCTCCTTGAAAATAATGCAAACAGACAAGAGCACAGAGCCTGTAGTGTATTCAAAGGATCCAAGCAGGAGGAGGAAGTCACTGGTCCTGGACGCACTAACACACCGAAGGACAGATTGTGAGCAGGATTGGGTCTGCATTTTGTTGTTTTTGCAAGAGTCCCTAAAATAGAACGGAATCAACAGACCGGTGAAGCCTGGAGTTGTACCAGAAAGCAGGAAAGCCCTATTGAGTGCAGTAGGGTACTCAGTACCCTACCCTCGTCTTGGAGGCCCTTTACAGAGGGAGACAGAGCCTTAGGCATGGGAACAACTTCTTCCATCCCTGGGCATCTTCGGGAATGCCTTAAGACCACCGAGCAGGAATGGCTCCTGAACAAGAGACGCCCAATCACACCTAGTGGTCTAAAACTCAGGGAACTGTTCACATCTTTAAATCCCACATGGGCTACATTCTATTGCTTGGGGCCTTCAGTATCAGAACATGGGAAACTGAAGCAGACAGAACTGAGTCGGAGGCCAGACTGAGATAGAAAGATAAACAGACAGATAGACACATAATGAGACCCTATCTCGAATTCACAAAAGGCAAAGAACAAAAGTGTAGAACAGTGAGATGACTCAGTAGGTGAGGATAATTGAAATCAAGCTTGAGGACTAAAGTTTGAGCTCCATTGTGGTGAAAGGGATTCCCACTCCATCAGGTTGTATTCCGACCTCTAGTTAAGAGCCTTAGTACATGTCTTCCCCCTGCCCACTCTGCCACATAAAGAAACACACAGATAAAGCAGAAGTAACTCAGCAAGGTCATTTCTTTCTGCAAAAAATGGTCTCCAGAATCCAAACAGGGCTGATGAGGACATAGTGCCAAGACAACTTTGCTCTTTAATTCCTCACTCGGGGTGACATCTCGGCCTTTTAGTGAGAGCTCACAATCTGACACCATCCATTATATTCAAGGAATATAGGCTCTTGTCTGAGCTACCTTTGATGGGAAAAGAAAGTTACTCTTATGAACACTGAGTTTTTTTTTTTTGAAGACTGCAAATACATTTGCTGCCACTGCCACACACATCACCACAGGCATCAAATAAAGTTAGAGTGGTGGTGCAGCTGTCCCATTTATACTTGAATTTGGAGTCCCACCAACGCTGCCGCTGTTCTGGACCTAAGTAATTCCAGTACTCATGAACCTTAGAATTTGGTAAACTTAAATGCCAAGTACAATAAATAATACAAGACTCTATTAAAACTATAAATCACTCGTGAAATTTAATACTGTCATGAAGAGTAATTAAATGCTAATGTAATAAATCCACAAAAGAAAAAAATATACAATAGTGGGGAATGTTAGAAGCAGATGCTTCCATGAGGGAACTTGGGAGAAAAAAAAAAAAATCTTTGTGCCCTTTTCCCTTTCCAAAGCGAGCGGTAAACATAAACAAAAGGCTATGCACCTAAATGAGTTCAGGGTTGAGGGCAAAATATAGCTAAAGCTGCTGGCACCCCTGCTTTATCATGTTAAGAGAAACAAAGGTACAGGATCAGAGACCTGCTCCGCTTGCTCATAGGAAGACTACAGAGAAGCAGAGCTGGGAGGCAGCAGCATAGGCCTGCACAGAGGTTTCATGGAAGAACCGCAGGGATGTTCATAATATTGGTGACCGAAGCTTGAATTACTAGTCATGCTGTTACTTTCTGGTTGCTGATGTAAAATATCTACCCAAAGCAACTTAAGGAAGGAAGGGTTGGGATATTTGGCTTACAGTTTGAGCCTGTACTGCGCCTGCAGTCAGGAAGCAGTGAGAAATGAACGCTCTGCTCAGCTTCCTTTACCCTCTTCATCCCATCCCAGCTCATGGGCATGGCCACACACATTCAAGATGAGAATTCTTTCCCATTTCCATTAACAAAAGCTAGGAACTCCCCCACAGGCATGCCCAGAAGTCTGTCTCCCTTGTGACTGTAGATGGTCAAGTTTACAATAAGTATTAACCATCATGAATGGCAAACAATTCACCAACTTTGAATCTTAAGATTTTTGATTTAAAAAAAAAAAAAGACAATTGGAAATGCATTTGTTTTCTAGGCTGCTTCAGTCCAAATACCTGAAAACTCAAGTTATCCAAAAAAATACGTAAGTAAAAGTAGTGTCATAAACAGACTTATCAGCACTCCCAGGTCTCAAAAACTGTTGGTTCTTAGGGGAGGTGGGGGGGGGGGGGAGGGACAAAGGGCCAGGCATGGTTCCAGGTGTCCCAAGAGCACAATGACCCTGAGCCACAAGCCACCAAGAGGCAATGCAATTCAAACCGAGATGGTATGACATGGAAGAGCAGGCTGCAGAAGGGTCCAACGACTATCAGCCACCAAGCTTCCTTGGCCAGTCAGAGGACCCAAATGACCAGTGTGTTTTTACAAAGTACTGTTTAGTGGCTAATACGTTGGAACTGTTGCAGAGGGATGACATTCAAATAGAGAACGAGAGAAGGAAAAGCTCAGAATTCAGGCAGGGGTGAGAACAGAGGTCAATGGAGTGCAAAGCCATCGAGTATTAAGAAAAAGAATAGTGATGGCAAAAGAAATAAAGGCTGTGTGGTTTACACGAGTGTACTTCAGGCCAGCATACACGCTCTCCTGGGAGGCAGGGACAGCAAAGAGTGGGTTCTGTCTGGAGTACGTGGTAACTCAGGGAACCTGCCATCCAGATTGCAAGCAAACACCCCACAGAGGCACATCCAGGCCAGGAACTCCACAGCCAAGCCTATCCTCCAAACCAAGGGAAAGGAGGCACCCTGCGGGTGGGGAGTAGTATGAGAACAGGGGAGTGAAATCTGTCCACAAAGAGTGTAGAATAACAAGAGGACACCTCCAGGTATGCCTGTGGCATGGCACGAATAGACAGAAATACTGAGGCACTTAAGAAGCAGCAGTTATCAGTATACCAAGGGCTGAGAGAGGAGGCTGTTCCTCACAGAAGGCTTTGCATTCATTACAAGGAAGTGTGTGGCGAGAAGAGGGCTGAAGAGGACTAATGCTCTGTCAGACCTGGGAAATCAGACTGGGAGCGAAGGCCTAGACACGAGAGATGTGAGGTCAGGAGTGTTCTGGCGGGCCTAGCCCAGCCACAGCTGTCAGCAGAAGTGAACTGCACCTGCACACAAGGATGCCGAGGTGAGACTGGAGGTCTGAAGACTTAGTGACAGGTCTGAGTGGGGCCAGGCACCCTGGGCTCTAGACTCCAGAGAGGATGTAGATTAGCTAGCTGGGAAGCATTCACCCCAACTCCAGCCCCCCAAAAAAGAGGGAAGGACGAAAAGACAAATAGTGAAGGAACTGGCTCTAAAGTGGGTGCCAGAGTACTGTTCCAGAGAGGCTTATTATAGGGATGAGTCAAGAGATTAAATATCGCTTACTGCTTAAAGTTATCATGGGTGGTGACCTTCTAAACAGCACTTGAACAGAGTCCCTTAGCTAAAGTCCTCTCTCCATTTACTGTTTATCAGTGGAGCAATGCTGCTGGTTCTTCCTCTCATCCTACAAATACAATTATTAGCATATTGATGCAGTATTATTCACACTATTGAAGCTGAGAAATCATGCAAGAGAGAGAGAGAGAGAGAGAGAGAGAGAGAGAGAGAGAGAGAGAGAGAGAGAGAGAGAGAGAGAGACTTCCTTCTTCGCAATGGGAACTGGAGCTCTTTAACAAGGGGCAAGAGGATAGGCCATTTCCTGTCCCAGTGGTCTGAGACATCAGAATGCTTGCATCCTGTCTTCCTGAGAAAGCAGAAGGGATATATGTGCCTGCCGTCAGCACCGAGATACTTGCTGGGGACTATGCTTTTCTTTGCCTAATGAGAAGGAAGGGGGTCTAAAAGTTGGGAACAAGGAGCTAGAGAAATCCACCTCAGAAACCAGCCAAAGCAGACTCCAGTCTGGAAGACGTCTCAAGACCATGCCCTAACCACTATCTAGCTCAGGTTTACACCCAGGGCTAGGAGGTAGAAGCTGGTGTGTGACTGAAAGCTGACTGCAAGGACTAGAGAGAGAGCAAGCTGGATTTATGATTTTACAAACCCTACTGCGGCTGAAGTCAGTTCAAGTAACAAAGAATCCAAAATATAGCTGTGGCCTATTTCACCCCTTTCCATCTCTACCTTCAGTTTCTTTATTTATACTCCGGGGTAGAATGCGGTGTAAAAATTCCAAGGAGGCTGGAAAAGGTGCAAGGGGAGACAAAGACAGAAGAGTTAATAGGCGATAGCTTTGAAGGGGAAAGTGTGTAGAAGAAACAGCGAGTTCACTGGCACGCCTGCTGCTTTTATTGCTTTCGCTCAACAGCTGGAGAAAATGTTTGATCAAAATATTTGTATTATTGTGTTTAAGTGAAATGACATATGACAGCTCATTATCCCAAACTCAGAATTCCCACAGCATCTGTCACAGCCACCCTATTACAGACAGTTACTCTCCCCAGAAGATAGAGAGGCTGGAGTGGGAGATGTGTGACATGAAAGCCAGCAGGACTGGACCCGGGGCAGGGTGAGCTTACGTCAACAAGAGGAGAGCCAGTGGGAGAAGAGCGGGTGCCGCTCAGAGGCCACCATTGTCCTCTCCTCTGCCAGGAGCCCTGCACCCCATCAGAGTTCTTCATGTTCCGGGTCATGGCTGTGCCTCAGCTCTTGGATGTCATTTGGCAAGTTTTATTTACCGATCCAAATCTTCCTAATACATCCGAAGACAAAAGGATTACCTGTTGAAGATTACCACACCACTCTCTCCATCCTGACAGGCATACCCTCTGGCCTCATGGCACCCTTTTAGTGAAGGGTCTCAGTGCCGCTACTGCCGCATCCTTCCGGGACACCTTTAGCAGTTGATGCTATAGGTCAGTCCAGGCATGCAGGGAAATGAAAATCATCCACAGAACCCTTTAAATCCCACAATCAATGAAGGAGTCATGTGCTCTTGACTTCTTTTCTACAGGCCTGAAGATTTGTGCTCAGAGAGGGTGAGCAATAGGTCCAAAGTCTCACAGCTGATCACGGGAGGGGTGATCGAAACCTGGAACCTAGGGAGGCAAAGCACCCATATTTTCCATTGAATCCTCTCCGTTACCAGAGGAGGGGGACATGGCTATGCCTATCAGAAAAGCAGGAAAAGATGCTACAGAAGTGGAAGAGGAAAGTAATCTTAACTGTATCCAGACAATTCCAAATCAACCCTTTGCTGCAGAACAGGGAAGGCCCAGAGCCTGTGATATTCTTTTGAGAACCATGGAACTATGAAAATCAATCTCCAGTCTCCAGGATGGCCTAGTAAAGCTATTCACTCTTTCTGAACATCAGAATTTTTATATACAAAATCTGACATTAACCCCCAGTTCATTTCAAGAGTCAAAAGCAAATGGCACCGTGTGTATAAGTGTGTTCTATACGCCAGAAAGCACTATATCAACTGAAGATGGTGCCTGGCCAGTATACAGAGCACCCATGAAGCTCCATCATGATTGTGTTTAGTGGAACCACAGATGGACCCCAGAATCTTGGGCAAGCTAGATAAGCTCCTCCACTGAGCCACACTGCCAGTACCTCCTTCAATTTTAGAGATACATTTTGCTTAATTTCAAAATGCCCCTAATTTCCTAATGGATGAAATTGTTAAGCAATTCCCAGGAAAATTCCAAGTTGACAGTGCACATATCATGGTAACAGCAGTGAAGTTTCATCATCTTGTCTGTGTACAAACAGTATGGATGACAAATACCAGAAGCAATGCCCTTTCTATCCATTCTCTCACCTTTTTTAAGGCTGGGACGTAACTAGACATGACAAACCAAGGATGACTCTGGGTTTCACAAACTGAGACATTCATTAAAAGCATGGACACCCATCCAGGGAGACATCGCCTCTAGTGATGCGGCTGTGCAGCTCTCTACCCATGAGTACTGGTGCTGAGAAAAGAACAGCACTATCAATCCACAGGGAATAAAGTTATGCTCAGCTTTCAGGTTCCTTGTGCTGCTTGAATGTCTTCCAAAAGTCATCCTGGAGCTGAGCAGCCAATGTTTGGAAGCAGGACCTCTAAGTAGTTAAGGCCTTCCCTCCAGCCAGGGGCTAACACCGTTATCTTCACAACAGGCTCTACATGACAGAGTGGGTTTACCATGAGTTCAAGCCCGTCTCGTGGTCTAGTGTTCTCTCTTGCAACACCTGCTTGCTTGCTCTTCTGCCACATTTGATACAGAAGACAGGCCTTGCTGCATTTAGTTTCTCGAACTTAGATCTCTTTGGCTGCAGAATCACAATCCAAATAAACTTCTGTTGTTTAAAATTTAGCAAATCTGGAAGGTTTTTTTTTTTTTTTTAATGGCAGCAGAAGTTGGACTAAGACAGCCTGTGCTCAAATTATCAGCATAGTAATTTCTGCAAATGCCAATTTCGGAGAAACCTGTTGCTCTATTAACAGTCCTGATAGGTTTAATTAGCTTAGAACTAGAAACTGGTGTTAGAAAATGCAAAGAAAAGCCAATACTTCACACTGACCCATAATGCTGAATGATTCCATCCTCTGAATTCATTCAACTCCATTCTCTGTGCCAACAATTTAATGACTGGACACTGAGCTGCACAAGAAAATAGGCAGAGAACAGAGTGAAGCTACCACAAGTCAAGGAACATCTGGAGCTTCTCGAAGCTGGAAAAGGCAAAAAAGCCTATTTAGGAGTTTCAGAGGGACAAAGACCATGCCAGCACCTTGACCACGGGTTTGTATCTTACAGTAAAAAGAAATAATTGTCTGTTTTTAAGTGACCCTGTTCATGGCTCTTCCTTATCAAAGCCCTAGTAAGCACATATTCCTGGGCTTCCTCCTCAGAGCCTGCCTTGTGAAGGAACATGCAATGGAACTAATGGAGAGAGACTATGTAATCCTCTCCTGTGGCAGAGTCAGTAATGAATATTAGAAGAAAGGACATAAACATTCTCAGAAAATCTGAGGAAAGAAATGTGTGCAGTGAACCCTCTTTTTTTGTTGTTGTTGTTGTCTAGGAGTTTGTTTGTGTGGCGTGGCTGTGAAGCAGCCATGCCCTCTTCCCACTGCATTTGCGCCACTTGGCAGCATTCCTTCTGTAGTGCTATCCTGAGTATCTATAGAGGACTGCTCACAATACCATGCCCCTACCTCACTCTGCTTGACAGCCAGAGCACCTAGACCTAGCAGGCAAGGCCTTCACCACAGCTGCACCCTGGGAAAGGAAGGAGCACATAGCAGAGAAAGCTGATTCACTGCCAGCCAGATCATGTCTCTTATGTCTGGGCTTTTGCAGGCAATGACCTCTCTAGAGTTTGAGACAGTCCCAAGCCCTGGTCTCATCCCAGCTACTCCAATTGATGGCATTGGAGGCAGGTTTTTGGGGGTGGTGGTGGTGGTGGTATTTAAACAGTCTAAGGTGATGCAAAATAAAAGCCAACAGCAGTATGTGGGGTCAATCACTCAACCTGTTAAGACTGCATCAGGAAAGGGACATCTAACTTTCTTCCTCAGCCTAGGATTAAGATGTCTGCAGTTTTAAGAGTTTCAGCCAAAGCAGCTGGTCATCGAAAATGTAGAAATGTCAAACCAAATGGAAAATGAATAGTTGATCCAGGAGTTAACTTGTCTTTCAGATTTCAACTCTGAAAACCACCAGGGTGTATGTGCCTGTGTGACCCGTATGTACCTGCATGCAGCTACTTAGCAACACACCAGCACAGAGGCACTAAGTGGGACATGGTACAATATACATTAAATTCCAAAGTTAAAAGCCTTTGAATTATATTCTACACAATGAATGCTGCAATAGTCAGGAACCAGCTCATAGGTAGCAGATTTAGAGAGGAGATATCCATTATCTGAGTTTTCTGGAAGCAGCTTCACTGGGTAATTATGGCACATGGTCTCCAGGAAGCCATAGTCCTCTCAAGGCCTTACTTAGAAAGGTGTATATTCAAATGTAGGTTCTTACTCTCCATAAGCTGTGTTTAGTATACTGGCAATGTCGTCACTATCTGTCCAGAGGGTGAGTGACTCACAGGGAAAGCAGAAGAGCCACTTAAGACAGTAGTCACAAGCCTTTTATAACCTAATTTCAGAAGTGACAACCCATTGCCTCTGCCATCCTATATGCTAAAAGTAAGTTATTTTAAGTATGGGCTTAAGAAAAGAAGAATTAAGTCCTACCTTTTAAGGCTACAGTATTAAAAATTTGTAGGCCTGTTCTTAAACCTGCCTGTAATGCCATAAATAACTGAATTTCTTTTCTAATCTCCAATTTATCCAGTGAAATGACTCAAAGATCAAATGGATCCTATTAAGATGGAAGCAGAGCTAGGAGCCAGAAGATGGTGCTTTGATCCAAGTTCCGATAGCAGCTCAATATGGTAACTGGGGAACCAAGATAATTGGTTCTGCAAGATAATTGGGGGGCATCTCGGCAAGTCCGTTTTTCAGCAATTACACTCTAGCCAAGCACTACACACCACACATGATCTCATAGGGTCCTTTTCACATCTTAATGACACAGACATTTGAATCTTCATTTCTTAAAATGTGGACTGGGGCACAAAGGATAAGTACTTTATCCAAAATCACACAGGGGCCAGCTTGGGACTCTAGATCTACTTATCAAGCTTCAAAGACAGAAGGGCATGTGGAGAGAAAGAAGAAATTAAGATAAAGAACTTGCCCTAGTCATAAGTAACAGTATAGGTAGTGTAAAGAGAGCGCGCCACAACACAGAAGTGTACCTTGTGTGAATAATGATCAGATATGAGGTAAATTGATTTTTTATAAAGAAATGACTCATCATGATTCAGTTTGGGAGGTTTCAGTCCCTGGTTGGTTGGCGCATGGTTGTGGCTTGGTGAGGGCAATGAGTGCACCATGGAAGGACTCAGCACAGAAAGATGATGGCAACAAGGAAGCAAAATACAGAAAGGAGCCATGACCCCAGTATCTTCTTCAAGCATATGCTCCCAGCAATGGACATCTGTCACAAAGTCCCATATCTTAAAAGTGTCACTACCCCCCATTAGCACCACAGGGTGCTAAGTCTTTGACATGTGGACTTTGGTGGATACTTACAGATACTTACAGGTGGATACTATTGCCCACTGTAGATTCTTCAGAGTACTGTATGTTTTTGAGGGGGTAAATCATGTATATAAAGATATTTATGAACTCTGCTTGATGAGGAAAACCACTACATAGTAAAATGGCAACAATCAGAACACAAGTGAAGAATGTATCATATTCACTGAAACCTTGAGCTTGGCTTTTTTGACAGTTGACTCTACATAAAAAAACAGATATAAGAAGATGTGACGTGTATCATGTAGAAATTATCTGGACATACTCACTACCTAATATCCATTAATATCCAACCCCATAGTTAGGCATGACTTGACAGTTTCCCCCCTGAGTTTTACTCATACAGCATTTCTAGCACTTTCCATTTTTATAATATATAGCAAACAGAAGGGGGCAGGGAAAATCTAGCTTTTAAGCAGGCATTTCCAAACACTTGCTGAGTTAATGGATCACTCCTGATTACAATGAGTCAATGGGCATAAGATTATAAAACTATCATGTAATAAACATACATCTCAAAATACCAAAATTCATGACTTCCAAGTATTTAAAAATGGATGGATTCAGGCAAACACTTAAGTTACAAGACTGGTACAGACTAAAAATTTGTGCCCCCATACATCCCCACGTTGGTACCTGTGATGATTTGAATGAGAATGGCTCCCATAGGCAAATATATTTGGATACTTGGTTTTCAGGTGGTGGAACTACTTCAGAAGAATTAGGAGAGGTGGCCTTGCTGGATAAGGTAAGGGTAGGCTTTGAGATTTCAAAAGCCCATACCATTCCTAGTTAGCTACACCCCTCCCACTAACCCCCCCAACTCCGTGACCCCTGCCACTGCCTCATACTATGGATAAGATATAAACTCTTAACTACTGCTTCAGAACTAAGCCTGCCTGCTGCCATGCTCCCCACCATGGCTTCACTATCTGAAACTGTAAGCCTCCAAGAACACTTTCCTCTGTAAGTTTGCACTGGTCATGGTGTCTCTCCACAGCACTAGAAAATATCTGTATCAATACAGTATCTCAAGGGGATGGTATTCTGATTGATTGAATAAGGAAGGCTGAATCCTCACAAACATCATTCCTTATAAAAAGAGATCTCCAGGGTTCTAGGCCCTCCCACCCCTGCTTGAGAACAGAGCAAGGAGTAAACAGTCTTCAAGTTAGAGAGTGAACCTGACCAGATACCAAATCTGCCCTGATTTTGAAATCCTCAGCTTCTCGAATTGGGAAAACTAAATTTCTACTTTTTATTAGCCAACAAGTCTGTGGTACTTTGGTATAGCAACCTAATTAGATTAGGCAGACCAATTGCCAGAAATTTTAACTAGTCTGATTTCCCCCAATGTAATATTGTAAAACTCTATCTCTATTTCTATTAGAAAGTTGAGGTTTCAATAGAATCAATAACCTGCCTGGAGCAGGTCTGAAATTCTGTTTTATAAGTCACAATATGGTATGTGTTTACCAGGTAAGAGCCAGGACTTTGTCATCTTAGCATAGAATGACAATCACGCTCTGAATGGTTGCTTTTCCCCCCTTGCTTCCCATTCTATCTCTTGTTTAAAAACAACAACAAAAATCTAGTTTACATTTTATTTATCTTTAGAATTATTTTTCCCAGAAGGAACCATGTTTCTGGGAAGCACAGACTTAATTCATCACTATGAAGAAAAGCACAACTGCACAACTCCATCCTAAAGAAAAGAGAAAAACCACCAACAAGAACAAGAACCCTGATGTAAACGACGGTATGAAGAAAGTGAAAGGTGCAGACACAGGAGGACAATGAGGATGGAGAAAGAAAATCAGTGAAACTGTTTTAGATTATATATATGTCCTTAAGGAAGTTAGAGATTAAAAACAAAAACAAACAGAAATGGCAGAAAACCTTTTTCAGGAAATACATGTCCAGTGAAAGATAAGCACCGTGTTTCCTTTGCAGCAGGCAGCAGAGTTCTGGAGTTCTGGAAAGGTCTGAGTCCTTACAGGCCCAGGTGTCCAGCACCAGGCCTGCTTGGGAGGAACCAGTTCTCAGCAGGCCACTGCTGAATTGAAATGAGTTTTCCTCCAGCAAAGAGGCAGCTTAGCCTCATCATGGCTGAGCACCTCCTATCAGCAGTCACACAGCCTAATTTTAATGAGGGAGGAATGAAGTCATGGCCAAGTTGTATGAGCTTATGCAAGGAACCCAGGCACCCCACAGGGGAAATCAAATTCTCAGGATATACCTCAGTGCTGAGCTTTCTCTGGACCCTACTGTTAGTTTTCAGCCAAGCAAGTTGAAAGCTTTAGCAGCAGACTGAGCCAGAGGTGGGAGCTGCCAGGCAGGTGCAGGAAACTATTACTGGCGGTCCTGTTGAGCCCTGCAGAAAGGCTCTCCTCTCCACCACATGCTTACTCATGCAGACTCTTCTCCAAATTTCCAAGTATTTAAGTTTCCTATGTGCACTCTAAGAAATAGCTAGGTGGTAGTGTGGCCCAATCCTTTAACCCCAGCACTTGGGAGGCAGAGGCAGGTGGGTCTCTGTGAGTGTGAGGCCAGCCTGGTCTAGGGTAAGTTCTAGGACATTCAAGGACATCTCAACCCTGCCCCCAAAATTCCAAAGGTTCATCAAGTTCACAAGTTCTCAGCTCTACTAGGGCCAGAGCTCCTGTGTTTCTCACCTCAACAGCTTCCGGAAAATTGTCCTGGCCGGTGTTCTTAAACCTCTCAGTTTCCCTCAGGCTGCCACCTCTGAGGTCACAACAGCTGCAGCAACACAATCCTCCAACCACAGCATAGTTTAAGCCCCCTGTGCAGGGGAGGGCCCGGGCAAGTCACCTGGCAAGCCTCCTACCCAGGTAAGCTGGGTTTCCCTTGTGGGTTTTAGACCTACTTTGCTGCTGACAGGAAAAGGTCACTCTTTCCTTTGCAGTAATGACCTCCAAACATTGGTTGGAAACCTATAATTATGTTGACTGAACAGAGGCAAAATGAGAAAAAATGGGGATAAAAGTGATGAATGTTCCATACGGCCAGAGTTACTCACTTTAAAACAATGGCCTCAAGCTGGGCTAAGGGATCTACTATAACCCCCAATGCTCCGCAAGTAGAGGCAGAAGGGTCAAGAGTTCGAGGCTTGAGGCCAGCCTGTGCTACCTGAGACTCTATCTCACAAAGAGCAAAGTAAGGCAGACACCTGTATTCAAGTCTACTCCTCTTTCTAACCTGTGAGAGGGCTGCCTTTCTGCTGGGAGACGGGAGTCGGAGCTGATGTTCTGGGTCACTGTTTGCCAGGATCCAACCCTCGCCCAGCCTCATGCTCAGATAGTCATCTCTTCTGAGGCATACAGTTTTTAATTTGATTGTCAAATGTCTAAGAATTACCTGGCATTCAATAATTCTGTAATCAAGAACAATGAGGAGTTATGCAGGGAAATGAAATATAAAATTGCTAGGGTAGTTAGAAAATTGTAGCAATTCATGTGTCAACTTGAACATAAGCACAGGAGGGAAGCCTCACTTGTTACTGCCTGAGAAATGCATTGTGGCTGTGGAGGCCTGAGGAGCCAGGGGACAAAGCAGCAGCTGGCACGTGCAAAAAGTAGAGGGAAAGTGGCAGTGCTCCAGGGTTTTTGTGAATGGGAGGTGTGGAGTATTTCCTCCACATTCCAGAAGAGGATGAAACCACGCAATGCCTGAGGGTGAGGGAGAAAAGCTTAGGAAACTGTCTCAGGGGACACTTTGCAAACACTCTGCAACCACTGCCTGTCTCTGAGTTCAAAGAGTGGCTACTCAGAATTAGCAACCTGAAGTGCACTTTGTTTTCATCTTGTTTATTACTGCTATTTTAAAAAATGAAGACTCTTGCCTGTGGTGCAACAGACTCTTTTGCGTCCTAACCTCTCACGAGTCTAAGCACGCTCTGATTGCTCTGATCGGGACAAGCCTGAGGGCTGAGAGGGGCTTCCTGTGCTTTGTGTTTGTAGATCCTCCACTGCTTTTCCACCGATTCGGTGACTCAAAGGTTGGAAAATGAAACAAAAGGTCCTCGGGACTCCTGGGGTCAGAGGATACACACAGGTGATGCCCACATGATGTAAGCATCTGGATGACAATTGAAAACTTCAAGTCTCCCAGGGCTTCCAAAGACTTAAATGTTTGCTGAGCCAGTAAAAGTGTCTGCTTAAGAAAATATTGCAGTCTGTAGACACAGCAAAGTCACCTTCCTCAATCCTCATGATAACCAGCTCCTTTGGTCGACATCTTGGAGGGCAGTTTCACTACAGGGTGCTAGCCCTGCCTCCCTGGGCTACTTTATTTTCTAATAGAAAACTGAGTATTACTTCTCTGGTAATATGAGATGTATGGCACGTGCAGAGCTACCTTATTAAGGCCTTGTTATAGTCTAACAGTAAGAATCAAGTCTGAACCCTGAAGGTAGCAAGTGATTACTACACAGAAAGAGGATGACTGACTGACTAGCTTGTCTTCATCTGTCCTCCAAATTCTTCCAAAATTTACAGTTCCTCCACATGAATAAACTTCTCATACCTGGATTCCATCTCAACTTCACTGAGAATTACGGAAATGGTGAGAAGCTACTTGTGATCTCCAATCCCGTTTTCCTATAGTTGTTGTAGCAGGAAGAGAACCACTGCAGAGTTAGCAGAGTAAGTACCATCTCACCAACTATCATCCAAACCAAGTTTTGTGGGAAGGGCTTCTGGGAGGTGTGAACTAACAAAGGCCTAATAAGGGCCTTTCTACATACCCATCTACATATTGTGTTAGAATCTGCACATGTTCCAGATGTGGACAGTGGAAGAAACACACCAGACAGGATTAGGAAACCACAGGGTGAACCTCACCTCTGTCTGGGTTGTTCACTAAACAGTGGATGACTGACACTGATTATTAGAAATACATCTACTAAAGAAGCCAAGGCCTGAGGAAAGCAGAGCTCTGGTAAGTTTGGAATAGCAGGGCAGGGCAGCTGTACATTAAACCAAGGGCTAGGAAGGCTGTGAGTGAGAACCAACACCACTGAGAAGTGGTAAGGGGTATTTCCAGAAGATTAACAAAGCAGCAAACGGAAGAATGGAAACAGGAGGCTACTCTGAAGTGTACGAAGAAACAGGACATCAAGAACAGAACAGAGGCTATAACCTCAAAATACCATTTTCTATGAGTGCAAGGCAGGCAAGGAAGCATGCTAGAGAGAGGCATAATTAAACGGATTACAGAGCACTTGTAATAGTGAAGGCAAGGACAAAGGAGAAGATACACCTCCCCATCCAGGACCCGTATCATCTCATCTTTAGCTCTCCAATGGAATGCTGCATAAACCATCACTGTTTTTCCCCAACAGGCACCTGACAGTTGAGATGTGAAGGCTGTGCAAGTTCTGTGGACCCTCCCTCCAGCTGCTAACAGGTGCCCTGGATTATGAGAATTGTCACAGTTGCCCAAAGGTGAAACTTGATGCTGCCTGAAGAGCCAGTCAATTGCTCAGGAAAAAGAAATAAAATTTCTTCTCTGAGAGAAGTCTTTTAATGATGATCACAGGTGGATGTGATCTGAAGTGATTTCTCAACCCACTCGAAAGTGGGAAGGAGCTGGCTTGGAGATTTTATTTTCATAGAACATTATATAATTTTGGGTTGGCGAAAAGTGCTAACAACTGTCATATCTACCCACGACTACATTAAAATACGACTGAAATAGAGGTTGCTGTGGGCTGTCTTGAGTTTTCTCTAAGCCTGGAGGAAGAAACTAATGCAAACTGAACATGAAAAGCAGTCTTCACCTACTAGCAGTCCCAGGGTCATGGACCACAGTAAGGTAGGTGGGCAGAATACCTATGAAACATTCCATTTGGCAAACCTGCCTTGACAGAAACTACTGGATCCCAGACACATCATATTTACAAAAATTTCAAATTTGAATGTGGAGGAAAGCAATTTTGTGTGGCCTGCCCAAGTACAGGTCTCTTACTGAAATGTTTGACTTAAATTGCACATAGGGGTTCAAAGAAGAAAACACGGACTTATACAAGTTAGTCTGCTGTGGCCAATGTGAATATGAGTTAGCATTCTCTAATGAACAGAAAAAAAAGACAAACTATACTATGCTAATAAATCCCATGCTTTGAAATTGGGTGATTAAACTGAAAATCTTCATTAATATCCAGAGCGTTAGGCTCAAGTTTCGAATTTAGAAAAAGGCTAAATTAAATTGAAACTGTTTATCCTTTCTAAATGAGGGAATTATTTTATAACTTGTCCATTGGCTTCTGTTACATGAACAGTTTTTAAAGAGCCAGGTAAATGCTTTCATGGGGTGAAGGGTAGGGATTTGTTACCAGATTTAGCCATCACCATCTATACACCCAATAAGTGTGGCAGGTCACTCTTCCATGTTTTCAGAATATTAACACATAGGACACTAACAGGGCATAAGCATAGACAGATGAAACGTCATTGTGTTCAATATCCTGATATAGAAGCCAGCTAAGTCTGTGGTCCCATAATTCCTGGCATGTCCTTTTGAAGTCCCTTTTATCTCTATACCACAGAATAATTCTTAGCAGTCAACAAAACTGGGCATGGTCACTTTTAGCAGCATTCATGTCCCGCAGGCACCATGTATCTCAACTCTCCTCCCTGTGGTTACAAAGGACTCATAGTATTGGTGCACAATTTTAATAAATGGTAGGCAAATGCCAAAATTACCACCAGAGTGCCATTCTGGGGCACCCCAGTGCTTTAGCCCAATGCTAATTTTTAATCTTGGCATTCAAATATTACCATGTCAGGAAATATGGCTTGCTGGGATTCTATTCGATAAACTGGTCAGAAAGGCCAGAGGGGAGAGGGAGAAAAGAGAGACTACGTGCTGGGAAAGGAGCAAGGGATGGCAGCTACATGAAGGGCTTCTGATTCCATGGATGCCTTTTTAAGAAATGTTTCCACCCTACCACCTAGGTGTACCCTTATATGGCTCAGGCCTTTATTTATAATCCCATCCATCTTTGACAGGTAGTCTTACATACTGAAGTACTGGGTTACAAAGCCTTTTAGTAAGTCTAGAGAATAAAAAGTCCCACAAACACTAATGCCATAACTAAGATTTAAGAAAAAAGATCAACAGCTGAGGATCGCAAACGAAATTTCCCTTGGCTCACTACAATCCTGACTCTGTTACCTGGAAAATCACAAAATGGGTGAAGGAGACACAGGAAACTCTAGCTTTTAAAAAGATCAGGACTGATTACTGAAAGTAGTTTTGACTTACTTTTCGTCTGCTCTTGCTGGCAAACTGAGCAAATGATGTTTTAAGGTGAAGCTACCAAGTTACGTTAAAGCTGTTCTGGTAAAGAGTGTGACCTCAACAGCCATGCATGCTAATTTACAGTACAGTTTAGATTCGAGTGATGGATGTGGATCTGGTGTACATTTACATGCCATTTTAAAAGAAACCCAGGTTGGGGCTTTCCAGCCTCACATGCCACTGTGGATTCCACAGTCTGGGAGAAACAGCCCCGGGGCTGTCGGCTGCTGTCTCCACAGCTGGCCAACACCATAGTTGATAAAATGTCCACGCAAATGGTAAAGTTCAATATATAACACTGCAAGTGCAAGAATGTATTTGATGATAGTGGCTATCAAAAGATCCTATCAAATATAAGGGAAGGAAAAGGAAGAATTTGCCTTTACTACTCAGTCTTTTAAACAAGGAGCCCCTAACACCAATGTGAAAATTCCATGTCCTATTAAATTTAAGAATCTTGCTTAAAAGTGTTATTCAAGACTTTTAACCATTAAGTGCCTTTGAAGGGGGGGGGGGTTGATGTATGTGTTACCTTCAAATATTATCATACTTAGGGTTTCTATTTACCCTAAGTAAATAACACCATGAACAAAAACAAGATGGGGAATAAAGGGTTTATTTGGCTTACACTTCCACATTGTAGTCCATCCCTGAAGCAAGCCAGCACAGAAGCTTAAACAGGGCAGAACCTGGAGGCAGGAATGATTCAGAGGCCATGGGTGAATGCTGAATTCTGCTTACTAGCTTATTCCCTCTGGATTGTTCAGCCTGATTTCTTATAGAACCCAGGACCACCAGCCCAGGGATGGCTCCATCCACAATGGACTGGGCCCTCCCCTATCAATCACTAATTAAGAAAATGCTTTGGAGCTGGATTATATGAATGCATTCTCAATTAAGGTTCCTTCCTTTCAGATAACTCTAGTTTGTGTGTCAAATTTACATAAGACTCGCCAGCACAGTACCTTTGACTACTCCTAACACTGAGCCAATACCTACCTATAAACTGAACAATTTTTACATTTCTCATTTCATCTCCACAGCAGATCTGAGAAGTCAACACAGTTACACCCAACTTCAAAGCAACAAACATTAAGAGGAAATAAATGAAGCAACTATCTATATTCAGGGGTCGTGGCAACTTGCTGATTCCCACAGTCAAGTTTCTACCCATTGACCTTGTTCATTTGACGTTGGAAACAAACAGAGATGTTGGTCACCACTGTTGATGAGTCTCTATAGTTTTAAGATGCTGTGGTAGTTTGAATGTATTTGGCCCCCATAAACTCATGGGGAATGGCAGTGCCAGGAGGTGTGGCTCTGAGTGGGTATGGCTTCGTTGAAGGAAGTAACTACTGAGGTAGGCTCAGTGCACACCCAGTGTCTCAGTTCACTTCCTGTAGCCTGTAGATGAACGATGTGAAATTCTCAGATCCTCCTCCAGCATCATGTCTACCTTCATGCCACCATGTCCCACCGTGGTGATAATGGACTGAACCTCTGAACTGCAAACCATCCAATTAAATATTTTCTTTTATAAGAGTTGCCAATGTCATGGTGTCTCTTCAGAAGAATAGAAACCCTAAGACAGATGGATACAGGTTCAAGTAAACTACTGTTAAGAAAAGGAAATGTAAATGTCAGCATTGTGAAAGTTTCCTGATGACTTACGAGGAATGCTATTCCAATGTCATTCTTCTGGCCACTCTCCCAATGAAAAAGGGTTTTTCATTTACCTTCCCATATAAACTGCCTCATAACCTTGAGGTTGACTTAACTTATCTGAAGGCTTATCTGAACGCCTTTTTGAACAAGTGACAAAGAAAGCTGGGACAAAGAACCATCGATAAGTATAGATGAGCATCAAGTTTGGCCTTTGATTCACAGCCCTTCCAACACAGACCATCTAACTTTAGGGTTGGATATATAATGCATTACTATCACTTCCTACTCTGAATCCCTCCCACCCATCTCTGCAACCCTCCTCCTTACAAGCCCTTTTCTCAAATCCATGTCTTCTTTTTATTTTTGTTGTTCTGTGAGCCAGTGAGGTTGGCATTTTGTTTGTTTGTTTGTTTGGTTGGTTTTTTGAGACAGGGTTTCTTTGTGTAACCCTGGCTGTCCTGGAACTTGCTCTGTAGACCAGGCTGGTCTCACATTCAAAGATCTTCCAACTTCTGCCTCCCAAGTGCTGGGATTAAAGGTGTCTGCCACCAGTGCCCAGCCAACCCCCTGAGTTTAGCTCCAGGTTTTCAGCTACACACTGGAATATGATGGGCTCACTTCTGGGTACACAAGTAAAGGCAATGACTTCCTGGACTCCAGAATCCATCAGTAGTGGATAGTTCAACAGGTGGTGAGTGGTCCCTGAGTTATGTGGCATATTCATTCATTTATATTTTAGTAAAGAGAGGAACACTGTCAACCCATGTGTCCCTTGTGATTGCATTTCTAAATAAAGAAAAAGAACACTTGAGGAAGCAACATCCAAATGACAAAGAAACCATACTCAAAGTCTTCATAAAGAAGCTGATTGACCTAAACAATCTCAAAGCTGTATGCCATCAATTGGGCTGCAGTTTCTTTTCTCAAATGCAGAGTTCAAAACACTGAGTTACCCCAAATCCTACTTCTTGCAATCCTGAACTATTTCATTACATTTAGGATGTGAGGCTGACAAAAATGAGATCACCAGTCTTACGGCAATGTGCACTTCCTTCTGAACCTCAGCACAGGGGTTGGAATCCTCACTGTGGGTGGGAAGGTCTAAAGATATCTATTCACTTTGAACGGTTGTTTTTGCCCGTAAAATGCAGAAGTACCACAAAACAACTTAAATAAACATCCCAAATTTCCCTACAAGAAATAGTCATTTCACTAAAACACGTTATGGGGTCAGGGTTTGGTAGAGGGTTCTCATAAACTGCAGAAACCTACTAAGTTCCTCCCCGAGGAGCCCATTTTACATGTTCTGAAATGACACAGGGGCTCTGGTTTTGACATCTGAACAAACTGAATAGGAGCAAGTGAAGTCACAACAACATTAAGTGCAATAACTTTCAACCCCCCTTTTGGTTCCTAAAATGAAACTTACTAAAATAAAACTCGACAGCCCAAAGCTCCCCGGGATGTGTTCCAGATGAGTTGAGTCATACACAGGCAAGGATGCAAGGCCTCACTCAGACACTTGTACGAATTCTGAACCCCCACATGGGCAAGGGGAGCCGTTTTCATCTGCATTTGACAACCCAGAGCCATGGGTCTCAAAGCCAAGGATTGCTGATGAATGCAACTTTAAATTTAATTTGGGGGGATGCTAATTATGGAGTGATGGGAAAACGCTGGCGACATTTTGACTTTAGCAGCCCTGCTGCCCTGATTAAAAAAATATCAGCTTTCCATCTGCAAGACATTTCTAAGGTGGACTCTTTACAAATTGTTAAGGTGCAATTTGTGCACAGTTAGTTCTTTGTTTAATCGAGAAATCTGCCCAAACTCTGATTGGACTGATTTCCCTAAGGCCGGCACTGAAGGTTATTTCCTTATGCCTTCTGGGAACACAACCTCCCTAATACATTTCTGAATTATTCCAGACTGAGCTGAGGCTGAACATGAGAACAAAGCCCCGGTTCCACAGCAGAACGACTAACTGAAGTCCCAGCTGGGAAGGTTTAGGCAGAGATTTATAAGTACAAACACTGAAGAAATTTGCAAGTAATTGCATGTATTTGCTTTCTATTGTGGGATGCAGTAAAGCAGCATTTATTAAAATGTATCAGGCAGGTACTGTTTATTGCCCTCTCCTTGATGCCTTGTAGAATGGATAAAGTGTAGGGCTCTTTCCATTTCTTTAAATTAAGGGGCCAAAACAGCATTTCAAAGAAAATGAAGAGGAAGTTGAAATTAGACACACAAATGGATGTTGCTTCTTAACCTGGGACCAAATCACAAGCATGGCTCTAGATCATCATTCTGATTGAATCTTACAAAACTTAACTTTTTAAAACACTGATAAGTTTCCAGGGATCCATTAATTGGGGATCAACAATTACCGGTTTTTCAACAAAGTGTCTACTGCTGTTACTACACTGCAGCTGACAAAAATGGACAAATGACAGGTTCAGACTGTTACAGATTCATAAGGAAAGAATTTAAATAACAAGAAAGGCAGTTGTTATGTTCACTGGCACCCATGTCTGAATCCTTGGGCCACTGCTGGCTTTGGGTCTTAAGCTGTCAGTGAAAGGAGGCCATTAAAAAAAAAAAAGATGACAGGTGACACTCACTCCCCTCATGACTTTGATGACAGCTCTTGACCCCCTTTAGTATTTTAATGCCACTGATAGTGATACTTAATAAGTCTTTACCATTATCCTCACCCAAAAAGCTTGTCAACACAGGTTTCTGATGCAGCCTGAGCTCCCAAAATGTTAATTTCTAACAAGTTCTCTAGGGAGGTGGATGCTGCTAGTCGCAGAGAAAATTATTTACTATAGTCAAAATAAAAATGAACAAAAACATATTTTTCAATCACAAATGACATCCTGAGGGCACTTTATCCTATTTCTTGACACACACATGACACAGTTATTCTAGCCAGCAAATCCTAACCAATGCTCCCTTCCCAATATATTGCTGATAGTGTAGGGTTTTCAAGCAATTCTACCTCTTCAGCAGTGGGCTTTGCTTTGGTTTTGATTCTGTTTGGTGTGCCCTAAAGGCCTGGAGGAGAGGGACAAGTCGCTGTGTGGGAGCATTCAGTTTGTCTATTTGCTTGTCCAAAGACTGTAGATTTCATGTCCATGCTTGCTGCTTCTCTATCAACAGGGTCCATACATCTAGAAGATTGTTATAATTATACACAGGGCACGTGACACCACACTGGAAAAGTCTGGCACATTGTAACACAAATAACAAAAACCCAGAGACAGATTTGGGGGTTGAAGCTGAAGATCAGAGAAACAAAGCATCTCCTCTACTAATGCACAGACTGAAGGGGTGATCCACTGAACCTCAGATTGCATCTCCAGACTGCACTGCGCTCCATCAAGCCTCAGAATTCTAGACTGCTACATTCTCCTCCATGTGTCTGGAGACTAACTGCCTAAGACTGACTTTGCTTCTTCCTTATATACCTCTCTAGTCTGGGATTAAAGGTGTGGGACACCACTGTCCAGCTTCTATAGCTAACTAGTGTGGCTGGCTTTGCACTCTGATTTCCTGTGGCTTTATTAGATCATACTGAACACTAGTTGCTGTCCTTTTTGAATGATCTTTATAATAAAATCATAATACATAAAGGAAGCCAGGGTGTCTTTGTTCAGTGGAGACATTTCCACAGCAAAGCAAGTAGAATTAGCTTAATTTTAGTATCTATAATTACCAAATTCTAGATCTGAACATTAAAAGGACCCAAGCAGTGGCATCAAATAGAAGGTTTCTGAGACAGGCAGTATAGACAGACCTTCTCTTGGGTTCAGCTCACCCCTCTCCTACATCAACACCTGTATCTTTAACATAGAAACTTATCTCCCAATGGCTGTGACATGAAGACAAATAAATTAGTGACCACACAGGAATATTAAAATAAAAATGCTATTAGATGTAACAAGCCAGGCAATGAAATTATATTTTAGTATCTCCTATTTTTTAATTAAAAAATTTTATGGAAAAAGTCATAGCTTTGATTTTTTGTTTTGTTATAAAACCATTACCTTTTGCTTCTATAAAAATCATATTTCTATTTTTTATTAGAAAAAAATCGTAAAGTCTGTGTGCAAAAGCACAAAAAGGCCAAAGTGATATGACCAGGACAGGAATCTAGATGGTACTGAACTTCAACTACTCCAGGCAGGTTCTGTGTTTCCACACTAACCACAGTGATCATGACCCAGTGACCAGTATGTTGTACAGATCTGTTCTGCCATCACAGCAAGCCTGAGAAGTAGTTGGTGAGGGCAGGTAATGTAAACAAGCTCTTCAGTAACTTATGTAAATAAGTTAGCCCATCAATGGTGAGACTAGGCTCCTCATCCAATCTCCAAATTGTACCTGGTTTTCTTTAAGTAACCAGTAATCCACACCCACCTTTTCTTTCTTAGAAGCATAAACCAAACAGGTACATTTTATAAAATAATCAGCTATTAAAACTGACAGGGGAAACCCAAGCTTACTAATTCCCAATACACCAAATGATAAATCAGAAAAGACACACTGCATATGACGACAAAATTTTCTGGGAACCTGCAGAAATGATTAATGTGCAAGGCTTTGACTGGGACTCAGGGCATCTATTAGATTTTATAAACAAAATGAACAAAAGGATAAATTTAGATGTTAAATACAAACATGTACAGCTTCAAATTTTTTATTGTACTTCATAGCCTTACTGTTTAGTTATGGTCATCACAAATGCTAACAAACTATCAGAAAGAATACAAAGTGAAGCAGCTGATTACTGGTAAATACCAGTAATATGTCTGAAGTGTGAATAATTAGTTCCTTAAACTAAGAGCCTTTTCGGTCACTGGGGCTACTGGATAAACCAAGGCAACTAAACCTGTGATGTCTAATTTTACCTTTCTAGAGTCAGGCTCAATTGATATTTGATGTAACAGTACTAAAACCTTCCTTTAAAACAGATAAAAGAAATCTTAGCAGACAATAACAAATTTGGTAATTACTCTAGTAAGTGATGGCCTTATTGCACTTAATAAGGCTTGTGTTCTAGCTGTCAGTACATGTCAAAATATGTACATAGTGGTATATATGTACTTGCTCTCATGAAGAGTTTTACATTCTGTTGTTTCAATTACACAGTCATTTAATATCAACACTAACTGAAAAGTTCCAGAAATAAGCAACTCAGATTTAAATTTTTACTACATTCTTCGCAGCATGATGAAATCTTGTACAGCCCAGATGTGGATCACCCCTTTGTTCTATGCATCCATGCTATACACACTACCCCAAACCTCCAACAGTAGACCTCTTGTTTTATTAGTTAAATCAAGAAGGCACTGCCCCGCCAGTCTTCAAGCAACTATGACTTCACTTAGTATGTCCCAAAGCTGAAGATAAATGATGCAGGGGATTCAGATAAGCTAGGAGAAGCCATAAAGTACTGCCTCTGGTTGAAAAGATGAAAATATATATAATAAGCAATTTAAGACACAGTATTAAATCCACTATTACAACTATTCCATAGCAAAACTTCATGTTATTGCTTGCTTGCTGTACCAATTTATAAATTAAACTTAATCATGGGTGTGTATGCATAGGAAAAAGAAGAGTAATAATGTTTTAACATCTGTACAGTGGCTATGCCCTAAATCTGTTGCTCTTTCAGCCAGCAACTGCAACTTCACATTACTGGCCTGTTTCTGTCTTCAGCCTGACATGAATTCTGTTCCCACAGGCGCTGGCTCAGCTGCTGCTGCTAAAGGTAGTTTCAACTTAATCTCTATCATCCTATTTATAAATAAAACTTGAAATTAAAAGGCTGGGGTGATAACCCGCTGGCTCAGAGAAGTTGAGTAGCAACTGGCTAACCTTCTCTCCTTATGGAATCTCCCAAAAAGCCTGCCCTTCCACTCCCCCAAAACACACAAACAAACAAACAAAAAAAGGTGGCACCACTCAAAATCCCTCTCTACTACTTATGGGTGCTTCTCTCGACATCTTCCAGATGCCCTCTGAGGCTCTGTGGTTCCTTTCTATCAACCAGTTGTTAACTTAGCCTCCTATCCCAAGGTTAATTATATTTAATTAATGCAAATGTTAACTTGGGGTTCAAATTGTGATCAAATATGAAATCTTAGTTATTTGGGAGCTTGATTCGGAGAGCACTGAAAGACGGAGGCCAGTCTGGTATATATAGAGATGTCCAGGTTTGACATGGTCATCTACAAGAATAGGCCTATAAATAAACAAACAAACAAACAAACAAACAAACAAGCAAACAAAAACCCACAACAAGTTTGTGGGGCATGGGCAAGACTGGCACTATCTGTGATTTCCTGGGGATAATGCATTGATTGGTATTTCTTAAATAAAAGCTGACTCTCAAGACATAATTATACAAATTACCCTACTGTCCATTGGTACTTCAGTTTAAGAATAAACCTTGAGCTATAATGAATAAAACTATTTACAGTAGCTAGGATTTGGTATTAAATCTGTTTATTTGGTAGTGAACTAAGCACATTTGACAATATATACTATTTCATATTCAAGTATGTGTATATGATGAATATGTGTGCATGCAGGCTTGCGTGTAGAGGTCAAACACAGCTCTCTTGAGTCAGTACTCGCCTTCCACTTTTACATAGGTTCCAGTGATCAAACTCAGCTCACCAGATCTGTGGGGCAACTACCTTCACACACATGGCCATCTGGCTGGCCTCTCCATTTTAAGAAGAAGGTCTCACATTCTCCTCCATGAAAGTTTACTAAGAATGCAGCATCCTGGATCTAGCTCCTACAAATTCTGATGCAAGAGTCCAGAACTCTACATGATTGCATAGGAACCCACGGTGACTTGGATATCATGAGTATGTCAACCTCAAGGGAAGGCCTTCAAAGCCTACCAAAGCATCTGTCTGTTACATGATACCCCATGCCCTATGGCTGCCTATCACATTGTCATGCTTTCCAACAAACACTCTCATGAAGGAAAATAAAATCATCAAGGAGGGATTTTATTTTGATTGAGTAAATTTCAGTCAGTGCATGTACAACAAAACATGAGCTTATCTCTAATTGGCAGGTGGACCAAGGACATCTTTTGCTTCACTGGATTGACAACTGGAAGTGAGACTGCTTTTCTCATTATTTTTAAATTATTTCAAATTCAGAAAATGCACTTAACTTGGGATTTGATGGCTAGTCTTAGTATTCAGTATAGATCCAATAGCGAGTGTATTGGTAATTTTAGTTGCTGTGATAGAACATTATAACCAAGGCAACTTATGAAAGAAAACGTGTATTGGGAGTTTAGTATTCCAAAGGATCGGAGTCCGTGATGGTGGAGTGGAAGTCACACTCTTTATGCATCATCTGGCTGAAGCAGAAGCTGAGAGCTCACAATTCAAACTGCAAGCAGGAGGATTTTGAAACCTCAAAACCTACCCCCAATGACACACTTCTTTCAGAAAGGTCATACCTCCTAATTTTCCACAAAAAGTAGACAAAGTACTTAAATGCCTAAGTCTCATGGGGGACAGCTCATTCATTCCACCACAGGGAATGACATAGTCAGATGTCAGTTACTTTTTGGTCACTAATAACAAAAGTCACCCTTATTCACTGACTGGGAGATTTAGATTGTCCAGTCCCATCAGAGTTCCAGAGCTACTCTAAGCCCCAAGACCAATCTGACACCATCCAACAGGCTCATATGCAGGACTCAAGCAATGTATCTTCATGCCTTCCTTTGAGTCATTTGAAAGTTTTAAATAAAAGTCCAATACTGAAGTCACCCAAAATTCAAAATGACAGGATTAAATTAGCTTCTGAAATCTGCGAGACAGTTTAGTCTTAGTTGTTTCTGATGCTGCTATGGCTGGCCCTGTGTCAAACAAGTCATGAGTCAAATATCCAGCTTATTTTTCTAATAGTGTTAAGAACAGCAAGTCTGGGACTACAGAACCATGGCTGAATACCTAATTACTTGCCTAGGGTTCAAACCCTCTCACCCTGCCCCACTTAGCACTTAGCACACTAAAAACAGTGTATCTTTACATTTGGTGTTCTAGAAAGATGCAACATGAGCAGACATTGCTGTGTACCTATTAAATCTTTCTGGCAAACAGTATGCCTGGGTTGGCAATGGGCCACAGAGCTCAACAACCCCACAGCTGGTGGAGTAGATAAGGAATAGGGTTGAAGCCAAAGTGAAGAAATCCTGACAAGGAGGAGCAATGACAATGAGCCTGACATTTAATGTAGAGAGTTCAGAGGACACAAATAACCTCTGAAAACTCAGCCAAGCCAGGGAACCAGGAGCAGGAGTGCCACTGGCCTCTAGCTTCCTTTCCTTCCAAAAGATGCTACACAATGCTCACAACTTGCAGAGAAGAGAGAGGAAAAAAAATGGCTTGAGGTGCCTTGTACGGGTGGGCACCAAGGTCTCTGGCTGGGTCAATGGACAAAACCATTCCATGTAAACCTTAAAGAGGATTAGTCCTCAAGGAGTGCTGTAATAAGACCTTAAAAGGCTGAACAACAGCAGCCGACCACGCAGGAAGGCAGCCGCCTGCTTCCCTGAGTCTTGTTCGCAGACTTACATCAAAGCCATCAGGCACCAGATAGCAGGTTTCGGCAGCAATCCCTTATCTCAGCTCCAGCGGACACCCCGGCGGGGATTGTCTTGAACTGCCACCTGTCCCAGGCATCTTTGAAGGCGAAGCTAAGCCTCTGATGGGTCTGACCTCCTTGAGCTGGGAGCCTTTTATGTCTTTCTTCATTCTCTGCCCTGCGACATTCTTCCCCTGCCATGCACAGGACATGAAACAAAGGGAGTTCTCACTTCTGACTCACTGTCCCCTGCCATTTGAGAGCAAAGAAAACAACGTCCAGGATTATACTGCGCCTGTAATATGTAGCTGTCCTCCCGAGACAAGTCTCTTATTTTCTCGAGTATAACTCGCTGGCAACCAGCACTTTACAATGGAGTTTGAGGCAACTGGGAGCCAAGATCCAAAAGCTGCATATCTGAGATAACTTGAAAACACAGGAAATATCACAGAGAACTTGATTAAGAACCACATCTCTTAACAGAAGGAAGACAGATTCTAAAATGTTAGAACAGTCTTATAGTTTCTCTGCGCTTGGGGACCTGGAGAGATGACCGGGACCAGCACATGTACCTAAACTTGATGTAATTTAAAAACAAACAAACAAACAAACAAAAAGAAAGAAAAACAAAAACATTTCCTTGTGAGAAGAAATTATTATGAAAACATTATAGGCAAGAGCCACTTAAAATCTGAAATAGTGAACCAGTTCCCTCTGGGTCTCCCAGAGAGACTGGAGTGTCTGGTGCTTCCTAACAAAGAACACTGAAAGGGCCAGCACTGCCTGAGACTCACCAAAAAAAAAAAAAAAAAAAAGGTGCCAATTAGGGCAGGGAGGGCCATTGAAATCAAACCCATCCACAAGCAGTCTCGTCTACCTACCTATACAGTCTTGGTCTCACACACGGCTTCAGTAACACTCCTGGCCAATGCTGCTCATGTCCGGTGACATCTTAACACTCCTATCCGCCTGGTTAAAACTCCATTACCTTGACTCTCTACTTCATTTCCCTAAAGATGCCAGAATGTAGACAATGCTAGTCAAGAAAAAACCTAGTCAGAGAACAGTCTGGACAGCGAAGACCAGGAGAAAGGTAAGCAGAAGGCAAAGACTCTGGAATCACAGAACGGCAAATTTAGACTTGGGTTTCTTGGGAGCCAACAGAAAAGGGGAAAATAAAATCACCTACCTCCTATGTCCTCCAGGAATTCATATAAACTATGTCAGGACCTGATGTTCTCTCTTTGCAATATTTTGGGTGTTTAAGCGAGTGTATACCTTACCTGGGCATGAGCTCTGTGTCGTGGTCTGATGTTCTCTCTGTGCAATGTTTTTTAAGTTTAAGTGAATGTATGACATACCTGGACATGAGCCAAGCTGATCACTACATAAGTTGCCAGTACATCCTTCTGGTTTGGCATCCAGACCCTGAAGAAGATCAGCATCAAGGGCTGAGAAGATGATGCTGTCTTAGAACTGGTTGAAGGCTGACCAGTCCAGGAGAGTAAAGATTGCACAGAAAACCCCCATGGTGCAGACTGTTCCAGAGTCAGTACTTGGACCTGTCGCCCCATAATAACTCACACCCACTCCCAGCATAGCCTCACCAAATGTGAGCATAACCCCCACATCTTTCAGTTTGGATTATTTTACCTTATGCCTTTCTTCCTAGGCTGGGTATAGATGTTTTCTCTACAGCCCATTATACCACCAGGGATGTGTGATCGCTAAAAGGCACCCATTGACATGTGAATATAAAGAGGGCAGAATGCCCACCTTCCAATTCTCAATGAGATATGACTTGTAAAACTGTTTGTAGACTGTGATCCCCACCCCACCCCCACCCCATACACCATACACAGGCATCCACATTTCACTATGCATGGCTTTTACTCAGGGTCATTTCCACAACAGAACCTAAATGTCCCAGTGGCCTGCCTGGGCTCCCAGGCCAGCCCCCATCGGGTGTCATTGTCATCCTCTGTGGAATAGAAGTAACATGAGAGGCCAGAGTGGGAAAAGTTCACTTACATGCTCAGAGCTGCCACACTATCTCACTTAAATGTTTTTACTAAACTATGATAGTACCTGTGATGGTTTGGGTGTTCTTTGCATGTATCCACCAAAATTCATGTGCTGGTGCTGAGATATGGAACCTTGAAGAGCCTTGTGAAACTAATGTGGTCATAGAGTAATGGACTGCCCTTGGGCGAGATTAATGTTGGACTCCAGGAATGAATTATTTCTCACAAGAGTGAGTGGAAAATCTTGAAACTCACATGGAGTTTCATACTGGAACAACAATCCTAAACAAAAGAAACAGTACTAGAAATATCACAATATCCAATTCCAAATTATACTACAGAGCCACAGAACCACAAACAGCAGGGAACGCAGCACTTACCTAAGTCAAACCATGCTGCCAGAACCACATGGGGTTTTTTTGGTTTTTGTTTTTTTGTTTTGCTTTGTTTTATTTTTGTTGTTGTTGTTTTTTTGGACAAAGGTGCCACAAGATTATAAAAAAGAGTCTCTTTTAACAGTGTGCTGTGAAAACTGAATATCTACGTGTAAAAAACTGAAAGCAGAATTCCCCTATCTCTTGGCAGTTAAAAATGAATCAACGACTTTAATGTAAGCTCTGAAACTGTGAAACTACTAGAGGAAAACATAAGGGAAATGCTTCGATATGTAAGTGGAGGTAAGGGCTTTTTGAAAAGGATCCCAGCAGCTCAGGAAATATTAGCAAAAGTGACAAATAGAATTTTCACGAAAGGAAACACAGCTAAGTGAAGAGAGTCTACAGCAGTGTTTCTCAACCTGGGGTCATAGCTCCCTTTGGGATGGGCATTAAAGATCTTTTCCCAGTAGTCACCTAAGACCTTTGGAAATATCAGGTATTTTTATTGCAACTCATAACAGTAGAAAAACTATAGCTACTAAGTAGCCACAAACATAATTTTATGGTTGGGAGTTACCACAACATGACGAGAATTGTAAAAAAAAAAAAAAAAAAAAATAGGGGAGGAAAGGGGAATCCTTAGGACCCTTGTGGCTGATGGTGGGGTAGGAGTAGCAGGGCACTACTGACATCAGCATGCAAGTTACTTGAAAAACTAAAAGTGCATCTGCCAGCTGTACCACTCCAGGGAATGTACCCCCAAAGAGTTTAAGTTAAACTACAAGATAAATAACTGCAAGTGTGTATTACATACATGTTCACTGTGGCACTACTCACACACACACACAAGAGTTGCGGAATGAATCAGCCTAGGTGCTCACCAACAGCCAAACCAATAAAGGCAATGTGGTGTACATGCACAGTGGACTTTTATTCAACTATAAGGAACTGTGAAATCATGCCATGTGTAAAATACATGGAACCGAAGACCAGTGTAGTATGTTAAATAAGCCAGACTAGAACAATATTACAACATCTTGTGCTTAAACCTCCACAACAGTAAAACTAAATAAACCTGTCTGTTAAATACTAGGCATCAGTTATTTGATCACAGCAATTCATGCCAGAAACCAAGATTTTAGAGCTTGGTTAAGGTCATTCTGCCAGAACTGGATCCCAAGTTTCTTGACTCTAAGCCAGTGGTTCTCAACCTCTGGGTCACAACTCTTATACAGATCAAAGGACTCTTTTGAAGGGGTCACATATCAGATATCCTGAATATCAGACATTTCAATTACGATTGATAACAGTTAAAAAAAAAATTACAGTTATGTAGTAGCAATGAAATAGTTTTATGGTTAGGGGTCACCACAACACAAGGAACTATATGAAAGTGTACAAATAGAAGCGCAAAAATAATAGAATGACCAAAACAGTATCTTAAGGAAATCTTATAGAATTTTGATAAAATACAATATACAGAGGTAAAAACCAGGTATCTAGGTGGGAAAAAGCACAATAAAAGGATCGATCAATGGTCTTTAAAAGTAAGAACTATGGGTACAAAGATTAAAATAACTTAAAATTATAAATATGGCTGCAAAAGGTCAAGTAAATGCCTCAGAACATAGAGTGAAAGGCAACGAAAAGGAAAATATGATTGAAAAGTAAGAGGCACAGAGAAGTAACCCAAGCATGTCTGTCCAGCACTCAACTAAGAACCCTGCCTGAAAAGGAAGAACAGAGAATACAAAGTGAGAAACATTACTAAGATTCAGTAGGAATGAAACCAAGAGAGAAAAGACTGCATCATCATACTGGATTAATCCATCAAGCGCAGAAATGTGCGAATGAAGACAAAGTAACTTTTAAATTAAATAAAAATAAATCCATTAAATAAATGGGGCATGCTTTAAAATCACTTTGTAAAGAGAATTTACACAGGACCAAAAAAAGATAACTTGCAAATAAAAGCAAAGAGAAACCTTCTCTTTCACCTGACATAGCCTCCTTCTCTGAAATAATACCAGGGGGCAAAATCACAGTAAATTGTCCTTACTGCTCATTAAGTGGGCTGGAGGCCACAGCCTCTAAGCTTCTTTCTACCTTCAGGACTCCCAGGAAACCAGCTGCCACTGTTTTTGCTAGTTCCTACATCAGTGCCCAGAGGCAACCCAGTAGGTTGGGCTCCAGAGAACTAGGTCAAGACTGGAAGGAGATCCTAAAAGATGCCTCAGCAGGAAGTGAGCACCAAAGAAAAGCAACCCTCACATGCCACTCTGATGAGGCTGTCACATCACTGTCATCACTGTTACTAGCACTGTCATACCCCAGTACAAAAACCTCCCTGATACTTCAAACACGGAAGGCTGCCTTCGGTGCTCAGTACGGAGAGAAAAACACTTTTGTTGGAAGGTTTAAAGAATCAGTTTTTAAAAACACAAGCAGTGGAGCCAGTGAAATGGAACAAGGGATGGATAAAGATGCCTACAGCCAACTTTAAAGACCCGAGTCCAACCCTAAGGAAACAGTGGAAGGACAGGACTGACTCCAGCAACCTGTCCTTTAACACACAAATAAACAAATGTGAGTTTAAAATTACTTAAAAACATAAAAAGGACACAAAAACATATTCCCTCTGTTTCAAGGAAAAGAAGAAAAAGCTCTGAATCCTTGGGCTGCCTCTGACACTTTGGAATCCTTGGGCTGCCTTTGACTCTTTGGCAAAAGGAGGTTGGCATCCAAACAAAGCTAGGAACTCCAGGATAAGTAAAGATACTCCTTTGGTTCTCAATACAATTAGCTCACAAGTAAGGACATGGTGTACCCAGGAGGCAGCCATTACCTCTGCTGCCAAGTTCATTAACCTCCAAAACTCGATGAACAATGCAAGGACCGTGCTTCTCAATCTGCATGTGGTCTCACTCATGGACACCAAGTCACCTCTACTCTAGGGTCAGGGACAGCAGGGCTGGTTTGTGCTCTAACACCACACCTTCACTCTGCAGTGCAACTCCTGAGAACAAGGGCCAATCACCACTTTATCTATCACCCAGCTCCATGTAATGGAGCGTGGAACTGGAATCTTAATCCTGAACACAAAACATCGAAAGAATTTATGCCTTAAAAATCACACACACCTGGTGGCTCATTATACAATGGCCTCTTGAGAAAACTGCAGGTGACTAGCAAGAGTGTGGTATCAAAAGAGCAAGACTGAACTGTTATCAAAAGAAAAAGATTAGAAGAAAGCAACAAAATAGAATATCCTACTGGAAGAAAATTCCAAAAGGAAGGTATGAGGCACATCCCTAAAATCTCTTCCTCTAGAAGGTTGTCTGAGTTAGGTTACTACTGCTGTGATAAAACACCATGACCAAAACCAACTTGGGGAGGAAAGAATTTATTTATTCTTACACTTTGTTATAACAGTCAATCACTGAGGGAAATGAGATCAGCAGCACAAGGCAGGAACCTAGAGGCAGAGACCCATGCAGAAGCCACAGAGGAATGCTGCTTACAGGTGTGCTCCCCAAGGCTTGTTCAACCTGCCTTTCTTAAAGCACCCAGGACTGCCAGTTTAGGGACAGAACCACCTACAATGAGCTGGATGCTTTCACAATGCGAACTAACTAAGAAAATGCTCTACGGGCTTGCCTACAGCTCGGTCTTATGGAGAAATTGTCTTCTCTCAGAGGACTCTAGCTCAATGGCTCTCAACCTGTTGCTTGGCATATCAGATATTTACGATGCATAACCCTAGCAAAATTAGTTATGAAGGAGCAATGCAGTAATTTTATAGTTGGGAGTCATCACAACCTGAGGAACTGTATTAAAGGGTCATAGCATTAGGAAGTTGAGAACCACTGCTTTAGCTTGTGCCAAGTTGACAAAAAACTAGCCAGCACAGAAGAGGTAGGCAAAGCTACTGGGGGACCACTTACTTCCATCCTGATTGGGCTTTTCCAAAGTCCAACAGTCCAACCACTGTTTCCAGGCTAAAGAACACACAGCTGCCCACAGGAAATAGTATGTCAAGTAGCCAAGCATACAAGAGAACCCAGTATTGATGACCCAAACCTGACTAGCAAGTGCCCAACAATCTGTTACTACTGCTAGCCATGCAAAGGTGTAGATAAAAACACATTTCCAACAGCTGTGGTGAGAAAATAAAACTGAAAAAAAATGAAATTGCACTACAGGCAATCAGAAAGCAGAAAAAGAAAAACCCCAGAAAACCAACTACTTCTGTCCTTACTGGATTATAGGGGAAGGTACTATGTGCCAACCAGGCATCCAAAGGATGTGCAGGTTTAACTAATGAGGTAAGGAGCAGAAAGACTAATGCCATCACAGTATGATGGGAGATGTCATTCTGTAAATATGTTTCTCTTGGTTAATGAATAAAGCACTGTTGGCAAACAGGAAGGCAAGATAGGTGGGACAAGGAGATAAGGAGGATTCTGGGAAATGGAGTAGAGCAGAGTCGTAGAGACTTAAGAGAAGAAGGTCAGGAACCTCTCTCTGGTAAGATAAAACACATAAAAATACTTAGATTAATAGAAATGGGTTAATATTTAAGACAGAGCTGGCCAATAAGAAATGCTAGTGACTGGCCAACAGCTTTGTATCTAATACAGAGTCTCTGTGTGTTATTTGGGGCTGACACGACTTTGGGTCCAGGCTGGTGGGAAAACTGCTCTTAACAACAGTAAGCCCCTAGATAGGGTTACTATGGAGCAATGAACCTGTGTGCTAAAATATCAAAAAGTATCAAGATGAACTCAAGTGAAATCTGCCCTCAAATGTCTAGAATTCAGGGAACATTTCAGATTGCATTCAGAACTCCTTGTAAATTAATGATAGTCTGACACAAAAGTTAGTAACAGCTGGAACTGATCAAGCAGAAAGAGCCAGCACTGGCATGTCTGTTACGCAAATTTCTTAGAGTCCATAAATTTGATATTTGGAGGGAAGAAGGAAAATGTTAATTAGGGGAAATTTCATACTGGATTTAATTTTACCATGGAGCCAAAGCTCTATTGTAAGAAAAAAAAAAATAACCTTGGAATCAGAAATCACCCTCACCAGACCAGGGCCCTGCCTTTCATCTCACCAATTCAAACTTGTCGATATGTGAGACTTAATTGTTTTCATGTGTTCTTTCATACTTTCTCTCCCACAAATATAAAATCAAGTGCTAGGGCCATACTTTTTTTTTTTTTTTTTTTTATTGTACCATGAGTACAGACCAATTAATGGGGAGGGGCGAAATATCTAAGCCATCCCTTTGCCTTCTCTAAAGGCAGCATTAGTAATCATTTTCCATAATCTTTAGACTTCTCTAGTTAAAGGTTTCTCTGAGGAATCACAGTCACTCTGAAAAGTCTCGACGTTCGCTTGTCTCACTTTCCAGACACATGAGTGTTGTTATGACACGAATGTAGATTTACACAGACCCAGGTCTAGCTCAGGGAAGTTTCTTGGAATGCAGCTTTTATAGGTGGTGACGAATGCCTCACAGATGCCTTTAATGCAAACATCAGTCCTACCTACAGGTTCTTGGGTAAGCGGAAGGTTCCAGAGGCTTCCTCAGATTCCCCACCAGTGTCTTGATGTCAACCTTGTCCCTCCTTAGTAACCGTTTCTCCAATGACTGGTTGAGAGTTGCCATGCCCATGCCTGGCTCTAGCCTACACTAGCTTTGTCATCCATATTGTTCATCTTTTTTCATAAATTGTCCCTCTGATCCCTCAGTCATGCTTGCGAGCCTTTCAGTTTATGCCAAAGTCAAGAAACAAAGAACTGTCTGTCCATCTTAATACTTTGTACTCTTCAAATAAAAATCCCAAGTGTTTATCCTAAGGTTGGTATGGACTCCCTGACACTTCCTCTCCTGTTGATATGAGGAGAGGTTGCTGCCCTGTGCAAAGGCATGGAGAAGGACAGATTGCACACCACACGGTGATCTCTGGTGCTGGTGGCTCTGGGTATAGAACAGGTAGTGTGAGCACCAGATTTTGTGCCATCTGTTGATACAGCAAAGTTTCTAGTACATCAATTCCCTGCTCTTTAGAAATGGGAGTTCAAATAATTAAGTAGGGGACCTTGATCCAAAGAGAGGGCCTGTGTGTTCTAAGTGCTTCTGCGCCATCAAGAGAACTGAGAGTAGAAGAATAGAACTGGGTGGCAGGACAAAGTAGAAAAGCCATGCACCCGGGAGCTCCCTCCCTCACCCCAAGCCCCAGGCCTGCAGCTCAGGTTCAAATGTGCACACGATCTGGGTGACCCTCAGTTTCTTCAAGGTAAAATATGATACCTTACAAACTAAAATCTGTATGATAGGGACCTCAGACCAGCACTGGCACAAGTACAGATTCTACACAGGGGCCTCCCTAAACGGGAGCAGAGAGAGGACCGAGAACCTTCCTACAGTTATGTTATGTGTAACTTTCTTTGAGAAAGTATTAACTAGAAACTTCTCATGATCACCCACATTAGAACCAGTTGAACACAATGGTAAAAATGAGTTCCTTGTAGAGAACCCATTCTCTTCCTGCAGGGGACCTGAGTTTAGTTCCAGTACCATGGGCTGCAATTCCAGTTTCAGGAATCTAATTTTCTCTCCGGCTTCCACGGGCACCACATTCACAAACTCACACACACAAACACATTATTTAAAAAAAATTAAAATCTTTCAATGGGGGTAAGAGATGACCAGAAGCAGCCACGCAAGCACTGGGACAGGACTGGGACTGAGTAACACCCAGAGCCACAAGTGGAAGTGTCCTCCCCAATTCCAAGCACTCTCATCCCCAATCTTACACAAAGCACCCCCAGTACTAGGGCCTCAAGACACCACTTCCGAGCCTCCCCTAGTTACAGAGCCTGACCCATCAGACCTGGCCCTTGCATTGGTTTGGACCATCATTTAAAATTGTCAGTTATGAAGCGCAAGAGAAGAACTTCAGTATGTAAGTAAAACCGGGCTCAAACCTCAGTTTAGTCGTTTCTCAACTTTATGAAAATAGGCAACTTCCTCAGCCCACTTGGGCTTGACAACATCTCATGAAATTGCACGAATTTAGAATATAAAATGTTTAAAAGAGAGGCCTCCATGTCTGTAGCCACAGTTTCTAAGGAGGGGCTTTCTAGATGGTCTGTTGCATCGGCCTGCTAAGCACTCTACATTCTACTGCTCCTGCCAGACTAACAGTCCTAAAACAAAATCAAGTCCCAGCGAACCTCCCGTTCCCTCAGATCACCCCACTCCATGGCCAGGACACTTGCCCCTTCTCATCTTAGCCTTTGCCTTCTGGTCCCTGAGCAAGGTGACCCCTTCCCACCCTCAGCAGCAGCAAGTGCAGCAGCAGCACATCTCCAGTTGCATAATCCCCAAGACACCATCTGTTACTCTTTCTTGAGGGTTCTGGCTAGGTATTTGGTATGTGTCTTCTCTCACCAGTTTTGAGAGCAAGGACATGATTTGGCAACCACCAAGTATCTGAAACACTGTCTTAGTTATAGCAACTCTCAAAAAAAAAAAAAATGAGTTTTTGAAATGGGGAAAAATGTCAGGTAATGTATGCTTATATGGGTCACATCAGTGTAGTAAACTAGAGGGTATGGGTCCTAGAAAGAAAGTTGGGGTCTCCAACTGTTCACTGACTCTGTCTCTAGGCCCTAAGTTTTACAACAATGTAATAGATAAATAATACAGTCAAAATATCAATGACAAAGTTGGCAATATAAAAAGGCATCTCCCTAGATTCGAGTTTGTGAGTGTGTGTGTGTGTGGGGGGGGTTACAAAAGTAAGCTGAAAAGAGTTGGAATGGTCCATTCACATAGTCCAGAAGGCCTCCTGGAGGAGATGACATTACAGCAACCCCGTGGCAAAGAGGTTAGAAGAGAAATCTAAGGAGAAAGGAACATCTGGAAAGGCCTAGAGACCAAAAGAAGTTCTGGTCCATGGGAGGGGAAGCCTTTGTGGCTGAAGAGATTTCAGGGGGAGGGGGAAATCTGGGAGAGGTCACAGTCCCTCTGGTAGGGAATAAGGCCACAGGAAAACCACCATATTATGCAACTCTCTTCTAGGCCCTGAGAACTGGAGGATGAGGCAGGGGGTGGGGCAGGGGTGGAAGTATTCCTTACAAAGGGGAAAGAGGAACAAGGAGAGGGGCCTTGAAACCCTGCCCAATTTGAGAGCAGGCTGAGCCCAAGAAGGCAAGTCAAAAGAAGAGGGGCTGTTTGTTTCTCAGCACCTCTATGTACACTTCTCTGCTCCTCTTTACATTACCTAGGAAACGGCTCCTCCTTTGATTCCGCTCAAGCAAGAGCACAATCAGCATGTAGATTTGGGTCCCCCCAGTGGACATGGTAAACACCCGCTCCCTAGAGTGGGCTCCCATTGACCAGTACAATGTGTGCTGATTAGGTCCAAGACCCCCACAGAGAGGCCAGTGTCTCCTCCTCCAGGGTTCCAGCATCTCCCATCAGATTATTTCAGGCCAGGAGGATTGAAGGCTCATTCCACTAATGTGAGTCTTTGTTCTTCTTTTTCCTGACATTTTGGCCACTGGATTGCCAGCTTCATCTCCCTGTTATTGCTGGCGCCATCTCCAGCTGAACAAAGGTCCTTCATACACTTTTTCTAGCTTGACTGACATGTGGGGATTCAGGAGCTTCCAGTAAAATGAATTCAATGGTTTGTGTTTTCTCATTGTGAAAAATCAGATTTTGAAGGTTAAAAAAAAGGGGGGAGTCTTTATACAGAATACTTAGTTCTTTACAGAAGCAGCCACGTGGTTTCTCATGTTTGGGATTTGTAATTTGGGTTCAAGATACTGTGATTATTGGGGTCACCTAGTACAGACAAGAGTAACAGCTGGACAACAAGTGGGGGAAATGCCATTATGTTGTCTTCATATGAAAATACAAAATGTTGCCCAAGTGGTGGTGAGAAGCATGCCCAGGGAGGGGTGAGGACTTGGCAAATCCACAAATGCAGATAAAGTCAAATCTGAAGCAAAGAAGCACTTGGTTTGCAACCCAGAGGCTTGTCAATTCTCTACATCGATGCACCAAGTCTCTGGGATCATCCTGGATTGGATGCAGAACAAACAGATCCTGAAGACACTGACTTGTCAGCATCTCTCTATCCCTGTCTCTCCCACTGTCAATCCACCCTCTGCCCACAAAGGTTTCTCTACCTCCCCCAGGGACCACACTTTCTTTGGCCTCCTGGCCAGCAGAAACATCCCCTTGACCAATATGTGTCTTCTTACCTGTCTGCCTTAGACTTTCATGACTGTTCCCTCCTTCACAAAGCCTTCTGAATTGAGGGATAAAGGAAGGTTTTCTCTTTTGCATATTCCTAAAGAAAACCACATTGTCTCCCTGACCTCTCAAAACAAGACACCACTGACTGCTCATTTTGTTCAGTGTTTTGTAGCATGTGGGCCATTCCATAAGTACATGCTCAGTTAACAAATGACTGACACAATCAAAAGGAGGAGCAGTCTAAGCAATAAAATTTCAAGATTGTTTTCTTTTCTTTATTCTAAGATGAAGAAATTAATCTGTAATAGAAGCCAATGGAAAATCTGGGCCCATGAAAGAAGGGAAGGTGCTAGAAAAGTTAACATCCCATTTATTTACTGGAAACCAAAGCAGAGACCCAAATTTAAAAGCTTAAATAACTGACAAAGTCTGATACTTTTCAGAGAACACTACAAAAGCCTAAACTGTATCAGGGCACTGGAATTGCAATAAAAGACCAAATCGGTTACTCTGTATCAATTCAAACAGGGAAAAGGCACAAAGAGAAAATCAAGCCCTTTCATGGAGAAGTGTGAGGACACAGCACAGATTTATAGATGCAAGATCAAGAAAGCTAAAGCAGTATAGGAGACATGGCTTTCAAGAGACTTCAAAGGTAACGTTCTTTAATTATACAAGAAAAAGGAGGAGGGCCAAGGATAATGTTGCCTCCATTAGAAGCAGGAAAGGGAGCTGTTAGATGCTGGCTAGAAAAGGGCAGGAGTCACTGTTTCCACACTTCACCCTATGAAAGAAGAAAGCAAAACAGGAGGAAAGATGGGCAAGGAGGGGAAGGAACCTAAGAAAGTGCCATTTGAGTGGGTGCCAAATTAAGAAGGAAATACAAATCTTGTGACACTCTTAGAAAACTATCCTTGCCCTTGAGCTGAGCTTTGACAGGAGGTCTCATTAACATGAGCTCCACACTGACTGGACAAGGATCACTAGGGACAATATTACCAAAATCGTGAATTACTGGGGTTATTGAAGAAAGGGGCAAGCAAGCACTACACTGCCCCCAGCTTCAGGAAAAATACCCAGCAGTCCCATCTTACATGAGTGTCACGTCAACTAACACAGGCAGCTCTGTGCTAGTCCCACAGTATTAAACAAAGCTTTCATATCCCTTCTGTGACTAACCTGTCAACTTATTCCAAAGGGCTACAATTCATCTCTCATGTGAAGCCTAGCAATGTTATACCTCTCAGAGAGGGCTGCATGGTACATAATGACTAACTCCAAGATGACAACAGAAGCAACTACCTACATCTCTTCCGATGTCAACAGAGTAACCTCTGTTGAGCAGGCTCTGTGGAACTTTAATCTCAAGCAATCTAACAGTACTCAGCTATGGTAGGATAGGGGTTTTCTCCCAAACCTTCCCAGGGAAATCTAGTAGACATAAAAGCCAAGTGCAATCTTCAACCTATTCACACTGTTCCAAAAGGGTTCTGGCTATGGTATAGCCACATGAGATTCACACTGCTCCTCAATGTCCAGGATGAGAAGGCATCTTGGAAGATGGTACTTAAAGGAGCCACATCTAACTGGTCTAGGTAAAGCAACCACATGAATAGAAACACAAAGGCAAGAAGCATAGGGGTGAAGGTACAAAGGAAGCCAGTTCTGAGTGATGCAAGGAGATGCTAGTAGGAGGTATGGGAGGGGCTGGCCATCTTGCCACCAGCTAAATTCTTTTCTCAAGAAACATGGTCTCCTCTTCTTTTTCTCATCTGTGCAGCCTTCTAGTAAATTTGCTTTCAAAATCTACAGCTAGAACTAACTTTTCTCCAAATGCTAACGTACTTTTCTCAGTTACCTGGTTTCTATTTTCACTAACCATCTCTCAACCTTCATCAGGAAGTTCAAACCCAGAATGCTAGAATTATCCACACTTCTGTAATGTTTAGTCACCTTACAAGGTACCTATGAAATCTGTGGAACGTAGCTGTGAAAGTCTATAGCAATGGTTCGCTCTTTCTACTATGGGTTGCTATATGGAAGCCACATCACCACATTGAACTTCTGAGAAAAGACAAGAAAAGCAAAGTATCTTAAGCTCACAAATGAGTTATGCAAGGGTTTAGAGACTTTCTAACAGCCTCATTCCTCCTCCCCCCAACTCAAGACTAACAGCTAGGAAGCAAGCTAGTTGGCATAGCCCCCAGAGAATGACCCAGCATCACTCGCTCTACTTAAATCATCTCACATTCAGAAGGGTAATGAAACCTCCTGACTTGGTTCATCAGCAGTTCTCCAAAGAGAGAGAGAGACAATGTGGATAAAGCTGGAACTGTGCGCTAAGGGAACTGTCATTACCTTTGCAGTTTGGCCAACACCAAACTGTTCATTTGTGCCTTGTAGGCATTTTTGTCTCTACAGTCTCAAGATGACAATTGCAAAGCAGAAGAAATGTGAGCAGGTGCACCTATTAAATATGTAAAATACATATCCTCTTCCCCCTCAGTCAGAAGATACATTTCTAAGGCCCGTGGAAAGTCAGCTAACACAAATATAGACAGGTAAGAAAAAAAGACTTGCATGTGTGTTTTTTTCTTTTCTTTCTTTCTTTTTTTTTAAGCACACAAGACTACAAGTGGGCTCAGCACAATAGCTTTCCACAGAAAATAAATGCAAGCCAATTAAAAATTCCATTTCTTTTCTTTAAGCTAATTCCTCAGGTTTTGCTAATTAGCAACTAATAGTTCTGTCATTTGAGCTAGGGAACATAAGGGAGAATAGCAGTGGTGTGTTTTCAATCAGAGCATTTGCATGCAAGAACGCATCATATTTTCCATGAAGAATTACTGCTCAGGAGCAGGGCGGCAAGGAGGGCAGTCTGTGCCCAACTATAAAACTACGAGGAGACTTTTGAAAAAGAAGAAAACTTTCTGCTCCCTTTAACAAAACTGAGACCTTCTATGGCATGCTTAATAACTCCAACAAACTTCACACACAGAACCCTAGAGGGACAGCTACAAAACTACACTCTTCACAGTGAGAAGGAAGACGGTGAAACACATGTTTCCTCTAAAAGGGAAGAGAGTAGAAGTGAAGTGTCAGTCAGGGTACAGAGCATGCTTGAACTACTATGTCCCCTGCCTCCCAAGTTTATAAAACAATAAATGGATGGCAGTAAATGGAAGCAGCGGGTGATGGTGATTTGAAATATCTGGCTACAGATGGAGCAAGAGGAGGAAAACGTTCCTGATCCATCTCTGGGCAAGACATGGAGTCTCTAGCCTGACTCCAGCATTAGCATTCAGAGGGTCCCTAAATGTAGCCCCACTCATGGTATTCCAAATTATAACACGTGAGTGATGCTGTGGCCAAGAGGTTGTCAGCACCACATCATGTCTGAGCCATGCAGCTTGTGTGCTTTTTTTTTTTTTTTTTTTTTTTTGCCCTGATATACAGCCCATCCACAGCTACCCTTCATGAGAAAACACCCCACCCCAAACCAGTGTGTGTATTTTATTCCAAACACATGTTGAGAATGTTTGAAGTGCCGGCCCGCTATCCCTGGGTTTTCTTTTTTCTTTCCTTTTCGACTTTTTAAAATCAAACCCACAAAACCTAAAATACTTTGAATTCTGCCTAACTACAATTTGTGAAGATGCATCACAAAGTATAATAAATCTTATGCAATAAAATTTTTACATATGTCTTTCTGAAGGGAAAAAGATGTTTTGTTTTGTTTTCTTCTTCCCTTTTCTGGTCTTACAGGAAACCTACCCACACTTTAGAAATACAAAGTAAGTATATATATATATAGAAGCACAAATTTAGGCATTTGAAAAGTCTACATTTTCCAACCACCACGGATAATTGAAGGAATTACTGAGTATTCACAGGCAGCCACACTCAACTGGTGGAGTATCCAGCTGTTTCAGAGAGCTGGGAAACACAGAAGAGCGGAATGAGGGGTCCAAAGATGTTCCTGAGCAATGAGTTACAAACGTCTACAATGCACTTGGGTTTGGATAGCACTGCAGGGGGAGACAGGCTTTGCCCACAAGAAACAGAAATGAAATAAAATTTTATGCCTCTTTCAAACTCATTTTTTAAAGTCTTAGGACATTTATTACCTTTAGCTCATATTAATCATTAGCTGTGCCTGGGTAATCAAATCCATGTCAGGTATGCAGATCTGATCATAAACACCTAAAAAACCACTTGAGATGTAAATAGAAGACTAAATAGCCAAACAGGGTTCTAGTAAAATAAATCCATACCCTATCTAATGCAGGCTTAGAAACTTTAATTATTTCAAATCAACAAGTAATATTGCTCCTTTTTCTATATTTTTTATTTTTTATGTAAGGTATTTCCTGCTAAAATTTAAAATTTAGGACCTCAACAAATTAAAAGGCTTCACAGTGTCTTTACTTACAAAACAGACAAAAGTCAGCATAAACTGGGGTTCCATGAGAAAGACAGCTTTTAGTAAAGGCACAGGGCATAGCTCTTGCCACCCCAAGTCTTCCTTCTTAGTTACAGCCCACTCATTTTCTGATCTGTCAGAAAAACAAAATACACTGCACCCTCACAGAAATGGCACGACTTACAGAGAGAGCCAACCACATGATGATGGTGTTGGAGGAAGAAAAGAAACAGAGGGGAAAGGAGAAGGAAGAAGAGCGGAATGGCCTCATAATTCTGAAGCACTTAACATGTGCTGGATTTTAGGAACGACTTCATTATATTGTCTCAATTGCAGAAGAACCCCAAGGTGCAGACACTAATATCATTACACATATTGGAGAACAAGGAAATGATTCTAGAAAGTCAACACACGGGGTCAAGGTCATAGGGCTAGTAAGTGAAGCACTAGAATTTGAACCCAAATCTGTGTGGTTCTCAAGACTTCTGGCACATTACTATGTCATGTTCCCAAGTTAGGGAAACAATTGGTGAATAGCACAGAATTCATTTGCCATGAGCCTGCAGATGATGTAGCTGATTACAGACTAGAATATTCCTTCAACGTGATTGTATAAAATAAGAGTAGGAAATCACAAGAGTAATCGATGTATAAGTACTAAGTCCTCAAAGTAGAAAAACAATAAATGCATATACATCCTACTGTGAGCTCTCCAGACAGTGTTCGTTAATGCTACTTTGCTGTGCCAGGAACTGGGTCACACAGACACTGAGTGAGTCAAGAGTACAGGGATCCCTGCTGAAGAGAAAGCCAGCCCTTCAAATGATGGGGAGACGACTCAATGGGAAACTATTAAAACAAAGAACAAGCTGCAAACTGGACAGAAAGTTAACGGTTCCACTACCATCAACCAAGAGAAAGAAGTGTTCATCCTCTGTCTGGACTAATTAAACACCTCACTAATTAGTGGGCATCTGGAAAAAAAAAAAAAAACAAAACAAACCATCACTGTGATGGGAAAAGCTTGTGTTCACACAAAAAGACAAAACACTGCAAGGAGCTAGGACTTGGAGGAGGTGTAAATACAGGTTGGGAATATATACATATAGGAATTCCCAATTTTTCCTGCATGAATGATATTCAAGAGACCACAAATACAAACACAAGAGGCTTCAAAATGTGATCAGAGGAAAAAAATCATACCAACATTATTTTATGTATTCATTCGTAAAACTCAGGAAAAAATAAAATGAATAAGCCCTAAGGAGGAAGGAAATATAGTTGTCCAAACACTTCGGTCCTTATTTCTGCATCTACAGACACCTTTTCAGTAATGGAACCAATGGGCATTTTTCCCCCAAGAGAAGTACTTAACTATTTAAAAAGCTGATGAGGGAAAAAAAATCCAAACCATCATTTTTCCATGATTCTTCCAAAAAAAAAAAAAAAAAGTCCTTTCCACTTAAAAAGTATTGCTTCCCCATTTTTTTTCCAACAATATATTGTGGGGGGAGCAGTTGCTGGAACTTAAGGTTGCTGTGAGACGCTTTGATCTGGTGAGTGAGTGTTCCCCTTTGCTTCCAGCTAACTAATGAAGGGATGAAATTAGCTTTTATCCTGGGCACTTTCTTGAGCAAAATAACATGCTCTAATCAGCTGTCCTCACTAATCAGTCATCTGGCTAATGACCTTTTGCCTTAAAACACTAAAATTTCTGAATGATGTGGGAAAAGGGAAACACAAACCAGTCTCCCTCTCTGGAACTCAATGGATCATCTGGAATTGGTGCCACGAGGTTAAATGGCAACTATATCCTGGCAAGGCGATAAATCTGTAATCAGGAGCTTCCAGCTTCACCACCTCAACATGACTTTCATTACTCCAGAGCCAAATTATATTCTTAAACCAGAAACAGGACTGAAGTAAACTCAGCCCGTATGTATTTACCTTATAGTCTGCCTTTGAAAAGAACTGCCCTATACTTAGGTTCATAGTCCTGTTCAATTTCTTTAATTCTGTTAGGACTAGAAAGGTAACTTCCAGTGTCTCATGCAGGTTTGTAAGGAGAGAAGGGCTCACTATAGGCTTCCACAGTAACAAATTTAGCACTAAATGGATAAAATTAGTTTGTTTTAGCAAATCATTAAGCATAAGAATAGTAAAAACCATTATAGCAAAAATCATGAAACGTAAGAACTGCCATCAAAGTCTTTTAATATATCTTGCTTTAATAGTTCCCTACCCTCAACCCATTTTTCTCAAAGCATGTCTGCACAGACAGAACCTATCTGGTTCAAATCCAATCAAATATCATTATGGATTTTTGAACAAAACATCTTCCTGAACCCCCACACCCTGAAAAGCCTGAAACCGCCTAGACTATAAGAAAATGTCACTCTCTAAGATGAGTTGATAAGAAACAGAAATAGGAAAAAATGTAAAATTAAACATAGTTTTATAAATAGTAGAGTCAACAATTCATACAGCAGGCAGCATGTACTTGCAGGCAGACACACCACACCCACCCACACACCATCCACAGCTCCCCACCCATACATCCCAAAACAAGTACTAATTAGCCAGAAGCACTTACGGTAGTGAGGTTCCATGTAACCATTCCGTGGGTCCATGGCAAACACAGTCCCACGATAAGGGAGTGAGGGCTCCGCCAGATGTGGTAGAGATCCATGGATCTCCTTCTTGATCAATGAGGCCCTCTCATCACTAGATGTTGAGGGCTCCTCACTGATTTTGCTGAGCCCCTGCACACTCTGAGGCTGCATAGTGATTGCGTTTCTTCTCTCTCGGTGATAGATCTGTCCAGGACTTTCATCCTCTACAGAAAGAAGGAAAATGAAAGACTTTAGAATCTACTTTAAGAAGTAATAAAAAAAAAAAAAAAAGTCATCAATATAGCTCTACCTGTCTCTGTGTTAGAAAGAAGCCTCTTTCTCCTTCATGGCTACTTTGTAAACTACACACCTGTGGTGAGATATTTATAAAACAAAGTTGTTTATGAATGATGGTCCATGTTACACATGAAAGAATAAAGCAGGAAGTGAGCCTGAGGTGTAAACTAGCTTGGGGCTGGCAATGCAATGGAACTTCTCTTCCAAACACACCAATACCCTGCAGGTCCCACATGAGGCTGAAAGAATGCCAGCCTCCTGTCATGGATCATGGATCATGGATGTCCAGCTTTGCTATGCCTGCCTAAGGAAACGGGATCTTCAGAGTACTCAGAGTCCAGCTGCCCAGTGGGGGTTTGGGTGGCTCTAGAAGTGCTGGGCCTTAGTTTCTCAGATGATCCATTAGAAAGACATCCAAGAAATATTGTGGGTTTCGATTTTTCTTTTTTTCTAATTCAGATTTGTAACCTACCAAGAAATTTAACAAGATCAGAAATAAAATTGAAAACCCCCGGAGACAAGGATAAAGGTGTCAATCAGGAACAGCATAGATCCTCCTAAGATACATATCACGTGCCTGCCCATACATCAAACCTGGAAACCCAGAAGGAAACTCAGTGAGACTGAAAGTACAGCATGGCTATGTAGGCAAGGAGGAGAAGTCCAGGGATGCTGCTCCCAGTCATAGTCTGATATGCCTCAAGCACCTAAAATCGGAAGGATGAAGTCCCACACACAGTTTTATCTCCAGATCCCTGCCACCTGAGCTCCCTTTGGTCTGAATGTGACTGGATAACCTATGCTAGAACTCATGCATAAACTTCAGTCAAACTTGCTATCCGAACCCAGAGCAGGTAGATTCATTTGCCTGTTAGAATCACACAAAGTAAGCTTCACACCTTAAACAAACTGCATTTAACCAATTGTTGTCCTGGCAGAAAAAAAGCTCCCAGAAACAAAGCTGTCTGGATACTGCTTAAATACACAGACAGCTTTGTTTCTGTGAACTCACAAACTTACATAGTCTTTATGCTTAATTAAAAAAAAAAAAAAAAAACTGAAACTCTGTAGTATTAATCATTTTGCTGAATACCTCAGTCTGAACACATCTAAATATGCAAACTTCCCTTCAAAGTACCCATAAGTAGATGTAACTACCTAAGTGTCCTCAAACCAGGAACACTGCTAACTTCTAACACTCCCATAGTTCTTTGTTCACTTTGGAGGAAAGCAGAGCTGTGGATACTATGTATCACTACAAACTGAGATAACAACCACCAACTTGATGCCAACACCAACTTTAGTGTTTCTGTTTATTTGTGTTTAAAGCTTGAAAATAAACGATGAATTCTTTTACCTCAAATGCCTTGCAAAACATGATGAGGTATGCTGGACTCTTTGCAGGGAATCTGCTGACCATTACAAAGCAACTGTGAGGTATTATTTTAGTATTGTTTTGTGCAGATCCTCACCTGAAACCTCATAATTAAAGGGTAAATTACAAGTTTAATCTATCAAATAACAACTAAGACCCACAAAAAAAAATGATCTTTGCAAAAGTATTTCAAATCATGCCGTTAGTAATTTTAAGACAAACTACCAAAAATAAAGAAAAAGAGCCTTCATTTTTCTTCTCACTGTTAATACACACAGGAATTGGTCGGCCTTGGAGATTCAATAGCAGTGAGGTTATAGGCTATAGGAAGGACTTCAGGGTTCTGCAAAAGCATATAAGTGTCAAAAACACTGAAAATAACAGTTTTATTAAAAAGTTCTACAACCTTCAAATGGCCCAAAGTCATAGTTTCCACTCATTTGTGCTGTTTAAAGCAAAAACAAAAAAAAAAAAAAACCACCCTATTTAAAATTTCAAACTAAGTTAACTTGGAACAGTGAGGGATACATTCTGTATAACGGGGAGGGGGAAGCCCTTTTTACCAAGGGGCTGTGACACATAATTAGCCTTCTCTGGGAAAAAAAAAACAAGTAAGATCTTGTAATCTGTACCAGATTTAAACTGGGGGTTCCTCAACTTAACCTTCCCAAAAGAAATTAATGTTTTCTCCTTAAAAATGCATCCCTATGGTCAACTCAAGTTCTGTGGTAGTTATGTCCTCCTACAATGATCATGCAAATATAACTTTACCAACAACTGGATAGTCAGTTTGGCTGACCAACTTCTCACTGCCAGGCCCTTTCAACCTGCAGGGAGAAGGAAGGAAGGCAAAGAAAAATGGGGTGCCTCTTAGCATAGTGACCTTGCTAATGAGAACTATCCCAACATGTGTGAAAAGGTTATATAAGCTCAAACAGTCAATACAGAATGGAAAAAATAAAGGCATAGTCTTCATAAAGTTAAATGCAGGCAAGAATGTTTTTAATACAGAAACTTCCATCATGGAACCTTAACTTTTATTACACAGTTGGTGCTGTGACCTTTTTACTCAACAACACACTGCCCCCAGATGCCAGAAGATACATACTTCATGAATTTATCTCCTGTGTTGATTGCTTTTGATGAGCACTCAGATGAAAACTTGACAATACACACACTCCTAAATACAAATAGCTAAGAGACTTGAGAGTATTATGTATACAAGGGGAGCACAACTAACTCCCAAGCAATATTCCCGCCTGCTCTTATAAATCTAGCAAGCATGTCTGCGTGCCAAAAGACGAAAGCTGTCTCATCTCATTCAGCTGAGTCGAGCTGTTCAATAAAGTTTGAGAGTCAGTGCAGACAAGCTACACTAGGCCAAATTATTGACAGAAACATACTGTCCACCATGGCAACAAGCAGGAGTCAGCAGCAAAAATGTAAGCAAACAGCCCATGGCTCCAAGAGCATCTGCCAATGGACGTTAACAGCCAAATACAAGCAACTGTTTGAGCTTCCCTGCTGAAAAGCTGCAAGCTTGGGGGTCAAAGTGAAACACACAATTCTCTCACAACTTTCAAGAAAAAATTATTTCAAATACTACTGTCACAATCCCACTTTGTACCTCCTTCTTTCTGTCATCTGGGCTCAGGTGGAGGATGAATGTGAATGGAATTCATGCCCAAACACAGAGCTGCCCAAAGAACACTGTTTTAGAAACTGTCCCAGATTTTCTAAACCCCTCCAAAAACAACCAGCATGGAGTCGGAATTTAATGCCAGAAACCCAGAAGAGCAAGAGCTACCTTGCTGCACGCACTGTGTAGGGCACAGGAAGTTCTGAACAAAGCACCCCAGCCCTGTGAAAGAGGACGCAGACACATACTCCTGCACACCTGACCACAAACTCCTGCAACTCAGGAGACAAGGCCCTTTTCACCGGGTATGTAAGACATGTTTCACACAAGTCTTTTCAAGCAAAAACAGAACTCCGCTAGGCATCTTTAGGTAGGATACTTCCATTCATGGCTGCTTGGGAGCTCACCGAACACCTGCTTGCTCTTTTCTCCATTACTACCCATTTTGCTCTGTTGTTGAAAACCCATTTTAATGCCATTGCTCCTCTCTTGCCCCCAAGCTATAAAAGCCATGGATGGGGGTGGGGTGGGATGGGAGAGCAAACAGATGATACTTACAACTCAGTCCCTGGGCTCGGGCTAGCTACTTTCTATAAACTTCTTGGTGAGCTTCTCTAGCTGTGCCGATGGACCCTCTATGAACACTCTCAGCATCTCTTGGCCTTTCTTGCCTCTCCCTCTCCCTCTTACAGGCAGTGCGGCTCCCATTAGAGGAATTAAAAGTGGTTTGGAGCCATGCTAAATTTAACAAGCTCATTAGTATTCTTTGCAAGTGCTTGGAAGTGAACTCTCCCTATTCAAGACTCCCTCTCCAGCAGAAGGGTCAGGCGGGTAATCATTAAATCAAACTAATGTCACCCTATCACAATCAGCCCCAGAGAAGGAGGGTTTATTATTTCAGTTTATGCTAAATAAACGGTTTTACAAATGGTCCCCAAGCAAGGTCAACAGCAGCTTCAATTACAAGACAAACTTAACAAGAGTTGCTATAAACCAAGTACTCCATATTGACTTAGGGACAGTCTGGACTCCACATATTGCCACTGGCAGGATTGCACAGGAATGCACATTACAAAATAAAGGAAGGGGTGAACTTTTTTTTCTTTGCCACAATTTGCCACTGCACAGCGACTCCTCATTCACCTCTTCTCCAACCAGCTAGCCGCTCAGCTCAATTCACCCCACACAAAGGCTGGAGCCCAGACCTCAATGGACCGAGTGAAACATGTTCAAAACTAGGCTCTCTATTGTGACTGAATTTCTTAACATCTTTTCAAAAAGCGGAGAATGCCTTGAGGCTAAAGGAAGAAACAGACTAATGGTGAATTGGGAATTCTGAGCAAATTTCAGAGCCCTTTCCTCCTAGCTTTTGAGGTTGAAAGCAAGCTCTTTCCTTTCAAGTTTCAAAGTCCTTTTTCCTCCCGCAGTGTCACAGAAGGATTTGAAAAGAAGGTAATTGTGCTCGCAGTCTCCCTGATCAGAGCTTACGTCCTATTTCTGGTATTTCGGAATACTTCTTGCAATAATAGTGCATATAGCTCAATCCCTTAACCGGCCTGCACTCTGCAATTGCTCATTAAATGAACAATTGCGGGTATAAAATGTCTTTTATGTTCAAGGTCTGGATATAAGATAAGCATTCTAGGATTCTAAATTTGGTTTACTAAGGAAATTCTCTATCATTAAATTATAAAACTGAAGTCAGAATATCAGGCTTTCCCAGAAAAAGGAGCACTCTGGCTGCAGTAAGCCAAAAAGATGGGCGGGTGGGGGGTGGAGAGAAGGTACCAAAATGTTAGGGGCAGTAGGGAAAAGAGTGGGTACTCAGATTTCTGACCAAATGGGATTTTCACCAGAAAAAAACACTACTGTGTTCAAGGACTGAGTCTCTGGTGCCCCCACTTTTGATGCTGAAATGATGGACTTATCTTTGAATGAGTTAAAACACAAGCTGCAGCTCAGTAACATGAATGAGAATAACTGTGATCTCTGGCTAGCAAGCACCTCTCCTTCTTCAGGGAAATAAATAACCCTTCACTGCCATCATTCATGTCATCTCTCTCATCTGATCACTCCTGACTCTCTACCCCATATGGTAGGGGGAGAAAAGGTATGAGGCCCAGAGTCCACATGGAAACTGAGGGCCCAGGCAGTAAGTGATAAGGAATTCATTCTAGCCACTCCTCACTGAGCACACACAGCCCTGCGGGAGCTACTTGTAGGTATGATTTTGGAATGATACTTGGATGTACAACTCAACCCCGAAACTATTACCCCAATAGTTATGGACAAAGAAGTTTTCCTGCAGAGAAATTCACAAAACTCAGATACTCTTCATTAACATTTTGTCACTATCAGTTCACATCTAGGAAACACTGAGAGGGCGTTAACAGACAAATTTATGTTCGGGCATTGGGGTAGTACGCCATACCTACACATGCACCATCTTCTCTATGGCTGAGGGAACCTGTAGGCCTCAAGGCATCGTGACCCAGTGACCAATGGCTTCTATGTGTTACTCCAGGCATGCACAGGGTGGGGGTGGGGTGCTACCCTCCCATCCTTTACTTTTCCCTCCCAGGCAAAGGCCTCCCTGTATGTGAAAGGAACATTATTTCATTTTTTTTTTCCTGACTATGCATTTGTTGCATCTTATCAACTTTCCCTTCTTTCATTATTTACATGTCGATGTTCTTTGAATAAAACCCGTAGAACTCAAGTCCTTGCTTCTGCTTTTCAGAATCGCGCATAAGACTTGAACCAAAAAGATAGCAGAAATGAAAAAAAGAAGAGGCTGGGTGTATTCAAAAGTAGAACAGGGAAATATAGTTCCTGTAGTTTTAATACCAGAATATTCCCCTCTCTCCCAGCAGACTGCAGTCAGGTCCTAGCCAGGGGCTCAGGAACGCCTGGAGCTGTGCTTCCAAAGACGCTGAACAAACAATGCCTTCTCTAAGAACATTGCCAATACCCTTGAGGTCAGACTTTGCCCTTGTGCCGCTACACATACATCTCCCATTGACAATGACGGATGACAGAGGGAGGGGCCCAGATGGATCAAGAGGGAGCACTTGCTTTGTTTGCAACCTTTAAACTGCACTGGCAGGCCAGCAAACTGGAGAGGGCTACAGCAGGATTGGAAGCTTTGGAGAAATTCAAGTGACAGCCTCCCCTCAAGGTGATGGGTAGCTCTCTCTTCCTCCTTTCATCAACCAGGAGGTCTCAGGGTGAAAGGAGAGAAAGAAGAAAGTGTCCTCCATCACAGGCACATATCCCCATTGTTTGAACATCTCTAATGCTCTATATTAACCAACACTGCACTGGATCTCCCCCTAACTGTCTGCTGCAAACACAGTAGGTTTGTGTTCAGCCCAAAGCTAAATTCATACCTCAGTCCCTAACTGCTTAATTTACACAGCTCTAACTTTGAAAGAGGCCTCTGGGATAGCAAGGCAGACAGAGAAGTTAGGTAACGAAAACAGGACCCTAGAATGACTGGCACCTCCACTGCAGCAGAGAGGTCTGATTGTGGGCTCAGAACAAGCAGCCATCTGTCTTTCCCAAAGATAAGGACTGAGATGAGCAGAGAGCATTATGAGCCTGACTGAGTCCTCAAGCACACCCTGCATCCTCTCCTTCAGAGTAGCCACTGCTTTCCAGCCTAAGAGGCTTACAAACATAACCCTGCCCTTGGGAAGATGCTCCTAAAAGCTGATTGCAAGAGCACTAAGATCCAGACAAACTTGTATCCCATGATGCTAACCAACTTTCAAAGTCCTGGAAAGAAAGCACATGGCAAACTATGTTTAAAACTGCCCTTGAGAGGACCTGGAGGGAGATGAGAGCTTTCTTATTTTCAAGGAAGACCCTTCCTTGGATTAGAATTCTAAAACATCACGAAACTTCTATAAGCCTGCTCTTAGTTATCATTCTCTGCCTACAGTGTTGAGTTCTAAGCAGCATCAAAAAACATTACAATAAACTCCTAGGAGAACCAAAATTGTTCCTCCTGCTTGACAGTGCATTTGTGTCTCTCTGCAATGTTCCATAGAGAACAGAGGATTTCACTCAGTTGGTTCTAGTCCTCTATAAGCAAAGAGTTGTAGTTTCTCCCTTCTTTTGCATAAAGACTTCAAGATGAGAGCCACAGGCAACAACATCGCAGACCAGCAAGGAGTTTGCTCACAGGCTGGGGACCCAGTCTGCCACTGCTGTCTACAGCACCTAAAGTTAAGCACAGTGTCTGGTTTTCCTTCCAGGCAACAAGTAACCTCATCTATTTAGCAACAACAAAGTCCCATTTCTGAACCATCACTACTTTTTTCAACTGTAGAAATGAACACAAGATTAACTAGTTTTACTAGTTTGCTTGCCTGCTTGCTTGGACGGACGGATGGACGGACGGACGGATGGTTGATTTTTCATGACAGGGTTTGTAACAGTCCTGGCTGTCCTGGAACTTACTTTGTGGACCAATGGCCTCAAACTCATTGAAATCCACCTGCCTCTGCTTCTCAAGTGCTGGAATTAAAGGCATGCACCACTATTGCCTGGCTTTTTATTTGTTTTTTAAAAAAGGGTCTCACTAAGACAAAATTAGTTTAAATTCCTGAATTTAAAGGCCCACAAGTTTATTATCTAGTTTATTGATTGGCCAAAATATAAAATCCAACAGCCTCAACTCTGTAAGTACTTATTTTAAACATTAAAAATATTTGATATATTGGGAATTTTTTAAATATAAATTCTGGTTGTTTTTGTTTTCTTTGCCCTCCCCTCCCCCAAAGACAGGGTTTTTCAGTATTGCTTTGGAGTCTGTCCCAGAACTCTCTCTGTAGACCAGGCTGGCCTTGAACTCACAGAGATCCTCCTGACTCTGCCTCCCTAGTGCTGGGGTTTTTGTTTTCTTTAAGATTTCGTCTTTAAGGGCTGGAGAGCTCGCTCAGAGGTTAAGAGCACTGGCTGCTCTTCCAGAAGTCCTGAGTTCAATTCCCAGCTACCACATGGTGGCTCACAACCATCTATAATGAGATTTGATGCCTTCTTCTGGCCTGCAGGCATACACACATGCAGGCAGAACACTGTATACATAATAAATAAGACTTTTAAAAAAAATTTCATCTTTAAAATGTGTCTGTGTGGAATTAGTGTACATGAATGTCAGTGCTGGAGGAGGCCAAAGGCACTGACTGGATCCCCACAGCTGGTGTAACAGACAAATGTGTCTGATGTGGATGCTGGGATCGGAATTCAGATCCTTGGAAAAGTGCTTGTCAACCCTTTGGGGCCCCATGTTAGTTACTTAGATTACAATTCATAACAGCAGTAAAATTACAGTTATAAAACGATTTTATGGTTGGAGGTCACCATGACACAAGGAATTGTATTAAAGGGTTGTGACATCAGGGAGGTTGAGAACCACTGATCTGGAAGACAAAAGCAGTCTTAACTGCTAAGCCTGCTCCCCAGGCCCTAATGTATTGTTTTTGAGACATACTTTGTCAGTTGCCAACACACACTCTTCTGGTATTGCATCTAAGCCTTTTCATTATAATTATAAAGGTGACCAGACTTCTCAAAGTAATATTTTGTATGGTCAAAAGAAGTTAAGGAAATTACTGGTTCATTTACATGGAAGTACTTTATTTCATTCACCCTTTCCCAGTTTTTGAAGTTCTGCTGTGTTGATTTTGGTTGTCCTCTATATAATTTTTTTCCCATGACACTTCTGTTAATACAACTATAGACTGACGACACTTCTCAGGGAAAAGACAAACTAGACAGTTCATTCAGTATTCCCAACCACTGAACTCCGACTTCCATTACTGTCATGCCATCTGACTAAACAATGACATTTTCCAGTTTAGAAGTATAAAGACACTGTGTTTAAACATTGATATGCATAAAGGACATTTGAAAAGTTATATACAACAAATTGGTTTTTAAAAATAATGTCTGCTGGGCTGGAAAGATGGCTCAGTAGTTAAGAGCACTGGCTGTTCTTCCAGAGGTCCTGAGTTCAATTTCCAGCAACCACATGGTAGCTCGCAACCATCTATAATAGGATCTGATGCCCTCTTCTGATACCCTCTTCCATTATGCAGGCATATGTGCAAACAGAACACTCATATACATAAATATATATTTAAAAACAGGACAAAAATCTGTCACTTCTGTCATCCTGACAACCTAACATGTATACACATTCAGGAATAGTTCCAACTAAGTCACCTAAACAAACGTCATCTTGGGTGACCTAATCTGAGGAACACATTGGCACTAAGTGAGCAGTCCTCAAAACCTCTGCAATATTCTCTGCACACAGAGTAGAAATGCTGCTAGTGTTTGTTCTATTTGACTCAAAGTTTATCTTCAGCAAGTTAACATTACGTGCATTAAAATTCATAGCAGTTCAGGAATCTATGGCCTTATATAAAGAAGGCTTTTATGTAATATGTGGGGTGTTTATATTGGATGTTTTTTTCTTTCAATTACATAATGAAACAGCATGAGCATACAGTAGCATTGCATTTTTTAATACGTTTTTATATGTTGCTACAAAAATCAGACCTGCTGAAAACTGAATTTAAACATTAAAATAATACCATTATTGTACTCAAATAAGCTGAAGGCCACCAAGATACCCTAAGGGACAATAAGTAAGCCTTACCTATGCTGATTCAGCTTCTGAACAAAGGCCAGGTACAACCTAGCTCAGATGTCTGTGATAACACACTCCTCTGGTGATGGCTACTTATGTGACCTCAACTACGGAATGTGCATCTCAGATGCAAATGCACACACCACTTGCCAGTTATTTGGCTTTTTCTAAGTTTAATTTTACTTTATAATCTGCACAGAGTAACTGTGCTTTGGGGCATTTTCACATGTCTTAGTTTGGCTTGAAACTTCTCACACTCTGCCCTCTTCCTACTGGCAAGCTTGCGTCCCTAGTATTCTCTCTTTCACTCACATGTAACATATGTTCTAGTCATCCTCATCGCCTCCTTAAAGCTTCTTTCTTCCACCATCCTGGGCTTCTTTTCTTGGCTCTACACACAATTCCACATACCCTCACTTACAGTAGTTAAATGTTGGGACCCTCACTGTGAACATGCAATATTTCTTTCTAAGCCGGGTTACCTCACTTAATATAACGTTTTCCAGCTTCTTCCATTCTCTCACAAATTTCATTTTCTTAAAGGCCAAATAAAATTCCACTGTGTATGTATACCACATTTCATTATGCATTCATCACTTAATGAATATCTGGGATGACTCCATTTCCTGGCTATGGTGAATAGAGCAGCAGCAATGAACATGGATGTGAAAAATACCTTAAAAGTCAGATCCTAGTTTACCACAAACTCCCAGGCAATGGCATAGGAATTATGTATAAGAGAAGGAAGGGCCAGGAGACTAACCTCTCTCTACACACACCTAAGTCACAGGCAACATAGGATGTGCTACCACCACAGCAGCCTTCCTCCCCTAGGCAAAGTCCAGCTGGGCAGCGCAGACAAGGAGTCAAAGCAACACCAGACTCATCCCCGCTGCAACCGAGACTGGGAAGCAGGACACAAGCCCAGATTTCCCTCCTCTTTTTATCCCAGAGATCCAGAAACATCCAGGAGAAAGGTGACATCTCAAACATAAGGGGAATTTTAAAAGAAAAATAAATAACAGTAAGAGTGATTAGGGAAACAAAGGGAAGATTAAATTCATTTGCTTTTCTGAAACACAAACAAATCCACTTCCCTCACTCTTCTTACCCATCTTTCTCAGACAGCTGCCAACTAAAATCTATTAACCATGCACCAGTTAACGACAGCAAACATTTACTTAAAGGAGGTAGGAGGCACCTCACCTGTCTTCTCACCTCCTTCTTCAGTGTAGTTTACAGGAAGATGTTGCCAGAGTCCTCATCATCCAAATAAGAAAGGCAACATCATAAAAAGCATGCTTCTTACCCAGATCACTCACAAGAGCACCGGCAGCGAACTCTTAAAGCTCATCACAGTGCTAGTCACAATAAGAAGAGTTAAAAATGGTGTTTATTGTTTTATGAGATGATAGACTATTAGGACTTTAAGTGTAGTGTTTTCTAGATCCCCATTAGCATACGATAGGCACGCATTACATGTAATTTATGTAGGTGAAGTTGAAAGCACCTCACAAGACAATCCAGTCACACAGACACAGAAGTGGGACATAGCTGTGCAAGAAAACCCAGCTGGCAAGATTCCACTCACCCAGTAGGCTACTGTGTTTCTAAACCGTATTTAACATAAAGAAAGGTAGGAGGAAGAGAGTAAATGCCTATTTATATCCTAAACTTCTATTTTTTTAAAAGGCTGTGTGAAGACATAACATGAAAGTATTTCTATGGATTGTTTCTTTAAGTTTCTATAATTCCCACTCATTTTTAGGATAGAGAAAGGCATATCTTTTTACTTTTACTTTCAATTCTATGAATCTCAAAAGTTTCAAATTAAGTATACATAAATTGAAAAATTATGTCCTGAAGCCTTGGTTAGAACTATTTATTCCACCTCTTAAATTTCTTGGACACAGTGAATATATAGTTAGCTACTTTTACACATATTAATAACAGCTGTCACTGGTATAAGGTTTTATGTATATTTCAATGAATTCACTTATTTAAAGTTATATGACCACTTCAATTATTTCAAATACATACACAAAAAACATTCCAAACAAATACCAAGTGTGTATAATGTTCCACCTCCTGGCAAATAATTAATTCAGCTTTTACCAAGTCAACCCTGCAACAAATAAAAAGTGTGTGCATTGGTAACACTATGGTCTGCCCTCCAAGCCAAAAGACCTTTACTTACCAAGCTCCAGAGGAGCACACAGGCCCGAGAGGTATGCAGCATCATCACCACTGTGAGGCTTAATCAAGGTGAATCAAACTGCTCAAGGCTGCTGGCTGCAGTGGGACTGTATTCCCCTACAATCTGATGGAAACTTGGTTCTCAAGATGTGATTCTGAGTTACAAATTATGTGATATGACCGGGCCAAGGTGACATGATTGTGAGAGTAGCTTTGTCATATAAAACAGAGGAAAAATAAGAACTTCCTCTAGCTAGCTTGGAAACCTTCCACCACCAACTCCAGAAAAAGGCCCTCCAAAGGCTAAGCAGATGCCAGAACCATGCATGCTTAGGCTGGTCTGTCTCTAAAAGCATGATTAAATAGCCCTTTATGTTTTATGAATTACCCAGTTTTGAGAAACCTGTTAGAGCAACAGAAAACAGACAAGAACATTATTCTTCAGGCAAGTGACCAGCTGAGCTGAACTTTCTACTGAATTGCAAATTATAACTATACTCTAGAACACCCAAGTGTCTTCTACAGATCCTTTAAAAGTTCAGAGCTACTGTAGCCTCATGGGTATGTGAGTAGACTCTGGATTCCAGTCCAATCTCTGCAAATTGGTATCTGTGGCATGGATTCCTTTATTTTCCCCATTATCCTCTCTAGCCCCTCTCTCTCCTCTAACAAAGTCTCCCTTCTACTGTCATGCTCTGTGTGGATACTCCTCTAAGACAGAAAATATGTATTTGTTTTCTGTGTCTGGCTTATTTTGCTTACATGATCATCTCAAGTTTCACTGATTTTTCTCCAACTCAGAGAGAGGTCCATCTTCTTCGTAGATGAATGAAACTCCTACACACACACACACACACACACACACACACACACACACACACACACACACACTTCCTTTATCCTTTCATCTGTTGATGGTCACTGAAGCTGATTTGATATCTTGGCTATTGTGAAAAATCTCCTGGTATACATGGAAGTAACAGGATTTCTACAGTGTGGATATTGTGTTATCTCTGTTTATTTGGATCCATGAGAATATTCCTGGAGTGTTATAGCTAGATCGCATGACAGGTTTTTGGGGTTCTGAGGAACTTCCATACTCACTACACAGTGTTTACTTCAGTTTACATCCCTACTAGTAGTGTGTAAGGGCTCCTTCCACCAAAATTTGTTGTTTATTTTTTTATGTATATGGGTGTTTTGTTTGTATATCACTTGTGTACCTGGTACCTGTGGAGTCCAGAAGAGGTTATCATATCCCCTGTATCTGGAGTTGTAGCCCTTTATAAAGTGTCGTATGGGTGCTGGGAATCAAGCCCTGATCCTCCAGAAGCACTGCTAGTGATCTTAACCACTGAGCCATCTTCGAAATGTTGAACACTGTCTTCTGGGAGACTGTATTCCAGGGTTAGATGCAAGAAGCCTGATTATTTGGTTTGTGTTTAACTTAACAATAGCTGCACCAGTAAAAGCCATGTGTGTTTTATTGAAAGAGTATACAGAAACATTATAGCAGCATATGGTTTATGGAGAAAGGGCAAAGACTTGCACTGAGAAGCAGCTCTGCCTGGATTATCTACCCACAAATGAAAGGCCTCAAAGCATACTGCCAGCCCCAGGAATGTGCATCAAATCAGTAAAGCACAGGACATATACCCCCAACTAAAATAATTATCAAATCATAGCAAAGTCAAGAGAGTTTTCTCTTTAATCAATCAAATACAAATCCAGGTGACTTCTTAAAATGTACTTCTAGGAACTGCAACTGCTTCTTAAAAGCTGTTTCCACACATGATATTAAAACTAATAAGCATCTTTCCCAATTCTTTTAACAATGGCATATGCAATAAAAGTACATAGTGCTTCATTTAGCCAAGGGAGCTGCAGTTTAAAAGGAGTAAAATAAATAAATAATAAATATACACAGGCCATTTACCAAAAATAAAATCGTTTCATTCAACCTTTTATAGGAGGCACATGCAGCATTTTGAAAGCAAATTTCTCCTAACACAAACCTCTACTTAAAAACATCAGTGCCAAGGGCTGGAGCCACAGCAGGATGTGACTTCCTTCCCAATTTATTTTTAAATGTTTGGGTATTGATGACATAAAGTTCCATGAAGCATAATAAGGCAGCATGGCACAATAAAAGTATTAGAAAACCCAGCTCCAAGCCTTGCCTCCAGCACTTCTTCAGTGACCCAATTACCTTCAAAAAACTGCAGATGGCCAGTTGTCTCCTCTGCAAAAGCAAACGATAAAACCTGCCTTATAATCCATAAGGTTTTCTGAGAGTTAAATATACCAGCAAACAAAAGCCTCTACTTTTGGATTCAAGGTACCACAACAGTGATAATACAGGGGCAGCATGGAAGTGTGCTGGTAAGAGATAGGCTGACCCTTGGACAAGCCACAGAGTGGCTGCCTCTCACTTCACAAAATGACCAATTACCCATCTATTCTACCCCAAGTTCTCTCAGGTTCTTGTAAGTGCTCACCAAACAACCAGGAGAGAAGAGCTCTGTCCTATGACCAATAGATGACACAGTCTAAGAACCCATTGTTCTAGTTGATTCCTGAGGTGGCTAATCTTGGTCGTCAACATTACTGCATCTGGACTCAACTAAAACCTAAGAAGCTGGGATGCATGCTTGAAAAAGTTGAGTTGACTGGGAGGTATTTAGTTAATCTGAAGTGGATTTGAGATGAGAAGACCCACCTTAAATCTGGGGCAGCAGCCAACATGAAAGAGCAGCAAAAAGCAACTTTTGCTTTTTGTCTGTTTGTCCTCACTCTTACAGGCAAGTACATCTATCTTAATCCTGGGGCAGTCCTCCACTGGTGTTAGAACCTACATCTTTAGATTCCAATGCAGACTGAAGACCAGTAGCTCTCTAGGACCTCCCTGGGACTCCAGCACCAGATAGAGACTGTTGAGTCATCCAGTCTCAGAGACAGAGCAACTGCTGGATTCTCGGTCTTCCCACCATGAGATAGCCATTTTTGGACTACCCAGACCACAGCCAGTAAGACACTATAGTAAATCCCATATTCGTTCTGTCAGTTCCATTCTTTCAGACTAATACTGTCCCCTCTCATCTGCTTCCCTGACACAGTAGAGGTCATGTTCAAAAATCCACATTTACTATATGTATGCCTAGTTTACTAACTTCCTGTTGCAAAATGTCAAACTCTACTCCACTTGGTATTCTACAATGAGCTTTGACAATAAATTCTACTAAAATATACAAGTAAGTTCTAAGGATGGTTGTTGACAAGCAGAACCACGGCCTGTTTCTATAAAGATTGTGAGCAAAGATTGTCTTTTACAGTTTTAATGAAATACAATATAATATGTTTGTAGCACAAATAAGGGAAATTCAAATTCCATTGTTTCCATGTTGTGATGGAGCATCTCCAGTCTTCTTCATTTCATACTGTCAAGGGCCGATTTTGTACTAACAACAGAAGAATTTGGTAGTGAGAACCAGTAGCCTGAATTACTCAGATTTCTGCCACTGTAATACCTGAAGAAACAGGTATTCCGTCTGAAGTTTAGAGGTTCTGATCTGATTCAGTTTGTACGATTCTTGAGAGCCCATAGCAAGGAAGAATATCATGGCAGGGTATTTGACAAACCTGAACTATTCACCTTGTGCTGGGAAGCAAAAAGGGAAGAGAAAAGAAGTCTAGCATCCTACAGTCTTGTTTAGTACTGTTCTGAAGACATCCCAGTCTCCCAATAGCACCACCCTGGGAGCCATGCCTTTAGAGGACATTTAGAATTCAAACAATAGGACTGGCCTTTTGCAGAAAGTATGCTGGCCCCAATGTGCCCATCTCAGGACGGGCTAAAAATATCCTTCAGTAAAGCTATGAAACATACCTGGGAAATAACATTAAAAAGGAAGCAATTACAATTTCCGAAGAACTCTAACGTTTCCAAGTTAGAAGTTTGAGGTTGTGATAATATCATCCCACACCAGATGAGGGAAACAGACAAATGGACTCTCCCAAAGTCACAAAACTACTGTGTTAAGGATCAAATCAGGTTCCAAAGATTCTAAACCTGACCATTTTATAATCTAGGTCAGCATATACCTTTGTTAATAGGAAACAAGGAAGTGCATATGATAATAAAGTTTTAAAACTTCTTGTTCCCACCAAACTGGAAGCTCATAGCCAAACAAAGTACAAATGCAACCAGAGTTCCAAGGTAAGGCCTCTGCATGTGTGAAGCCATGTGCCGCTGTGTTTTAGGGAGGCCTCACCAACATCTTCACAACAGACTGCCCAGGGTGACCACTCTCCACAATCAACTCACGAGGTCACATTCAAGCCAAGGCTTCGACAAGCACCCAGCACAAACCCTGACCTTCTAAGACAGTGCTTCTCAACCTTCCTAATGCTGCGACCCCTTAGTACAGTTCTCATGCTGTGGTGACCACCAACCATAAAACTATTTTCGTTGCTACCTCATAACTATAATTTTGCTACTGCTATGAATCGTAAGGTAAATGTCTGATATGCAGGATATCTAATATGCCACCCCTATGAAAGGGTCATCTGACACCCTGAGGGACCCTGACCAAAGGATTGAGAGCCATTGTTCTAAGGCATGGCCACTACCCTGAAGTTCTCAAGACTGGTATTTGTAGACAAAAGAAGGATAGTAAGGCCACTGTCAGAAGGACAGAAAGAGAAGACTTCTCTGCTCAGGTTATCAAATGTAGATATAGATCTGAGAGGAGGCACTGATAAGATTTGATGTGGGAAAATGTCAAGTTTGAATTCTGGAGGAATTGGCCAATCTCAGCCTAACTCCTACCCTATAGAGTTCAGGGCCCTGCACAGCATTAGCAATATAAACAACTGAGACTCTGCGGCATAGCACCTTTGGGTTAAGTTGAGAACATCTGTATTTCCTTTCATTTTTCTTTAATCCTTAATTCACATCTTGTTGACACAAATGGAAACTTGCATTTCTTGGCAGAAAGGTTTTAAGTTCAGGGGAATAATAATAGATAATTTCACACAGTGCTGCTGCCAAGCCATTCAAATAAGAATTCTTCCATCTGAATCTCCACGTCTGGTCCAGTTCTACCAGAGTTCTCAAGAAGAGTTGGCAAAAACAGCAACTGAAACACATAATCCACATGATTTTATTGCTCCTGACAATTCTGTTAATTCTATTGTGTCCCTCTGGTCTACTCTGTGATGTGAAGTGCAGTCCAGACAAAATGTCACAGCCCCTCTCAACAAAATGACAGCATCTACCTCTGGGTCAATTCAGCAGAAAGTTGGCAATTATGACAACCCAGGCCTGGCATGGTCAGAGGGAGGCTGCCTTCCCAGGCTCTCCTTCTGATTTCCTTCCCTTTTAATTTCCATCCTGGGAGGAGGCGTCTAGGGCAAGGTGAGGACTCTCTTCCATCTGCAATATAATCTTTGTTACTACACATACCACAGAGCTGTGTTTTCTAGTCAAGTAAAAACTGTATTTTCAAATTACAGACTTTCCACCCAAACCCTGATTCTGCCAAGGTGATCTCCTGCAATGAGTCAAAGCACAATCTTCCTTGTCAGATGTCTCATAAATGACTCAAAATGAATCAAAACCATCACTTGCTTTACCCTGGGTCTCTCCTTGACACTGTGTGGCCTGACTTGGACCAAGGAGTTGTCCACAATGTACCCAAGGACTGTTCTTTGGCCAATCTAGTGGCTTCCTGGTGTGCTCCTACTTTGTTCTCCCCTCACTCCATTTTAGTAATTTTTGCTTTGCCTGTCCTTTCCTATCACGTAAACTTGAATGGCTTTAGTACATGCATTTCTGGATTTTTGCAAATTCTTTTTATGTCTTCAGTAATCCTAACATGGATAAACTTGAAATTCGGGAATGAACAAACAAGGTGTGCATAAGTTACAATTTAATTGAAATAAGCAGGATAACATGCCCTAAAAGTGCTCTGCCCTATATAAGTGAGTTTTAAAACTAACCCAGACCAGTGCTTAAATCTGCTTAACAATCTAAGAAAAGTTTGCATTACAGATGAAATCCATCTTTCTAAGAACATTGTCATAGTGGCAAGAGAAAGCAGTAACAAAAGGATGACAGACCAGACTTTTAAACCACTCTGACAACTAACTATTCCAAGTCTACTGAAAACTCATGTCTTTACAGTAGCCTTCCTGAGAAGAAAAAGCACAAGCCTGACAAGCATCTCCCTAACCACTGAGAACTGTCTGCTCCTAACTGAAGATCCCAAGGGATAAAATGGTGTGTCAGAGTTTTCAGGGCTATAAGGAGTTTTATTTGATTATTTGTTTAAATGTCTTCATCAAAAATGCCTATACCTGGAACCCAAATAAATACAAAGCCAATTTCCCATAAGAACATTTAAAAATAAGAAAATAGAAAGAAAATGGATTAGCTTAATTTAACTGCTTAGGTCAAAGATATAAATAATATATTTACGATATTGTCAATCACAGTCCAATGCTGGTGTCTTTGGCGGTCTCTTTCTTCCCTGGAGTGTGCCTCGGTCGTATCTCAATGAGTTGCTAGCCTTGAACTCCCTCCCCCTACTTAAAAACACAGGAAAAAAAAAAAGATCTTAAAAGGCTCCTTAGACATGAATCCATTGATCTGAAAACTGAGTACATTAATATTCTGGGAGACTCATCTAAAAGATGGAACCTCATTTTGCAAAGACAGTTCAAACCACAGAGGAAAATCCAACACACTGAGGCACAGATGCTTTAAGAGTCCAAACATCACCTAGAATATATCTTAATTTCGAGTACAAAAGCAAATACTTCATGGAGTACTTGAGACTGAAGTGACAATAAACTAGAAGGCAGTATTCTTCATAACCTGCTTCAGAGTCCCTTCCATACTCACAAATGTCCTATGAAGCCCAAGTGTCAGAGCTCAGAGAGAAGCCCTCTCGCCCATCCTCTGAGCCTGGTCAGGCACTATGGTTGGCTGAACCCATCACTATGTATCTTCCTAAGGAGCTATGCTGGCCTGCATACCTATATCCACCATTAGAACACACATTCTGTGGGAGCTGGGGATAGAACCTGTCTTTTACACCAGCACACCCAGGCACTACAAGCCAATCCAAAGATGAAAAAATAAATAAATGCATAGAGAAGATGACGTTTCTGGAGGCAGTGTGAGCAGTAACAGGCGTCCCTAGGGCTGGAATTAGGTTTCAAGATAAAGATGCTGCAGTGTTTTTGTAGAGCCTGACAGTAGGGGCTGATGGCCAAAGTGAAAGGCTATAACCCCAAATAAGAGGGGAGCAAACTGAGCAAGGGCCAAAGGAAGTCCCCTAGGCTGGCATTTTGCCAGGATTGGTTTTTGTTTTACAGTGCTGGGGATGGAACCAGGACCTTGTGCTCTGGCACTGAGCTACAGCTCTGAGTTCTGATTTTTTTTATGCCCTTCTCTAATGGCTTCCAGATTACCATTCAAGAAGAACATTCCATGCTATTCACCAACTTAAGGTTAAAGTATATCATAGCAATGGGGATGGAATGAATAACAGAAAAATGGACAAGGGCTACTATACTCTTTTCTCCCAGCATCGATGTTTTATCTGCTCAATACTCATGGGAGTTGATGTGAAAATTAATGTCCAGCCCATGCACATGAAAGCAGTACACAGGGATTGGTAGTTTGAACTGGCAATGTAGCAGCACACATCGGCCTCCTTTCTCAATAGACGCTCGCTCACTGTGAGCACAATGTGGGGTGCACTGGCTACCTTTATACACAGATGCAGCCAGACCTGCAGGCTGCAAAAAGACTCTGGCTTCCTTACTTACAAACACTAAGAGAAACAAAGACACACAGAGTGAAATGCAGGTAGCCATCTCTGGCCATCCTTTAAATGGGACATGGAGGCCTTGGTTTTGGTTTGCTCTGTTAACTATTAGCACCCCTCATTTTTTAACCTTAACTCTGATGAGGACTGTGTTGACCAAAGGCGGAGGCAAAACTTTAAAATGCATATCAACTCAAGGATCTAGAGCGAGGGGAGACCTAAAATGAGGCATGGACCGGTAAAAGGCAGCTATAAAAAAAATTAATGCCTTTTATTTAATCTACCAAAGGGCCACACAGCAACACTATCCAGATTTGGTGCCTCTGCCAAACTCCTCTTGTGTATGCATATTATCTAAACTCAACCCCTTACTCTACTCTAAAGATGTGCTTCTCATTAAACTAGTAACCTAAGAAGGCTATTTATGAGGTCAGAAAGTCAATCAACCTCCTAAGACAACCTCAGTGTACTAGGGGACATGAGAAGAGCTAGTAAGGAAGAAGATAGCAGGATGTAAGAGTAGGTCTTCACCATGACACAGCCTGGCCTGAATACAGGAGAACATTACTCTCATTCACAACAGAATAAAGTGGAGAGAGAAAACAAACCTTTCATTCCAAGTCCCTATTGTTTACTCAAAAAGTTAGGCAAAGAAGACAAAAAAACACATGGTCCACGGAAGAGTGTCAGCTCTATCCCCAGTACCAGAGGAACTAAAGACTAGGATATCTGTGGCAGCACTCTACATACCAAAAAAAAGAAAAAGGGGAAGGAGAAGGAGAGGGAGGAGGAGAAGGAGGAGGAGGAAGAGGAGAAGGAGGAAGAGAAGGAGGAAAAGAAGAAGCTGACAAATATCCATCAACAGTGGAGTGGACTGGTAATTTGTGGCAGGTTCAGCAAGAGAGTGAGCATCTGCTACTGCACATTGAGTGGGTAGAGTTTAAGGGCAGTGTCAACAGGAAAAAAACAAAAACAGCACATTCACAATGATCAGGAACCTATGTTATTACAATCTGGGAATTAAGAGGGCCCCAAGGTACAAGTGGCAGGCGCCTATTTAACTTCGTTGAGCTTCACAAATCTGCTTCACTCCTAACAAGTCACTTAAGCAAGGGATTAATTAATACTGTCAGTACTACTCCACGGGCACATGTTCATTAATAAAAGATATGACTCTTATCTTCTCCAATGTCACCTTCCTTAATATGAAATTCAGGGTTGTGCACATATGTGGATGCTGGAGAAGAAACCCAGCATCTGTCTGCTAGGCTGAGCTGCATACTCAACTCTAAACTGCTCTGTCTAGCCTTGAACTCTCTCTACAGCTCAGGCTAACTTCAAACTTATGACCCTCCTGCATCAGATAACCAAGCTGCCAAGATGATAGACTTCTGTTACCAGGCCAGGTTACAACTGTGTTTTAGAGAGCCCAATACAGATAGGTATGTAACAAAATATCACTCCATAGCAAAATCCCCCAAATGCTGTGGGGCACACAGAGCCAATCAGCTGAAGAACAAAAATAAATGTACAATAAGAAAATAAGTATTATAAACAGTGTAACTGAAACATCATTTTTTTGCACTAATATCATATCATAATGAATTTACAGAACAGCAATGCCCAGGACCTCTTGGACACATGTGGGTAACCAAGTCCTCCCCAGCAGGAACCTACACAGATGAATGATTATATTCTATCCAAATACTTAGCAACATTAATGTTCACTGAAACAAAGCTTATAATTCCCAACTATCAAACAACAGGTGACTAACAACATTGACAAAACAGAGGACTGCAGGTCCTTGCCTAGGATGTATGAAGACTTGGCTCAGTCCTCAACACCACATAAAGCAAGCAAGCAAAGCGTAATTCAACTGAAATCCCAGCACTCAGGAGGTAAAGCAGGAGGATCCCAAGTTTAAGGTCATCTTCACCTACATAGCTAGATGGAATATGGAGGGGAAGTCTGCCTCTCTCTCTGAAAGCAATTATGCAGCATTTCTTGTATAAAAAAAAAAAAGACTTCAATTAGAAATAAATGTGGGTTTTTTTTTTTCAGTGCTGTTTCAAGATTAAGTATGAAAGTTCTTACAGAGAACTCACTGACTTTTACAGAAAGCTGTGGATGGTTAAAAAGAATTGTGGTACGTAAGAGATGCCAACATGGCTGCAGCCAGTAACCAACAGCCACAATCTAGCATTTGCTTGAGTATATACTTTCTCTTTAATCCCCTATGGCAGATGGAAAGAAGGAATTAAGATACTTGGTGAGCGGGTGCCCAGTTCAACCCAATCCCCCAGACAAAACAGAACCTAGGAGAATTCAGCTGCGGCTTCTCCCTTCAGCAACAACCCAAACGATTTAGTACCCAGTTGTACATTCATTGCTCTCTGTGCCCTTCCTTAGAGGACACAAACAGCTGCACAGCGTCTTGCTTGTGTACCCACAGCAACGGACCTGCAGTGCCAACTCTAGAGCTGCTTCTCGCCTTAGCTTCTACTAAGTAGAAGACTCAACAGTCTCATGGACTGAGACATTTTCAAGATTGTTCAGAAGCCTGGATGGGAATATTATTTCATAGACCTTTCTATCACACAAGTAATTATCTGCCATAGTCGTCCCTATGTCGTCCCTACTCTGCCTTCTGTAAAATGAAATAGTTTCTCCCTAGGTGAAAACTTCAAGATTCTACAAGACCTTTCCTTTTTATGAAGGGAAGTGGGTGGGAGACAATGAATGTCAGTACTGAAGGAGAGAATCTGAAACTTTCTATTTCTCTGTCAGTTGACAAAAAAGGGTGTGCACATATGTATAGAAAATGATTAAAGTGTGGTGCAAAATGATAACAATTTATTCTTGCACATGTATATTTTTTCTTTTTCAATGTTCTTCGACGGTTTTCAGATTTTTTTCTAAATTGAGGATTAGAAAACCATAATTAATACTTATATAGGACAAGGAAAAGGTGAAGAAAGAAAAAGAAACATCTGGAGACCACAGACCCTGGAGCTGAGCTGTGGTGCTTCTGATAACTCACTCAAGACTCAAAAGCTTCTTACAAACTCTAGGTCAAAACTAAGGCACCAGCAGAAAACCTTGGGCATTCATTCACTACCCATAATGGAGGCTGAAGACATGGGGGAGGAAAAAACTCAGAACTGAGACATGTTCTGCTTCTGGATTTATTTATGCATTTCAGTGGTGCTTTGGGGGTAAAGGGTATCTTTTTTATTTAAAAAAAAAAAAAAAGATTAAACAGTATATCCTTGTGTCTCTGGGGGAAAACAAGCAGGTTAGCACTCGCCCCCAAAAAAGAGAGCATGTCTATAGAATTCACATCTGCCATTCATACTTAACTCGCCTTTGAGCTACAACTCCAGAACGGTTTTAGACAAGAAAGGAGCCTCCTGGGCTCACCACAGCCCCCAGGGAAGGAGATGGAACACTATGGATGGTCACCGCAGAATGTCCCAGGGACAATGGGTGAGTGGCATTTCTATCAAAGAGCATATTAGGTAGTGAGAAGGCATAAACATTGTAATAGATTAAATGGTCTCAGAAATCATTCCACATACAATTCTCCTCTAGTGTCCCACTTCCTGGTCTCCAAGGAATGGGCTGAGCCATTGGTGGAGCCTCGGATGGTAAGCTGGTGAGCTTTTATCAACTGCCACTAGAGTCACCACGGAAGAGGGAACTTCAATTATGGAAATGCTTACATTAGATTAGCCTGAGGGCATGTCTATTGGGATACTTCCTTGATTAGTAATTGATGTGGGAATGCAAATCCCACAGTTGGCAGTGCCATCTCTGGGGAGGTAGTCCTGGGTTGTATAAGAAACCAAGCTGAGAAAGCCCTGGAGAGTAAGCAGCTTTTCTCCAAGGCTCAGGCCTCTGCCCTTGTCCTGACTTCCCTCCATAATAGACTGTGATTTGGACATGTAAGCCAAGTGAACTTTTTCCTCCCCGTTCTGCCTTGTGGTCATGGTGTGTATCACTGGAATGGGAAGCAAACTAAAGGCAATGCCCAGGGCAAACACTTCTCCATCATCCTAACCTAGTCCTTGACAGAGGCTTCACAAACTGTTGTCTGAGAGTGGGGTGAGGCAGTTAAAAGAAGGCCTGAGAGTTTTCTTTGAGTAGAATGAACACAGGTGTTCACTTAGTAGTAATACTTCCATTTAATACAGTAACTGTCAGAGTCTTGTCTCCGAACCTATCTCCTGCCATTCTCACAGAAGCCTTATGAACTCTAACCACTGTGCCACCTTTTATGGCTGTGGAAACTGAGGATCCAAGACATGAAAGATATTTACTAAATAGTGATACTGTGAGAAGACAGACATTTAGGCAAGAGCCCTGGAATGAGAGGACAGCAACTTTGCCTAGAACAGCTGTGTCCTGAGCTTTGGAATGCTGTTAAGCCCACTTGGTCCTCTCTTCCTTGAAAGTCAAACTGTCAACTCTCTTGTGTCTCATCCTCCCTGGGGAAGAGACATGGAAAGTGTTCATAGAATACCCAATGCCTGGCTGATATTGAGAGTTGGAACTTTCATGAGAACCAGACTGGCTCAACCTTGCTGTCAGCAACAAACGTGGGAATAAATGATTCTAAACTGAAAAGCCATAGATGATGACATTCAAACACACTTTCCTCACTCTGTATTGGCAGCAGCTTTCAGTAGATCTCCTGGATAGATCCCCACGATGCCAAAGGAATCTTTCCACCTGTGCTGAGTGGGTGGTATCCTCCAGGGTGTTTGGAGGGGTTGACAGCCTGGTCTACTTCTGTGAAAAAGTTTCTCATTTGTTCTGCTTAGAAGCCTGTTTTTGGCATCTTAAGAATTGTTATCTCCACAGACTTACATCCCAAACAGACCTGCAGAAGACTCTGAGAACAAGGGCAGGTAACTCATTCCCCTGAGCCAAAAACAATTTCAGAAAATTTCAGGAGCATGATCAACAGCGCAATGCAGCCACTAGCCCTCAGAGAATCCTGTCACTCCATGGGCAAGTGACACAGGAGACAATGAGGAGAGACAGAAAGACAATTCCACAGAAAAAGAACCACAGTTGTCTGTCTTGGTTCTTGAACCTGTACTTTTTTGTCAAGCCATATCTGACCTTTAGCACCAACCTTTTATTTCTGAGTGCTTGGATGATGACAGAAATCTTGACCCACTTTTAAATATATAAAAAATACCCTAGTTTTATTCCAAAGGACCAAACAGGCCAGAGAAAGCAGACACCTGCTGATGTTTGTCTTTAAAAAAAAAAAATCACTGTAGCATTGCTTCTTGTACTCTATGGGATAAAAGGCATAAATACATACAAAACAAGAACAGGATAGAATATAAAATATAACTATTATAACTATTCAAAAATGTCAAGTGGCAACTTAATCCAACTCAAAATTAGGTAAGCATGTCTTTTACCTGTTTATATGTGGGCAATTCCTTTTATTTTTCTTATCTGAGTTATTCCATAAAAGCCAGGTAACATCTACCCCAACATAAAATTTCTTCTAACAGTTTTCATCTACATGAAATAGGGAACTGACTATAAATTCAGATTTCCCAACTATCATTTACTGGGTTAAGAGATGTGTGTACTTCTTGTCCAAGCCTTTTCAACTGAATTAATTCACTTTCTACAGCCCCACAGACTTGGCCAGCTTCACCTCAAATGCCTGTTTATTCATGTCCTCCCCTGAAAGCATTCAAGACTTCACGTTGTTAACCTGCTGGTAGATCTGAGAAAATCCTCATAAATCAGCCTTTGCTGGAGAAACTAGGAGTTCACAGTGCCTCTTTACTGACATACAGAAAACAACTAAAATGAATTTCACTAACAAAAGAGCATCCATGTGCTCACAGACCTCTTCTTTCATTTCCCCAGATCAGCTCCTTTTGATAGACTGTGTTCATCAACCTCTCCCTAGGCTCTACAGAGGGTGACAGTAAGGGCATGGCGTCTGGCTGCTAGGGTTCAAGGCCTGGCAGTCACTGCACAGGGCTCGTGCCAGACATTGAACTCTAAGAGTGCATTTCCTTGTCTGCAGGCCATGGAGACAGGAGCAGACTTGCCAGGAGGGTGAAAAGAGGATACAAAGCAGGGTGCTATAGATATGTATGCATTATAGCCTCTGACCCCATGCTGACAGGAAGTCTGTCTGTGAAGTGGGGTACAGTTCTCACCTGATCAGGGTACACACAGCCTGGTACCTGACAGCAGCACCCTGGGAAAGAGACCTTGTGATCAAGCCATACTACGAGTGTGATCTTCAATCAGCTATTTACCCTGTCACCATGTGCTAGTGATGACAGTGGTCAGCATGAAGAAAGTGGACTCACTGGACCAGTTTGCCTAAATGCCTGCATCCCACACCTAGTTTTGTTCTGGGAACTAAGTAAATGAAGTCTACCCCCTGCAATCCTGTTTCAATTTAATAAAAAGATGCAATGGGAAATTCCCTTATAAAAACAGGTGAATATGAACTAAATTATAAAAACACATATAGAAAGTATATGTCTAAACCCATACATTGCTATGAGAATGTGTGAGTGTATGTGTGTGTGTGTGTGTGTGTGTGTGTGTGCGTGTGCTTCAACTTGTATACTTTAATGTATAGACACTGCACTTCAAACCACAAGCCCCTCTGCATTTCTGATATCCTTAAATGCTCAACACAAGTTGCCTATTATTCTCACTTTGTTAATCAAAATACAAAACAATACAAGAAGAAAAACAAAAGCTCAAGAACAGTAAAAGCTCAAGAACAGTAAGAATGTTCCCTAAATCACTTAACTAAGCCAAAGATTAAGCTAGGGTCTATAGGATTATGTATCATAGGCTGGATGGCACTCTTCAGGTCTGCACCCATTATTTGAACTGACTGATTTTGTCAACAAGAGTATAAGTCACACAATTGTGGAGGAAGATGGCCACAAAAGGAGGACAGTAACAAAAAAGGGGCCAGCCCATTCGTCTTCCTCAATCTGATTAGACATTTATTCAACACCATTACTTGTGACCCACATATGGTGATGCTTACTCAAAGACATCTCCAAGACTCATCAAGACATAAAAAGGAGGATATTCCAAGCAGTGATGCAGAGAACATCCCTCTACAATCCTCATAGGTCCTAACACACTGGATACACAAAATCCTTCAAGGGAACAACACATGTGAACATGTTGTTTCTGTTGGTCTTTTGTCTGCCTCCCTCTCTCCCTTTCTCTTTCTTTTCACTTACAAAATTACGGAAAGACATGCACATGTGCCAACTGATGCCTAGAGGATCAGGACTCCATCACCTGTACAGACAACAGGCTCCCACTCCAGCCTGATCAGCACAGGCAATCTGCTCACTTCTCCTATGTCTAAGGCAATCATCTATTTTAGCTTTAGGTGACTGAGAAGAAGAAAAGGTCTAAAACTTAATTCAGTGAGTGTGTCCACAAAAGTGTACCCTACCAATCTTGAGCTGGCTTACACTTTCTTTGGGAGCCTAGGGGAAGGAAAGAAACAAATCATCTGCTTGAGTAGCCCAACACGTTCCTGGCTCCATACTTCAGGAGGTTCTTGGCGTTTAGAGAGCCCAGGTGCTCCTCCCTCTTCCCTCAGGCTCTTAAGTATCCAGATCACAAAACACAAGCCAAACCCCTCAACAGTTTCCTAGGCACCTACTTTGTCACAGATGCTAAGAATCCATTTCCACCGTGAGGGGGCTTCCCGGCCCCTGGGAGAAGCCATGTTCAGTGCACTGTAGGTGGGAATAGTGGGAAGGGGAGTCAGTAAAGACCTCAGGAGGCCCTCGGTCTTAATAATAAGGAATATCAACTCCTGCAGAGCTAACGGAGTACAGGAGACAGGGGCAGCAAAGAGTGAAAAGTCCCATAGCAGGAGGCGTCACACAAAAATATAGAGTTCCTAGACTTCAGACACACAAAATATTTTATCCCAGAGGCCTTTGGTCAGCCAAAGGGAAAGGGTCAAGTGAGGAATGAGCAAGGACCAGAGTCTGTGAGTAGCACCAGTTTGCTGGTGAGAAAACTGAGGTACAAACGAGCACAAAGCACAGCCAAGAAACAGCAGTGCTGGGACTAGTGAACGCCAATAGGTGTAAACAAAACACATTGGCCCAGTAAACCAACATGGTGGAAGGGGAATCACACTCCTGCAAACTATACTCAGATCTTCACGTACTCAAGAATACCCACACGCATACACACAAAATAAACAGACCAAAATGCAAGCCGGTGAGCACGGGATTCTCTATGGCTCTACATTCTAAGGGATATAACATGTAGATATTTAAAATATTACATCGGAGCCTGAGGAGAAGGCTCGGTCAGTAAAGTGTCTGCCTTGCAAACTAAGTTTGAGCCCCGGAACACACATTAAAAAAAAAAAAAAAGCCAGGCATAAACAAGAGCATTCAGGGCATTCAAGTTAGCAAGTGAAGTCAAACTGGCAAGCTTTAGGTTCAATGTCCTAAAAATAAGGTAGATGAGGACTGAGAAAGACAACTGACACTGACTTCTGGACTGCACATCTACATACATACATACATACATACATACATACATACATACACACACACACACACACACACACACACACAGGCACACACGCGCACACACCTACTACTATACCTCCATCACCACCACCACCACCACCACCACCACCACCACCACCACCACCACCACCACCACCACCACCACCACTACTACTAATTACTACTACATACAATGGAAGAAAGATTGCTATCAATGGGTAGGGAAGGAGGAGGACAAACTTTAGAATGAATAGGTGTTAAAAGTCCAGAAAGACAGCAGACCAAACAAGAGCAGGGCCAGGCGCACCAGCTGTGTTCCTCACTGGAGTGCACCACACCTCAGGGACAAAGCCTATCCAGTTACACATTGCCTAACTATTGCCGGCTAATGGGTGCTAACACCCAAAGGGGCTTCGCTTTGGACACATCCCTCTCCCACACATGTCAATGATCTGTAAGGAAGGGGTAGGCTGCACACAGCACACAAATCAGGTAAAGCCACTCTCCATCGGTTTTGGGGACTTCTTGCTGAGTAAGAAGATATAGAACTGAATAGAACCCTGACTGGCTCACACAGACCTCAGATGCTATACAAGCAAGAAATGGAAGAATAAAATGGGTGCCCTGCCTGTGGGCCCAAGTGTCCCAACTGAGGGAATGCTGGCCCAAGGCAGTGCACACCACATGTTGCAGCAGAAGCCTCCTACATAATGCTCTCCATGAACAGAAAGGTCTGGTGAAAAGGGGGAAAATGAGTATCCCAGAAAGTGCTGACAAAGTTTCAAATACTAACTATGTTTCACCTTTGCAGTTCCTGCCAGGGTGTTGTTTAACAAACAGTCAATGGACATAAACCACTGGCTACAAAGACTCTGGTGTTTAATCCCATTTCTACTGAGAAACATCTTAGGGCAGAGACAAGGATCACAAAAAAACAGCGCTGGCCATTCTTCAATGTCTTCAAAGGGATAATCTATTTCTACCACTATAAATTTAAATAAATTAATTTAAAAAAACTCACAAAGACCAGGCTAGTGATCATCAGCTCCTCTCAGGAAAGGGGAGAAATTCACCCTTTATTTGCACACTAAAAGATCCCACCAGACTGAACTACAGCCCCTTCATTATTTCAGCCAAATCACATTAACTTCCTACTGTATACTAGGCTAGTAGCCTGTATAAGGACATGCAGTTTATAGGAAGTGTTACCAAAGACTGAGTAAACCATTTTCGAACAGACTTCCACCATCTCATCCACTATACTGAGGAGGCTAGTAACAAAACTGAACACACTGCAGATGAAATGCGGGCACCTTTGTGAGTAGGCACCAAAGCCTTAAAATGTGTTTTATTGATCCAAAATCTTAACTTTAAAGAAAAAAATCTCTGACACACAATCAGTAATAATAAAAATTTACTGATAGCCTAGATTTCAAGTGTGTGTGTGTGTGTGTGTGTGTGTGTGTGTGTGTGTGTGTGTGTAGGTAGGTAGGGGGCTGTACATAAATATATGCTAAAGAATGAGAGAGCAAATACAATTTTAATATTCTGGGCCTGCCTGAACAACTTAAAAAAAAAGAAAACAAAACTAGAAAACACTGCAGAAGGCTAAAGAACGGATCTGTCTGACAACATGATGTCAGGATGTCTTTGAAAGTCAGCTACTCTGAACTAGGGTGGCTGGAATGATTGCCTTAGGACAACAGGAGGGGAGGACCATGCACATTTGAAGAAGCTGACTTGAGACAGCAGCCAAGCAGATCACTGTGTGGACTGGGGGGGACAGCACTAGGGAGTGGGGAGATGAGATTGTGAGAGTTGGTGAAGCTTCTCCCCCAGCTGCATCAACTCACTTATTAATAAAAGCAGAAAGTAAGGGTACCAATGGAAAAGGAAGGAGAGGTGATGAAGAGGTAAGACAAGAGCAAGAAACATGCAAGCCTCTCCTGGAACGATGGAATAGGAAAAGAGAGGAAGAAACTGATGCCTAAGAAACTATATTATATCTTTGAGCAGGGAGGGAGGAAGGGAGGGAGGAAGGGACGGAGGGAGGAGTAGCATAAGAAAGCCTAGGCTCCTGTAAAGTTTTTGCAAAGGTGGCTCACACAGGTATGTCCTAACTGAGATGGGTCAGTCATTCACACAGCATCTAGATGAGGACCTGGCATAAGTGCTTTCAGTTTTGCCAGCTACCCAGTTGCGATTCTCCAACTCTGCAACAGTAGGCCTAAAAAACAGTCACAGACAATAAATAACAAATGAATGGGTGTGACCATGTCCCAATAAAACTTTATACAAACAGGCAAAGGGCTGGACTTAAGCCCTAAACTATAGTTGGCCAGCTCCTCTAACCTAGAACAGACATCCTTTCAGGATTATACAATTATAACGCCTCACATTACACTACAAATACTACTATCTGCCAGAGGAGGCTCGGTGGAGCACAGAGCCTAATGGGAACAGGATCTAAATTCCAAGTTTCAGCAGAGCGTCCAAACACTCGCTCATACAGTTACTCCAGCACAGCACTGTCAATATCCTCCAAACACTAGCTCATACAGTTCTTCTAGCTTAACAGTGGAAACATACTTCACCATGATCCTAAGCATAATGAAAGCATTCCATCACCCCACACAGCATTCCTCTGAGATGATTATACCAATTTGAAGCAGATAAAGGCAAACAGAGAAAGGCCCATGCTAAAGTACTTAGAAAAAGGTAGTAAACACATCTTAATAAACAAAGACAAGCACTAACCAGCTAGGAAAAAAAATCATCATGTATCTAACATTCCAGGAATTGCTATTCTACTTCTGGACTGGGCCAGATTCCAGTCTATAGGTTACAGAGTGATCTTTGTAGAAGGGGTAACCTCTTCATGTGTTCAGATCCATCTGTAAGCCCTTCTACACAAACCTTTTTCATCCCTAGGTTCCTGGAGCAGCAATTCTCAACATGACTCAAGATTCCCATATCTCAGATTCTATGCTCTGAACATACAACGTCCTGTGAACACCTTACAACTGGCTCCATTCAGAAGCCATACCTGGGGAGGGAGGAAGCTCACACAAACCAGCTAGTGTGACCAGGGAACTCAGTATTTAATGGATGCACTCATACTTAAATTTGACCATAATATGTAGCAGAATCTGGTTAATGATTATCAAGTTAGACAGTCAGTCTTCAGGAAAAAGGGGTGGGGATGAGCAAACCTAACTAGCATTAATTTTTTCCTTCTTCCTTTTCTGCCTGAAATGCTTGAAATAGTAGTCCCAAACTTTCTGCTACATAATCCTTGGGTTGAAATGATAATAGCAGGCTCTGCAAAGACGTGTTCCTTACTGTAATTTTTCATACGGAATTTCTCCAAAGGAGCTCATATTTCCTTTCCTACCACCAGTACTATGAACCAACTTTCTTTCAGTGGCAGACTGAAGCCTCACATGGAATGAAAACTCTGTTTTGTCTGTACAGAGATTTATGTTTTGTCAAGCAGCATTCAAGGAAATCCTTACTGAACATGAGCATTCTCACCCTTGTAGAGTATGAACACCACCATATTGATGGTGCCAGTCTCTATAACTGTTTCTCACTGAGTGCTGGTAACCAGCATCAGGACAGGCAGCAACAAGCTAAATCCTAATTAGCTTTCGTGTGCAGGGAGGGGGTGGTGAGAGGCCTGAGGCATTGTCATTACTTAATCTTACAGCAAGGGTTGAGGCCAATCTAGCCTTGGAGCAAAGAAGGAATTCTGAGTATGGGAGAAAGAAGCAGCCTTTCTAGAACAGCAACGCTCATCATTGGGAGAACAGGGCTCCTGGTTGGGCATCCACACTCCTTCAGAAGTTAGGTCCCTAAAGGATATCTCATTACCCAAAGATTTCTCTACAATCCTACAGGAGTCTTAAATGAAGAACACATACGAAGCACTGTATTGTATTTGTGTTTATTTTACACATTTGTTAATGACAAGAAACTGCTGCTCTCCTTACCTCCCACATCCAGTAAGATGCATCTCTACAACACAGCGTGAGCCCATCTTCTTCTAGCTATTTCCAGGGCTTAGCCGCTGTCACTGGCCTCCTGGGAACACTCTTGCCTCGAGTGTTACCTGGGCTATCCTTGCAAATATTAGATGGGGGGAGGGGAGACCTATGAGCCTGACCTCCTCTATAGATCCCCAGAGCTCCCTTTGTCACCTCAGCATAGTCATTTAACCTCTGTGCCTCAGTTACCTTCACTATAAATTGGAGGTAGTAACACTACATTCTTGGCAGGATTACCAGGGATTAAATTAATTACATAAAATATGCAAAACACAGGATGAGCATGTCCTGAACTCTGAGAAATGCCCTTTCTAGAAGGTTCCTGCCTGCTTTCAAATTCCCTAACAGCATCCATCATTCTTAGAAGCAGCCCAAACTCTTGGCCTTGGTCTCATCTCATTTTGCCTTTCCTCGCTCTTAGCACCCACTCTCTGCTTCTGGCACTGTGCACTCAGTTCACAAGTCCTCCCCTGCCTGTGACTCCTGGTATTTCCAGCCATCAGTCAGGTACCATCTCACCAATAGTCTCTGGACAACACAGTACCCAATCAATTTTGAATCTCTGAGACCACAGTCTTACATACTATTGCCTGCCTGTCTAGAGTATGGGGGTGTCATCAGTCACACTGAGTCCTCAACATCTAAAACCTAGAACAGTGCCTGGCCTTACTCAGTGTGCAGTAAACACTTTGACAAGGGATTGCTTCCATGGATGAAAAGACAATCTTGTGAGTTCTGTGGAACATACCACACTTCTCTACCCAAATTACCTTAAATGAATAATTAGTTCACCTAGCTGCTGACAATGAATGTCCTTTAGCAAATAACCTATGTCAATGATATCTGAGCTACTCTAGCACTGCTCATCATATTCATTCCAGGACATTCAGAAACTAGTAATAGATCTGTGCAGGATGAGAAGAGCTAGCCATCTCAATCCAACACTAATGACTCCTTCATGTCTATTCTACTTGCACAGCTCCCTGCGGGAACTGCAACAAGCAACCTGGAAACTATATTGCATCTTGAATTTGCCTCAGTTAGCATACTGTTCTTCCTTTCCCCAAATGCAAATCCGGACCACACCTAGTAACCTAACCCTCCTGCACAGGAGCCTTTATATTGTTGCCCCTAGGAAAGCACAAGTTGCAGTATTTAAGATGCCAACAAAGGAGTAAACTGGTTCCCACCCTACCTGGACACCCAGCACATTGAAAAGTATTTATGCGCCTAGCACCTTTATTCCCATTGCCACTGGGTCCCATCTTCTGCCTGAACTGATGGCCTTACAACCATGGCTCACATAAAAACCCTTTTACTATCTGAGTTTTGAACTGTGTTTCAAGAGTGCATCAGAATCCACACAGTGAAATCTGCAAGTGCTATTCTCATTATAATACAGGCATACGTTTTCCTTCCCCCTGACTCATGGGAAAAGGTCCAGAAGCTATCTAAAAGATTCTCCCACCACAACCCCAAAGCTGTTGAGCTGCTTTCTTATATAAATCATGTTCTCCTACATCTTTTCCAGCACCCATTCAAAGAATTCAGAAGTACACACTTGAGAGTGTTTACATGTTCTCTCATTTTGCATCCATAAGCCACCACAACACTCTCTCTCTCTCTCTCTCTCTCTCTCTCTCTCTCTCTCTCTCTCTCACACACACACACACACACACACACACACACACACACACACACACAAACAACAACATTCAGGCCTGTCTTCCTGATTGCCTTCTCTACAAACTCTATAAGCCCCCTTCTAGGGGCTTATAGCTTTCCTGTGTCCATTCAGTATCCGTGCTGTCTTGGGGCCTTATGCTCAGCTGCCTGTCTTAGGTAATAACAGCCATTCCAAGCTGGGTGTAGGGGCCTAATCAGAGCAATGACTAAGAATTTAGTCTCACTGTCACCATGCATTAAGCAAATGACCCAACAAGCCTGAGCATGTCATCAGCAATCTCAGGTATGAAATTCAGCCTTAAGACATGGTTCAATACATCAGAACCAAACAGCTACATGAAAACCATAGGTTTATGTTACAGAAGAGAATGTCTGAAACAAACTCAGTCACACCCAGGACCACAACAACTTCCCTCAAAACCCTACTCCATTCAAATAACTGATCACTAAATATGTTCAGAGCCTTTCAACCATAAAATCTGGTACATGATTTACAGGAAAAAAAAAAAACAATGTGCTAATGGTACTTGTGTGTTTTGGAGGAGGGGAGGAATCGGGTGGGGGATGGGAGTGGAGGGTACTTTCCACATCTTCTGACATTTTCCAAGCAACACCGTGTGCTAGCAAGAGGGCACAAAAGAGAGAAACCAAGAAAGCCACATAGCCATCCAAAAGGAGTAGAGAAAAGGTAATTATCCGGCTCAGGGATACCACCCAGGCTATCAGTGTCACTGCAGAGGAGGGACAGAGAGTCTTTCCAAGCTTAGCCATTAGAAGGCCCATGCCATTTACAACAAACCATTAAACTGACTTAAGAAGCCCAGACAAACATCTGTGAAAGTGATTGTATCCTAATCTAAACCTCTAAACTATATTTGTCCTAAGTGGTTCTACACCAGATCAACATTTGAGAACTACCACATCTCACTCTGGAAGTAATTAACTGGAACATTCTGTATTTCTTAGCTATCCTGCATAAAATAACAAAAGAACAATTATTGTTACAAACAGTATTGCACTGACATATAGGAAGCTATTCTAGGTGAACCTGTACATTCCTGTAAATGTTGGAATGAAGCTGATACAGGGGATATGTTGGTTGAACATATGAATTAATAACAGAAGAAACACTCAGAAGGAGCTTATCAAGCCTAGCATTAAAGATGAGACAACATAAGAGAAGGAGTAACACGCTAACTGCTCAGCCCATGTCTTTCATGCTGCTTTTGCTTCTTTGGGCCCTTGCTGTATAGCCCAGGCTGACCCGTCTCAGCATCAGTATACTATAGCAGTGAGCATGTGCCATAAACATCATTTATGACCAACAGTGAGCCTTAACATAAATGACAGACTTTGACTAATAAGGACATGTAGATATAGGCTCACCAGATGTAAAAATATCTTTCTGGTGTGCATGTTTTTTGGGGGGGTTGATTGTTGATAGGAAAACTGATTGGGGTGGAGAAACATAGAAATCTCTGTACCTTCAATTCACTTTTGCTACAAACCTATTTACTCTAAAAAATAGAAAGGGGAGGACCTAACATCCTAGGTAAATAACAATAGATGAATCAAAAACAAATTTTATACAGACAACTAATGGGATGTTTGGAAGGGCAGAGCTAGCATAATCATCAAGGAAATACCTGATATATAGAAACTATAAACAGAACTCTCACAACAGAGACATGTGTAGAGACTACCCCATATGAACAAGTTAGAGATGTACATAAGACCATGAAGGTAAACGATCCGATCACCATTAAGGTAAACAACCCAATCAAAAGTTAACATTTCAGAGTTGTTTCTTGCATTGATCACCAGTCAAACCCTAATAAAAGCAAAGTGTCTTAATCTCCACTTTAAAACCTGATCAGGAGAACTGCCATCAGCCAAAACGAAAGTAAAATGTTTTCTTGGGGGGGAAAAATATAGCAAGTTCATACTATCTACCCTGTATTTCCAAGCATGTGAAAGACTGTAAGAAAACCCACCTTGTATTCACATGTATTGAAATGTACAGAAGAGGATGCAGCCTCCAACATAATAACTAGGTGCATTGAGAAAGCTGTGACCAAAACTGTCCAAGTTCTAGAGCAAATTAGCCAAAGAAGCAGGACTCATTACTGACAACAGAACGAATCATTTCCTTCTTGGATTTATAAAAAGCAAAACGGAATCAACTCACAGAAAAAGTGTTTTCAAAAGCTACCATATGATGTCATCTTGCTGCTTGATCGATTCAGTCATAAGATACCTAGTACATCCATGCTCCAGAGACATGCATATGAATTCATGGACACTAACACACACAATCTTTCCTGTTTTGAGAAGTTTTGTGTCTGCAAAGAAAGTTACTAATGGTCATTTCATGGACTAGCAAAATTAGCAGCATGAAAACCATCGTATTTTTTATAAAATCCAATAGATTAGTGTCCTACATTTTTAGAGGCTGCAAAAACAATAAAGTGAAACATAAAGAATTGAAAATAAGGACAATAGCAAATGAAAGGCATTAGAAAAGGCAAAAACACTCCAAAGCAAATTTCCTGGAGGTCAGTGAGTTGAGAGTCACAATAACCTGCAAGAGACATTTGAGCAATCGAGTTGGAACTCAGGAGCAGAGAGCAGGGATGAACGAGGATGGGCTGACAAGAGTACAGTAGGGGCAGTTGTTTGCTGGGGGAGCTTTTCTAATAAAGCTACCAAAATTCCATACAATTAAAACTCCATATGGGACTAAAACTGACTTATGGGAACTCGAATGATCCAGTACTGACAGAAGAAACTGTAAAGGCTTCCAGAGCTACTTCCAGTAAAGGCATGGGCCCTGGTTTTTTTTTTTTTTTTTTTTTTTTTTCCCCTGAGGAGTAAAGTTAACACAAATTTCCCAGGGACAGATGGTCCTAGCTGATAAAAATATCTTTATCTAGACTATGAGAGTTTAGGACAAAGAATCCACTTCATTTCATAACAGAGTTCAACCTCAATGATCAGATATACTATTTTTAATGTACAAAGGTCAACAATTGACTAGAGAGGAAAACCATGTATTAGAAAAACAAAAGATCATAAAACAGTTTCTCAAAATATTCACTACTCATTCAAGTCTTAAGTCAAATGCAGAAAGATACTTCCTCAACCTGACTTAAAACAGCATCCAAGTCAGCAGCCAGGACGCTCACACCCACTACCCATCAGTACTATCCAAGAAGTTGAAAAGCTTTGTTACATTAAACAGAAACAGAGCAACTGGAAGGGACAGGAAAATATTATCACTGACATGCAGTACAGTATTCTAACCTGAAAGCACAGAAGGTAAACTAATGACTAAACAAATAAAACATTCAGTAAAGCCATCAATTTAAAAATACCCAGAAATCAATAGCTTTTCACTTGCTAGCAATCACTAGTTTCACAAATAAATAAATAAATAAATAAATAAATAAATAAATAAATATTTCAACAACACACTACTTTCCAGGAAGTATTAAGTCTTTAACAGCCAAACTCATTTTATTTTGACCACTCATTATCCACAGGTGAGAAAAATCAAGATTTAGAACTCAATATCTTTCCCAAAATCTCCCTAGTGTCAAAGTGCCACAACCAGAAGGTGGATTTGGTGACTGAATGCAGTCTGCCTAACCATCCCACCACTGTGCTACCTAGATTTAATCAGAAGATCACAAACAAAAATGCTAATAAACATAACTGGGAAGCTATGTGGCCCACCTCATACAAAGACATTAAAAATGAAATCCTTTATCAACCGCCACAAAGCATCCTACTGGAAATAGACATACTAGATACTTTATTACACTTGAAAAAGATTCCCATTTCTCTTCCAACAGTAAACTGACTGCTTGAAGTTTCATTCAGAGTCTATGGAGATAGTATGACTTTTGTGGGGGAATGTTTCATCTGGGACGAGGCCGAGTTTAATAATGTAATTCAGAAATTCACCTAGTGCCAGAAAAGTGGCGGCCATCTATGGACTTTTAATCGTGGGACTTTACATGTCCTTTTCAAGGGTACCACAGTAACACCCTGCTTGGGTCTATGTAAGCAGCTCCTTGCCCTATGGTAAATTTCCACACAGAAGTCTGTGCTCTCCTTTGGTGGCCTCCTGACACTATGAAGCATGCAGTACAAAAGAACAAACATATGTAGCAAGAAGAGTGAGTACACATTCAGAAGCAAAGGTGTGTGACATGAACTCAAACTTTACAGTCAAGAATCCCTTTCACAGTCAGTTATATTCAAAAGAGCAAGGCTCAAAGGAAATACAACAGCTCTATTAAAACCCCAAGAGATATGAGAAAATGCTAGCAGGCATGCTCCATGATTGTCACCCCTTCACAAATAACACCACGTTGGCCCATCCTTGCAGCCTCCCTGCAGAACCACCTCCAAAATGAGGCTTTCCCATAGGATCCAGTTAATGTCTTTGAAGTCCCTTCTTTCCACCACTTAGCACCAAACATCTGCACTATGTCCTCTAATTATGCACTGCCCCCCCCCCAGGCCAAGGACCCCAAATCCTTCATCCAGCACCCAGAAGGACCTACTGATTAAGGACTGCAACTCAGCTTTTAAAGCTTCCCGCAAGTTTAAGATTTCAAAACCCAGGAAACTGGCCACATCAAAAGGTGATGATTTTTTGACTCTGCTCCAGTTTTTTTTTTTAAATATTATGTTTCTAAATAAGGTAAGTGGATACTCCAGAGAAGCTGCTTAAGGAAGGTCACTAGGCAGTGCAACTACTTGAGACTTGATAAATCAAATAAACAATGAAGCCGGCAAAGGAAAGCAGAGAACATATTACAGACCCTCTTGCCTTTTTGTTTTTCCATTAAGGCACTGTTCTTATAAACAATGAGCCCATTCAAAGGGGTTTAAAAACATCCCTGGGGGAAGTGTCTATCTCCACAACCTAGTGTCCCTCACCCTTTTCTCCGCCTACAAACACCAGTCTCCAAAAAGCCATTCTGCCTGTATTGGAAATGGGAAACCTTTGATCAGTAGTTCAGGAATGAAAAAAAGAAAAGAAAGAAAACCCTGACTCAAATTACTCAGGAATGCTATTGGTAGCAAAGGGGATAAGAAAATTAAAGGCTCACAAAGACCCAATTTGCTCTCAGGTGAGACTTTCTCCTGCAGAGAGCCAAACAGCAAAGTCTGAGGGGTTTTGTATTCTTACACTTAACTGTCTAACATTCACATCCACTAAAAACCAGCCTGCAAGTACAGTTCCCTTTCAATTTAGTACCACATGCACCAGTTGCTAAGGAGGCAGCCAACACTTACCATCCCACTGTACTTCCATTTCTTCTTACAAATTTGAACATGAAGTATCTCCAATGGGCAGAAAAGTACTAAGTATGGTAGGAAAGCTACCCAACTACTTACAACCCAAATTTAAGAAATGCTATCAGGGCTTACGTGATGGCTAGCAGTTAACAGAACTGACTGCTCTTCCAGAGGACCTGGAGTTTGAGTCCCAGCATGCACATGGTGGATCACAGCTGCCCACAACTCTTAATTCCAGGGGATCTCACTCCTTCTTCTGGCTTCCAAATAGGCATCAGGCACGCCCATGGTACAGATATACATGGAGACTGTCTTGTTAAGATTTTATCAACTCGACACTAAAGTTATCCTAGGAAGAGGAACCTCAATTGAGAAAATGCCTCCACATTGGCCTGTAGGCAAGTCTGGAGAAATTTCTTGATTAATGATTGGCATGGGAGGAAGTTCATTGTAGATAGTGCCAACCCTGGTCAGGAAGTCCTGGGAGACATAGGAAAAGTAGCCAAGTGTGAGCCTGAGGAACAAGCCAGTCATCTATGGCCTCTGCTCTATTTCCTGCCTTGCCTCCCCTGTAAATGATGGACTGTAACATGTGAGCCAAATAACCCCTTTCCTTCTCATAAACCCTTTCCTTCCCAAGTTGCTTTTGGTCATGGTGTTTAACACAGCAACAGAAATCCAAGTAGGACACAGGCAAAACACCTGTGCACATAAAATAATTTAAAAAATAAATAAATGCTACCAGTTTCCTGCCATGTTACTTCTTCAGAAAATTTAAAAGAAATGAAACAACCATCTAAACTCTGTCTCTCCATCCTCCCTTCCTCTTGTTCCAGAAAACTACTGTTGCTATTTCCTGTGGACCCCCCCCCCAGTATATGGGTTCATATACTTGGGACCAAACCCAGAGCCTTACACATGCTAAGAACATACTACCACTGAGTCACCTCCAGCACTATGGGTTCCAATACTGCTCAACCTCATCACAAATATATTCTTGCCTATACACTGAAATAAGGGTAACAAACCTGGGGAAAAGTTACTTGGGGAGTCAATATTTACCATAAAGAAAATACAGACCCAAACTAAAAGGTTTAAAGTCTCAAAAAAACATACCATACTAATGACTCTAACAAATTTCTTTGCAAAAATAGTATTGTTTTTCACCTATCTGTTATCTGTTTCAAGGAGCTCAGGCCTTCTTGCTGGCCTCATCTTTTCTCCAGTTACCATCAATATGTCTAGCTCCATATAGTGAAGTCTGTTTATATTGAAAGCTTGATTGTTCAGCCTGGTCTCCGCTGTTGCACACAACCACCATGAAACAGTGTGTATTGTGCTAACAGGCTTAAAGCAATGGAGTTACACAGGCCTGGACTGAAACTGCCAAAACTGTGAGCCAAGATAAGCTTTCCCTCTTCTTAAATTGATTTACCTCAAGAATTTTGTTTCATATAGTAGCAGAAAGCTAACTAACACACCAGCCAAAGAACCCAAGCTAGACAAAACTGGATAGCATCATTGACTCTCCCTCTCTCACTCCCACAGCCCTTAACCCTGATGAGTTCAAAGTAATGTCTTCAATTCTCCCTTCCTGTTGACAGTCAGGACTAAGCCACCATAGGTGTTCTTGACACTTGATGGTGAACTTTTACAGGTCTTCCAGTTTCTGCAAGGTACCTTAATCTACTGATATGTACATAGCAAAATGAATATGACCATACCTACCTTGATAAGAATATATGAGTACTTTCATAGCTTCCCTCGGGATAAAATGGAGCAGAACTTCTCAGACCTTTATAAGCCAAAGCCCGCTTAACCAGCTTCATCCAAATCAATCACTTTCCACCACATTAGTTGTATTGCTTTACCAAAGCAAGTCAATTTCTAATCCAAGTTTGCCTCCAGCCTAGTAAACAAATGGATTATTTACTTTATTCCCTTAATACTTAGCACGCTGTTAAGAAAATGGGACTTCATAAAAATGCATCCATTCATTCACTTACTCATTGTGTGTGTGCCTTCAAGTGTTCATATGTATCACATGCATGCAAGTGCTTAAAGCCCAGAAGAGTGGGTCAGATACCCTGGACTGGAGTTACAAGGTGTTGTGAGCTTCCTAAAAATGATACCAGGAACCAAATACAGGTCCTCTGGAAAAACAACAAGCACTTGCAATCACTGGGCCATCTCTCCATCCCCACATGGGGCATTTTAAAAGAATATTTACTTAGTGGTTGGAGAGATAGCTCAGTGACTGGTCTTCCAAAGGACCTGGGTTCAATTCCTAGAACCCACACAGTATCTCTAAACAATATCTATTTCAAGCTCCAGGAATCCAATACCCTTTTCTGGCCTCTGTTGGTGCACATACATGCAGAAAAAAGCACCTGCCTATACATCTAAATTAAGTTTAAAAGAACATTTGCTAACATCAATGGAGAAGAGGATACATGAATGGGTGATAGATGGCTAAATTAGGATGTACTCAATGAATTTGGGTTAGGATCTTCCAACAAGGACACAAGATCAGCATCCTAACTGGAATGTTACAATACAAAGTGTTTCCTTTTCTGACATTTCTCATAAATGATTATGTTACCAGTTTGTCCAGATGGCATCTCTCCAGAAGGCTAAGCAAAGTTAAACAAAAAATGAATGGACTAAGGAAAGCAAAAACACCCTCTCTTGCTTTAACTAACATCAAACAGTAAATAAATAAGCTAGAAGCCTGGGATGCTTTGGAAACAATCCTGACTCCATTTACTGAGTCATAACTACAGATGTTTGATGGTTCTAAAATGTGAGAAAGGTTTTAAAGGATCTACATGCAAAACTAGACATATACTATCAATCTCTCATCAAAAAGTGATAAGGAAACATGGGATTATTTATACTGGAATAAGTTTTCTACTTTCACAATTTTAGCCAGTTGTTCCCACCTGTGTGAAATGAAAGCTGTAAGAAATGGAGGAGACATTTATTGTAACAAACTAAAAATTTGATCCTCCTACAAGTAAGTCCTGATTAACATTTCACTGCAGAAGATATACCTCCTCCAAAAGAGCTTTAAAAAAAAACCTACATTTAAAAGGAACAATAAAAATCATTACAAGAACGCATCGGCCAGCATTCACCTCTAAAAAGATTAAAATTTTATTGGCATGTACTTTGCAGATGTCAGGACCTTGGCCATGCCCATTTAACACTGTTTCCAACTTGGCCTGACTTAAGAGCCTACATTGTTGTTGACATGAAGATTCCTTGATCTGTGATCCCTTTAAAGGCTGTGTTAGTAACCCTGGTAAGAGACTCCTTTAGAGCTCTATCTCATCTGAGAGTTAGACAACACTGGCCCTTTCTAACCATGAGTAATGAGATGAAAATGAAAGAAAAGGAAGAAGAAAAGGAAATAAACCTATTTGAATACTGGTTGGCAGCAGTTTTAATCATGCACAAAATAGAACAGAAGCCCAACTGCCACACTGTCCAATAGAAGAAGTTTATCAGAGATAATTATGCATACACAACATAGACATCACAGCCACTGCTTTTGACAGTAACCTTTCAAAAAGTATTATCTCTATTTCACATATAAGAACCAAGAACATCAAGTTCCTCCCCTTCTATTGAACTCCAACCTAGCTTACTATAAAGCCTCCCTTTACCCAACAGAGCCTTCCACTACATGCCCCTCTTCAGGTCATAATGTATAGCTGACCTTTCCTAGAACCCAGAAAACAAGGTATTCGCCATCTATCAGGAACCAGCAATATCTCCATAGCTAAATTACAAAGGTGGCAAATGCTCTAGTTTTAGGCCTTATGAAGGCAACCAACAGTTGCCACCTGACACACAGCAAAGCTAAGTGCAGCTGAACAGGGAAGGTCCTTCACTGAGGTAAAAGTCCTAAAATTTCCTTTCTAGAGAACTCAACAATCAGAACCTGGATGCCTTTTTCTTAATTTAATATTCAAGCTAAAAGAATCCAAGTCAAAACCTCTCATTCACTGTAGAACAGAGAAAGCTGGGCACTGGACAAGCTTGAAGCCATGCACACTTGAGTACTCATCACTTAATGACAAAACATATCCTACTACTGAAGCACAGAGCCCTTAGGAAATACACAGCGAAGACGGGGCTGTGGTCACCTGTAGAATTCACCACAATGTTCTGACTATCAAGATGATAGTACTCTACTCCTTTAACTAGAGGTCATCTTGGCTTTGCTCTCCTAGCCATGAGAGTAAGCAGCTGCCTACATACTCTGTACTGAAACAAACTATGCATGTGTCATAGAACCTGTACAAGTACCCAAAGATTCAGCCATATTATGGAAGACTACACTGACACTTAAAAGCCAACCAAGGATAGTAAACACAGGCGGGAGGTGAGGAGCAGAGAGAATAATGTTGGTCAACAGTGGTAAAGCTTTCCAAAAGCTTTGGCACATACATCTACTCTGTGAATGAGGTAGAGCCATCTTACCGCTAAGTTAAGCGTGTATTCTCTAAAGGGAATGAAGACTCTCCAGAATTCTGCAAGCATGTCTACAATCACTTTTAGACTACAAGTTCATTCAGCAAGTATGCACTGAATCCTTGGTTGGACCAGTATCCTATGCCCTTATCTAAACTAATGGAGACAGGAGAATGTTTGCCTTTTATATCCCGAGGAAAGACTGACAGTGAACTGTTAAACACTTAAGGACCAGAAAGAAAGTCTGATGCAAGATTGTATCTTCTAAATATGAAATCTCAAATATGGCTGCTTATTAACAAGACCTGAACAAGGATACCACCAGCTGACATGCCAATGTGGGTGAGGGAAATTTCATGAGCTCCACCCCTAGATGAAGAGCTACAGGAAATTAAAGACTGCTGAGAAAGGGAGAATTAAACAAACCCAGGAGGTTACATTTATATATTTATTTGCATATATGTATATGTAGATATGTAAATATATATATAACAATAATTAAAGAAAAAGCAGCCATGAATTTGAGAGGGAGGCCTACAGAAGATAGGGGAGAGGTTAGAGGAAGGAGAGGGAGAGAAGAAATGGTGTAATTATGTTTTAATTAATTTAAAAGAAAGAAAGGAAGGAAGAGCTTCAAAGTGATCATTGCTAACTAAAAACTGAGAAGAGAAGCTCAATGGGAAGTGCTGGGGGACGAGAGCTTCAGACGGAAATCAGGTGGCTGAGGCTGGACTACCCAGAAAGCACCATGAATGAGAAGCACAGGAGGAGGCTCAGTGCAGTGTGGTCTTCTCCAGACCATAGTCACTTGCCTGGGGAGTGGCCTTGAGCCATTTCCATGCAAGGGCTAAGCCCCAGATGGAAGAAGACCATTACTGTTCTTACACACTACCACAAGTCCTGTTTGTTCTCTGAAGACATTCCACCCATCTCAAGCCTTGACAAAACTTGGAATGCAAGGCCTTCTAGGGAAATGCCCGAGGTCTTTTTTAAAGACCTCAAAGCTATAAAGGGGACTTATTTGATTTCTACATCTACTGGAAACCCTAGACATAATTAAATTTTTTTTAAGAATAAAAAAATAACCTAAACTTCAGTCCATTTCTGTGGTACAGACACAACCTTGATACAAAAAGACAGACAATACACACACACACACACACACACACACACACAGACACACACACACACCAATTCTCCTGAAAAACAAAGAAAAATTAAATGGCTGCTATTAGAAAAACTGGAATACAACACAAGCAATGATGTCAGAAATACATAGCATAAAATTCTCAAACCTCTTTCTGAAAGCTTGTCTTCCCACTTTTTACTAAGAAGAGACTAGGACACTCTAGATGCCAGATGGAATGACCAAGCATCTTTATTCCCAAACTTGCGATGATGATAGATAGCAAATGGCATCCACAAAGCAGCTGGTCAATAACCAGAAAGGAAGACTATGCGCAAATGCTGGGAAGAGAACTAGCAAAGCGCCAGTCAGACATATGAAAGGCAGCAGGGCTTTGAAAGCGAACCAAGCTTGGTCCAAATGTTAGATGTGGTTTCAGCTTCTCACCACAGATTTTGGTTACTAACGTTTCTAAAAATTTCTGAAAATGATCTTCAGGCCTGTAGTCGGCTTGAGAACAGATGAAAATTTTCCACTGTTGATACACAGACATAGTATGCAAGGTAAATAAGAAGCATCAAGCAAAATAGTATTTCTAATGAGTCTACAGGAAGTACATTAACATTCCTTTAGGCCAGGCATGGTGGTGCAAGCATTTAATCCCAGCACTAGGAATGAAGGAGGGAGCCTGCTCTATATAGGGAGCTCTAGGCCAGCCAGAGTGGCAACATAGTAAGGCACTGTCACTCACACATACACATATGTATGCATGTATTTATGCACTTATATGTACACTGGCTGAATGTAGGAGAATAAGGCCATGCCCCATCTCCCCTTCCACACAACTGCCTGTACCAAAACTAGAGGCGAGTAAACCATCTTAAACATTCATTTTCATATCGAAAGTTAGAAACTTGGGTTAGTTTGTTTTCAATTGAGCTTTTCTATGGGATGGCTGCCACATACAAGTAAACAAGTGGATAACAACTGTGTTGCACATGTTTGTGTGCACTCTTTCCTTAGCCTTGGAACTAGACAACAAAGACTCTGTGTGCAGGAGACATGTCATTATTGTGACGCTGAGCTGAGACTGAGAAGCAAATATTAATAAAGATAAATACAAAGACCTACAGTTTGGACCAAAGCATAAACAACCAGTCAAGTCATTTTGAGCACAGAGTGCTGGAAATATGACTTGGCAGAAGATGGGAAAGGATGCCTGGGGCCACAGTTCAGTGAGGTATCAATCAGCTACAGAATGCAGGCTACTCTGTAGCAGCAGTGCTGTGCTATACTGTATGTGCACTATACCACATTGATTACTGTGTAGTCCCAAAAGGAACATTTTTCAGTAGTGTATACCCAGCTCCAGTGAACAGCAGCAGATGCCCGAAGCCAACCACCCAAGAAGGTAAAGAGACCCCGGGGCCCTGTTGTTCAAATACTGATAGACAAATGCCTGGGGATAAATATCTAGCATGAGGGACTAGGAAGACGGCTCAGTGACTAAAAAGCTACAACTGCTCTTACTGATGACTAGAATTCAGTTCCCGGGACTCACAATGGGAAGTTCACAACTGCCTATGACTCCAGTTTTGGATGATACCCTCTTGTGGCCTCACAGACACTGCATAAGCATATATAAATATAAGTCTATACACACAGGGGTACTCATATATTTTATTACTTTTTAAGAATTGATATTAACTTGCATGTATCTAAGAGGTCAGAAAAATTACCTATACCTTCTAATTTTTTTTTAAAACTTAAGACCTTTACTAGCAGGTATTATAATTTATTGACTTTTTTTTTTTTTAGGTGGGGAGAAGTTGTAAACTTGTTACAAATTACAGATGAAGTTCTTAAAATTTTCAACTTGAGCTGATGTGAAACTATTTTAAATTTGATATTTGTGGGAAAATTAGGCTTTCAAGAAAATAACATTTTCTAGGGGAGGGAGGGAAGAGAAAGAAGAGGGGAGAAAGGGAGGAGAAAATGAGTTATCAGAAAGGTTGAGTTAGGGGAAGGACAGAGAAGGAGAGCAAAGAAAGAGATACCTTAATAGAGGGAGCCATTATGGGTTTAATGAGAAATCTGGCACTAGGGAAATGTCCAGAGATCCACAAGGATGACCCCAACTAAGAATCTAAGCAATAGTGGAGAGGCTACCTTAAATGCCCTTCCCCGATAGAGCCTTCATCCAGTTGCTCATGGAAGCAGAGCAGAGACTCACAACGAAGCATTGAGCTAAACTCCTTAAGTCCAGTTGTAGAGAGGGAGAAATGATGAGCAAAGGGGTCAAGACCATGCTGGGGAAACCCATAGAAACAGCTGATCTAAGCAAGTGGAAGCTCACGGACCCCAGTCTGATAGCTGGTGAACCAGCATAGGACCAAACCAGTCTCCAGAACTGAAGGTGGGTGTCACTTGGGAGGCCTGAACAGTCTCTGGTGCCTCTGGCAGTGGAACCATTATTTATCCCTAGTGCACGAATGAGTTTTAGGAACTCATTTCCTGTGGAGGAACACTCTCTCAGCCTAGATACAGGGGGATGGACCTAGGTCCTGTTCCAAATGATGTGACAGACTTTGATGATCCCCCAAGGGAGACCTCACCCTTCCTGAGGAATGGATGGGGGATGGTGGGGAGAATGGGAAGATGACAGGAGGGAGAGGGGACTGGGATTGGTATGTAAAATAAGGTTGTTTTAATTTAAATAAAAATTAATTTAAAAAAATATCATTTCCAAATGAGATACCCTTAGGCTAAAATATTAAAATCCAATACTACATAGACAATGCAGATAGGTCTAGTAGATCTGGTCAATGGATGAAAGCAAGTCCAAGACATCTTCATCTCCAATCCTGTTCATTTCCTATAGCTGGAATGTTGTATCATTTCTTGTTAGATGACTTAACTGGCTAATAGTAGTGACAGGACACTGACTTGGTATTACCTCGGAACAGTACCAGTATGAATTCTCAGCTAGTGGAATAGCTACTGTTGCCTCTGGGCATCTATGAGAGTAACTGAAGTTTCATCAGAGACTACACTGAAGTAGCTACTAACCTCGGGTCTCATCTTGGTTTTCATTATCCTCTTCATTGCCATCCTCCCTAGGCTGCCTTTGGAAAGGAAGACCCATGCAAAATCATCTATAACCCAAAGTATGTCCTATCTCATTAATTAATACATTGCTACCCTGGCTGAATACAGTCCCCATCACACCCCCCTACACAGGGCCATACTCATCAGGTTTCCACATCTAGTAAGGTAGGTACCTTCCTCGCTTGTCAAGCACTGGTCTTGTTTGGCCTGCCCTTCAGGAGCACACTCCAGTCCCTTATTCCCCCATTCTCACTAGTCTGATAATTCTCCTGGTAATAAATTGTATGGAGGAGCCCTTATAATATGGATAATGTCTATACTGATTACAGTCTGCTATGCATTTACTGCCTGGAACTAGAACTCCAAAGCCTGTGCCTCTGTGTCTTTTTCTCCTTCAACATCAAATTCCGGTCTCTTTATATCTCATACCCTGTAAAGATAATTCCTGGAGTTATCCTTCTCTTTAGCAGTCTGGGATAAAGATAAATTCTGTCAATGTTAATTATATCAACATTGAAACATTTTACTGCTCTCAAAACATTCACTGCAATGACTGTCTTGTCCCTGGCTACAGACACCACAAATAAGAAACCTATTATGCTAATTTGGTGAAACTGTGCTGAGGCCAGAGATGGCTGCTGAGCCTCATAGCTTGCTAAGGCTACAGGAACAGTGACCAACCTGCTGGTTCAGCCTTAATGATAGTAACTACAAGCTGGGTCTTGGCCTAGGTAATGGTATATGGGACTGGCTGGCTTTCTGCCTCCATAATGAAAACTGGGGACCTGCTGTGTCTTGGCCTTCATGAAGGTGACCATCCTATAATTATGTTTGAGGGATTCTCTGTCAGATCAAAGTGGGGTGCAGTACCTGAAATTCCTCCAGAGTTGTGATGGTAAATTAAGCCAAACTGTGGGCACATTGGGGGTTGGGGGTGGTCAGGATTTGCTGGAGTCCACTTTCTGCTCCTGCTATCAATCTGACTCCTATCTTAAAATGCTTTTACAGGAAGCAGGGCAAAGAGCAGCAGATGGTACTAAGTTTTTGGGAAGGCACATTTTGCTACCCAGGAAGAATGGTCTGGATAGAACTGCTTGGAAACAGAATGGTGAATTTCACTAAGCAGTTCTTCTGCTGAGGAAAGATGGAAGCAGCAATCCCAGGACTCTGACCAGTAAGTTCGTACACACAGAAAAGGGCATGTTTCAAGTCCCATGAAATTTTTTTGGTCTCCAGGAGACTTGTTCTAAAAAGAATTCTCCACCAGGCATGTGTATTGGTATTTCTGACCACTAAAAAACACACCTCTGGCAAAAAGAAAAAAGAAAAGACCTAGAACACAAAACACAAAAGGAGAGAGAGGAGGAAAGACTGGCACATACTTTTTAATGTTAGAAACAGTAAAGAATTCAAAGTCTGCATAACTTGCCAGTATACTGTCCCACTGTGTGGGCAGACATTTAGGCTGGTCCATTTCCTGGCTACTGATAATGCTACAAGGAACACAGGGTAGGGAAGTATTTCAATAGACTGGTTTGATATTGTCTCTTTTAGTCTTCCACTCTGCCAGTGTGTCTATGTAAACTCCATTCTCTCCACTTTAATCCACCGACACTGAAGGGCTTTAAAGTGAATGAGATACCATCACTGCCCTCCATCTACTCTCCTAAGGATGGAGCTCACCCTCTTTAGTACTGTTGAATGGGACCCCACAATCTGGCTTCAAAACACATTTCCAACCACCACCCTCTCCCACTCCCAGTTCTGACCTACCTGATCATAGACCTAATGCATCAGTCTTTCTGTAAATTACCAATGCCATCCAGGTCTTTGCTTATATGGTTGCTTCTATTTGGAATGTCTTTCTTCTTCATCTTATTCTACAGCCAGTTCCAAGTCCCCTGCCTTCACTGCTGACATACAAAGATGCTAACTTGCATAGTACCTGTTCTTTGAGGCTTTCCTTTGCCCTCTAGAGATACTATTCACACTGCATAAATGAGTGTGCCGTGATTTGGATATTAACTCATCCCATTACATGTATCATGAAAGTAGACTCCATCCATAGTTTATTGACCTATGGAGTTCACACAGTGTGCAACACTTGGCATGACCTTTACAGAGTTTGTTGAGTATGGTGCACACCCGTGAAACTGAGCCTTATGCTCACAAGCATGCCTGTAAGTCTGAGTGGAGGTGTCAAGAAGATAGATGGTCCAAGCTTTGCTACATGTTCTTTCCCTGCACTCCATCCACAACCTTTGCCTTTGTTTCATTCTGAGTATGATAAAGAAGAAAAAAAGGTTCTTATTAGACAGAAATTCCCTGGGCATGGTCTAGACATGAAAAGTTCTATTTTATGTGTGATTTCCCTGAGACACTCCTGCAGGGAAAGAAGGAAGTTCGAATTTCTCTGCAGGCTGGCGTCTTCCTTACTCACTGGCATAGTTGCGGTGAATTCGTATCTCCCCTAACAAAAGACCAACCAAATACTAGATGATCTGGAATAAATAGGAGTCATGTCTCTCTATTATTACCAAAAGCTGAGAGCAGACTGTGGGCCAGGTTGCAAGGTTGGGACTTAAGAAATTACACCTTAGTTGGCAATGCTTCTTACCATCAAAAGCTTAGACAGATGCTGCTTAGCAGTCTCAAAGAATTGTGTGATCCATCTCTATAAAGTTATAATCACAGCAATGTATTACACACAAAAGGAAAGCTGCACCCTTCATATGAGCTTCTTTCGGGCTGCTTGTGACATGTACAATCTTCAGACTAGCATCTCCAAGTCACCGGTCCACTTAGGTCACCCCAAAGCTCGAGAAAGTTCCATTCCAATAGTTCTTTGGCCTTATTTGTTGATGCCAATGTAATTCCAACAGTGATAGAGCCTCAACATGCTCCCATTCCTAGGAGATCTTAGAAGGAAAAGCCACAAGGTAGCTACTGTGAACTGATAAAAATGCAGTGTGGAACAGAGGGGCTGTGGAGGGTGGTGTTGCATTTTCCTGAGAGAACAGAAGTTATTCAATTCAGCGAAAGTGCTTATCAATGTACGTGCAACACTCAAGTCAAGACAGATGAGACAAAAGTAAACATAAAGTGTTTCCAGAATATGTTAAAATATAACAGGTGAAAATAGAGCTAACCTGGTAGGTCTTGCCAGCATTATTTCTTATGTACTTTCTTATAAGTGACATTTAAAAATAAATAAAGAAGCTCTTGTGAAGATGAAGGCAGAAGGTTGACACCAAAGCAAGTGTGTGCCTGTGTGGCTCTGATGTCTGCCCAGGAAGAGAGCAACTGCATGCACATGTAGCAAAAAACAACTAAGGTTGTTTCCTGCAGATGGCATAATTATAATAAAGTCTACAGATGCTTACTATCATTCCAAAAAAGAATCTTAGAGGTACCATGACTGTTTTCAGAGGGTAGCATAAGCATGCAGGCACTGACTCCAAGACCTAATATATGCTAATGCTTACTCAGATTGGTTGGAAATACTATTCTTCAAAGAAATAAAATGGTACAGATATAGGTGAGCCCTCCTCATCTTACTTCCTTTCTATACTTCACAGTTAGTTACAAACTATTGCTGATATTGATTGCATCAATCCAAATTTTTATACTTTTACTATAGGTTCATAAATGATTCTGAAAAGGTTTTTCTAAAGTTCAGCTAAATTACAGTCATGAACTATCTAAAAAGGGAAAATAGCAACAGAAAAATGCACACTCTTTAACAAAATATATTCCATACACAAAATCCGAGAGGGGACAGTACTGACAAAAGAGCAATAAGGCTGATCAACAAAATAAAATTATTCATTCAGAAAAAGTGGCAAATTGATATATCAAGAAAGGATCAGATAAAGGTCATGTTATTTATTCAGTGCTAGATTTGGTAACTATTATCCTAAAGAGCTATAACCTATCTATCATCTAACTGTCTACCTATCATGAATTCACCTATGCAGGAGATTTTCATAGCCATTTCACACGACAAATGTGGACATGGCCAATGACAGTTTTAAAAGGTAATTAAGTCTTTTATTCATCAAGAACGAATTGAGACCGCAACTTGTTAGTGCTGTGTGGACAACAGAAAGGCTAAATTTGGAAACAAGTAATTTTAGCAAGAATGAGCAACAAAGCACAGAACCACTCAAGAAAATGGTCAGGTAACATCTATAAAGCTAAATATTCACACACCTGAAGACACCGTAATACCATTCTTCAGTTTACACACAAAGGAGAACAGAGAAGACATGCCAGGTCTACCAAAAGATGGGCATTGAGAGCCTATTTTCCTAACAAACAAGCACTGAAAACCAGCCAAATACCCACCAGTGCCCAGATGAATTAGAAGCCAGTGTTTCTTCATCTGTGTGCTCACCTTAAGAAAATTCATCAAGCTGCTCACTTTCACAGCATATAATTTTGTGCGCCATACTTCAATTAATGGTTTAATGAACAGCTGAGGTTTTAACCAATCATATCTCATTAAAAGATATTTCCCTGGTGTTGGTATCTCTAAAAATGTCCATTCACACAAACATCTGAATGGAAATGCAAGCTGATACATTTCTTGAAGCTAATTCAGTAAAGTGTACTCAAACAGTAACAGATTTGTTGAGAATGATTTTCATCCCATCATTCACTGAAGAGAAAAAGGAAAAAAGAAAAAGAAAACATAACCAATAATAAGGAAAATGCTTCCCTCATCGGTTAACCTAAAGGCAGTCAGTTAGAAAGTAAATGGAAAAGAGACACCATAAATAAACAAGAGTAAATAGCAAAAATTATGTCCATGATTGTCTTTGTGAAGTTTTTAATTTCCCCAGGAGCAAGAACTCATTTGATGGAATAAACCAAGTTAGAGGAAATCAAGGAACAATGACCAACACAGATGGTTCTACAGTGCCTGGCCACTGGGGTGAATAGAGGGGCACTATCCTCAGCTAGGGCAGAGAGGTGTTCTCAAATGAATTATTATAGCAACTCCCACATAAGGAGCAGTGCAGCCCTGCTCCAGGTATCCCTGTGAGGAGTGACATTGGAGCCTCTCCCCTGCTGTATGAGCACTGATGCCTAAATGTTGAGCCACAGTGTTATCCCATCTTTGCCTATGAATTCCTGCTCAAGGTTAAATAGAAATAAAGGTTACTTCAGAGGTTCACAGTTTAGGAGCCTGGTAATCAAATTTTATTGTATTCTTGACTTTGTTTCTTTTGTTCATTCCAAAAAGTTTAAAGAAACTAAATAAATTAGCAACACAGAAGATTTCAAAGACTCTAAGTGAAGCCATGATGAAGTGTAACTGCAGAAAACCAGATGACAAAGCAAAATACTCTATGAAGATGTTCAAGGGGCTGCGGCTGGAAGCCTCAGTCACATAGTTACCATGACTTTTCTGGCCTCTAAGCAGACACCGGGAAGGCGAGTGCAGGATGCCAGGTCAGTAAGATGGTGCCAAGGCTACAGAGAAACACACAGTTCCCAACTGGGAGCAGCAACACTACTGTGATCATCTACACAGCAGCCAGAACTAGGGGCAATCCCTCTGGATTTGTAACTGAAACTGACATCTAGAGATTATCTTTCAAAACACCCAAAACTGACTTAACAATGTGATGGTCTGTTTTGTTCTAAAATCCTATGTGATTTTCAACTTGAGATGGACCTAAACTTGGGGTTTATCCTGTTCAATTTAAAGAGAATTCGAAAATAACTTTTTTAAAGTGAGATCTTATTAATTTATTCTTCTCAAGCAGCTTTTACATATCTGGTGTCTTTCCTGCATTCTTCTAAATTCCTCTGGAATTAAAGTGAATGTTACTGGAACAGAAGATTGGAGGTGAAGAGTTCTTTTCATCTATGTGACCAAGTCCCTCATTTTTAGAGATAAGCGATGTCCAAGTATGAATCTCTTGAACTATTAATAATGCATCCTCTGCATTAGCAGGGTTACACCACTGCAACACCGCACAGAAGGAAGATTCAACCTCACATTGCCTAAAATCTGATAGGCTGTCATCACTCCACCAGTATTTTCTGGAGAAAAGCTAGTAGTACCCAGTGCTCTTAATAAATAATAAGTCATAAAACCCCTTAAGGTTCCAGGAAGTTAAAGCAATGGGGGGAAGGTTGCAAAGGGTCCCCCCATATCTGAGACCTGTCCATGAACTTTTAGGATGGTGAATACAACTTCCATGTTTTTACAATGTCTCACTTCTCTCTGACATACCACATCAGTCTTGAGGTTGCTACTAACCAGGTCAGTAGTTCTTGTTCGTGACTAAAGGAGGTGGTCTTTCCAAGACTCAGGAGACTGCTTGTTCTTTTTGGTTCTATAAGACATATAATCTCTCATTTCTAAAATGAAAAAACAATCTGCCAAGTTTAAATAAATACAAAACCATACCAACATATAATTCTATGTATAATTAGTACTTGTACTGCTAACATGCCCAAGCATTCTGAAGTTTCCATATTTAATAATTATCTCTGTCCCCGGTGCAATCATTAGAAAGATAAGAGAAATGAGTTAGAGAAATGGCTCAGCAGTTAAGCATCTGTACTGCTCTTCTAAAGGACTCAAGTTCAGCTCCCAGCACCCTGCCAGGTTGCTAAGCTATAATTATACCAACAGGGACTCTGACACCCTTTTCCAGACACCATGGCCACTGCACTCATATACACATACCTACACACAGACACAGCATATACAAACAATTTTAAAACAATAAAAATAAATCTTTTTAAAAAAAAAAAGTGACAGGATTACCACCTCATGCTAAACCAAGGAGACCCAGAAAGAACAAGCAACAGACACTTTTAGTGACTTTTCTGCTGTAGCGCTGGGCAGTGCCAGATGCATGGTATACAGCCTTTTGAGTTCTGCATTTGCCCAATACTCAAATAAATATGGTGATGTGTGATGAATACAGAGCACTGAAAGAAAGAGATGATGGATAGACAGACAGGCAGATAGATAAATTTATACACATTTCTTCCACTTTGCATTCCTCCCACCCACTTTATGGGTCAAACTAATGGACATTCTGATTTTGTATAAAATAGATCAAAGAAAATGCTTTGAATTTATATAAAAAAGTTTCCCATTAAGATGGTAGCTATTGTTTTCAAACTTGATTCCTTTTAATTATGGAAAAAAGCCCAAGGCTTTGTCAAGGGCACATGTTTTCTATAAATCAAAACATAAATAAATGTGAGATTATTTCACTGGGCATACATATGGTTTTTGCTAAGTAAACTATTTATAAAACACTGTTAGCCTATAGGAACTGCTATCAACATTTATAGGAAAGGAGATTTTATTTTTTCTATTTATTTATTTCATTTTATTGTACATGAGTATTTTGCCTGCATGTATGCACTGCCCATATAAGTCAGAATTGGAGTTATAGATGGTTATGTGTGCTGGGAACCTAACCTGGGTCCTCTTCAAAAGTAGCAAGTGCTCTTAATTGCTGAACCATTGCTCCAGCCCCAGGAAAGCAACTTTTCTACTGCTCTGAAATGAGCTTGGATTTGAAAACAATCTTAGGTATATTAATTTGGGGTTTTGGGCTTTTTGTCTTTTTGTTTTTTAAGGCAGATTTGGTTTAAACTATGAAATGGGTCATTACGTGCCTTTTAATTCCTAGAAATCCTCAAACGAAGATTAGAGTCCTATTTTATCAGGAATTATTTACATTGTTGGACGTCCCATTAGTTTATTCTGTTCCTGTAGAGGTTCTCTTTATAGGTAAGCATCTAGACCGAGGGCTTTATCACTGCTACTACAGTAAAAGCTATTCCACCAAAGAGAAGTCTCAGACAGCCACTGTAGCCTCATACATAGCCACAGAATCATCTTCTCTCCAAGGTTCATTTTCGCTTCTGCCCTCCTCCCAAAATTGGACAATAAACATACTTTCAACCTGCTTACATGAGACCTTAGAATGAAGTTTTCTGTGGAAATAAAACTGTTATATATAAGAGTGTAACAAGTGTGTCCTAGTGTGTACCAAGGGGATACCAATCATCTTCGACAGCCTACAACCAACCGTGGAAGATAGCAGAACCCTTAATAAAAATGAACATTCTCCATTTTCCATTTCATTCTTCTTTGTTAGGTATCAATGCTTTCCAAAACAGACCCTTAACCCGTGGTTTCACACTGGTCTCTGCTGTAGGTGGAGCCAAGCCAGTGGCTTCTGTGCAGTTGTGAACAGTTCCACTGTGACCTCTCTCTCTCTCTCTCCTGTGCTCCCTTTCCAGCTACGGCTTGTCTCTTCTCGCGTAAGATGCATGTGTTTTCATTTTCAAAGATGGAGTCACACAGAGAAAGGAGTTATCCTCTCAAAAGGCAGACGGGAAATGCTAGGCACGTCCCATAAAACTAACTCAAAGGACCTTAAAAACTGCACAGGAAACTCTTTCAAAAATCAAGAAAATGTTTAGCCCTATGGGATAACTAATCAGTGTGTACCTAGCTATATATCGAAACTGCTTTAGAGACAAGGTGAATGTCATTACTTCCAAATGGCCGCCTCAGTTTACACACAGAATTCCAAGTTCCTTGATCCAATTCATAGACAATATTTCTTAACAGTATATTTAAAAGAAAAGTTGCTTATAAAATGTGATCATAGCTTCCTTAAGCTTAAACACAGTGGCAGGGCCATGGGTACACTTTAGCAGTGGCAGGGCCATGGGTACACTTTAGCAGTTTTGCTAGTTAAACCCTAGTAATCCTAATGGTAAACATGAATGAATTTGAAATTATAAGGAAAAGCCAAATTCTCTGGAACTTCTGGTCCTAATCAATCACTGCAGATAAGTGACATCATTGATGCCTTTGATCACAGATCTTCTTTCAAGCTGGGATGGGCTTCATTGATCCTCGCTGGGGCAGAGAAAGGAGAAACACCTAGCAGAGCACAACCCACTGTGAAACCGGAGAAGTCATCAGCATCCCTTCCCCTCCCTTCAGGACAGACAGAAAGGACATTCCAGGACTGCCCTATGCCAAACAATGGAGCTCCCTCATTAAATCCAAGCCTAATGCCCTCTGACTAGGACTCTCAGAGTGCTTTAAGAGAGGAAGGGATGATAAGCTACTTTGCTTTCAAAGAGCCTAGGTTATGAACTCCCGGGCTTCATCGTCTTAGCCAATAATACACCTAACGAGGACTACCCACCCCCACAGCCCTCCTATGGAAGTCGTGTCCTGTGGAAATGTGTTTTGCCATTTTCCCATCTCAAAGTACTTAATATATAACGCAGAAACTCTATTTCTACTTAAAGATTTTACTTCATGAAAACTACTATTTTTAAAATCATTTTTTCTGAATTTTAATTTTTTTACTTAATGAGTTGTTTAATCATTCTTCATGGGTCCAAAAGAAAGCTCCTGAATATGGTGTTGATTTATCAAATTTCAATACTTGAGCTGCTTTCCAAATGCTGCCTCCAAATTGCTTACTTAGGAAATGAAAAGTTTAACTGAACCCACTGTTGTTTGTCCTCTCCCACCCTTGTTTGTAATACAGTCTAATTGAGCTTCAGGAATACAGTAGAATGTAGTTTATTAGCTCCCTCATCAGGTGATCAATGATTTCATTAATAAGACAGATAACAAAACTGTCATATCATCGGCACTGTTATGAAAGATGAGCCTAGCTTCCTGCTCCATTTTCCAAGGTCTAGGGTTCTCTGTGGCAGCTCGGAGTCCATTCAATATTTTCCAACGACAGAGAAAAGTGAAAATCCATTTTGAAACCAATTTCAATTAGGATCCAGAAGCTGTTATCACAGATGTCGCAGAATGGGCCCGTAAGTGGAAATGTCGCCTATCCATTCTGAAATGAAACCTTATCAGGAGCTACAAAGATGGCTGGGGACAGCCTATCTGTAAATTACTTTTCGTCCTGTGTTAACTCAGCCTTAGCTCTGTCACATGGAATTCTTTCTATCCACTAGTAATAATCTAGTGACTAAGTAGACACAGCACCCCAACAAAGTCAGGCAGGGCTGCCCATTTAAACATGGGTACGAATGCACACACACTTAGGCCTGCAGGCCTGCAAAACAATAGCCATGCTTTCACTGGTAGAATTCAAAGTTTATTATGGGAAATAAAAGAAGCCCATCTCCACCCATTGCATTCCTAGTGATTTTTCAATCGCAAACTCCAAGGCTCCGTTATTTCATTAATGCAGCACCCAAGTCAGGAGGCTTTTCTCTGGCATCTCTCAGTCTCCTTTTAGCAAATTATCCCATGACGGCGGATTTATTCAGTCAAAGACCTCGGACTTTGAGAGGCAACAAAAGAATCAAGAGACTTTCTGGTCCACCTGCCTGGCGAATGATGAGGCAGGGTAAAGTCTCCCCCAGAGAAACCAATCAGACCATTGTGTGGCACAGTCAGACCTTTTCAGCTGTCAAGCCGGAGAGCTGAGAGAGATGAAAAGAACAGGGATGGAGCTACCATTTACAGAACCATGTGGGAATGGTCTCCGAAGATTTCATAATTAGGATGGAACTCAACTTTCTACAGCTGAAGGGGAAAAAGAAGAAAGAAGAAAGACCAAGAAGAGGGAAAAAGTCAAAGGAAGGGTGGGGAGTGCAGGATAGGAAAAAAATAGCAGTTTCAGGAATAACTTTATATAAAAATTCCTCTACCTGAGATGAAGTCCTACCTATAAAAGCAAAGGAGAAAAAGCAGCTTCCAGAAATAAAAAAGGGGTGGTAGAGGAGGAAGAAAGAGAGAAGGAGGGCTGGCCTTTCGACTTAGAAGACTTTTTTACTTTTCCTCTATGTTGTAGGTGTCTTAAATATTGATTCTAGTTTCCTCATGCAAATAATTTAAAGTAACAAAAACAACAACAAAAAGTCTTCATCGATATGGCTCCTTGTAGTTGTCAACATAAAATGGAATTTTAAATTGGCCCAAAATACACCTGGCCTGTGCTCTCAAAACAGAATCAAGCTGACAGGTACTAAGAAGTTTATTTCTCAACTGTTCTGCTCTAATTAAATGTGAAAAATATTAAAAGACCAAGAGTAAATTTTACTCACAGGCCTATAAGATGGATTTTGTAAAAACATAAAAGAAACACATTTTCCGATAACTACTGCAGTTTTTACACATCCTATCACTTGCCAGTGACTCCATCAAATGCATTAATTAGGAAGCTGGCTTTAAGGCTCAAATATGTGTTCAAATTTCAAGGAGGAGGACACTATTCTGCCTTTAACTATAGTCGTGGTTAAATAAACTGGATCTGTCCAAAGTCATGGAAAGATCACCACAAAGTGTGATTTTTTTTTCCACATAAGAATATAGGGAGTAAGTGTAAGCAGAAGCGGGCATATTTGGGCATATGAGATTCTGCAGCACCACCCTGCCTCCTGCAAGCTTCTTGGAAATGAAACGGCCCCTGCCTGGGTACAGCATCAGACAAGTGGGAAGCGGGAGGCCACTAGCCACCTCCCAGAGGGAGTTTTCTCCCACAATTGGCCTCCTGGCCCTTAAGCTTCAACTATTTGGTGGTTGTTTCTGATTCTGACCAGTGTGTTTCTGAAATATGAAATGCCCACACCACTTGATCACAGCAATCACAGGCAACCCAGGGACATTCCACATGCTGTGCTCTTTATTCTACCAAGGTGCCAGAACTGGACAAGATGGGAGTGCTATCTGCTGTGGACCAACCTCAGCATCTACAAGTTGCTCTTTTAGAAGAAATTTAATACTGAGATTCAAAAGTAGGAGAACATGCTCTTAATGCAGCATCTCAGTACCAAATTAGACTCCATCCACTATTCTCACTGAGTATTTACAAATGAGCATCTGATTCATTAAACCCTGGGCAACATCAGAAACAATAATTTGAAGGACCATTCCCTGTTCTTTGTTACTGACCTGCTGGTTTAGGACCCCATGACCACATGTCTAGAATTTATGTAGAAAATATTGGGTTATTCTCTAAATCAGATTAAAGTTTAGCCATTCCTAGATTTAAAAAATGATACTACATTATTATATTGAAAAGGTTGAAATAAATTTATCAGTAAATTAAATCCTGCCAAATTATACCTAGTCAGTTACTGCCAGTGGAAAGATCTGTGTCCCCACTGTGCCAGTCAGGGAACATGTAGCCCTAGCCCAAGATCACATAATACTTTTCTGGCAGGGCGGCAGGGCTTATGTTCAAACTTTGGCTTTTAGCTTACACGCCAATATTAATTGTCCTGCTCTGAGGTCTGGCAGGCCTACACAAATGACTTTCCAGTATTAGTCCCCATCTGCTAAGGTCTTCTCAGCCACAAACACTGTGCTGGGGCAAGGTGGAGGGCAAGGCAGATAAATGAGGTGCTATTCTTTGGAAGTTGAATGAAAATTTTAAATTGTTAAGAGAAAGAAGAGGAGTGCAAACATGAAACTCAGGATCTTTAGGGCAATGATACTATTCTATGGGTACTACAATTGTGGAATACATGTCAAAACCTGTTGTGGTTAAGAGTATTACCTTGCCTGCAATCACCTAGGCTTAAAACCTCTTAGTCACCTTTGATTCTCTCCCTCTCTCATGCTCCTGTGAGCCCCAATGCAAACTACAGATTTGGGTTAATGCACCATTTCTAAGGACAATGCATAATGCGAAATGTTAGTAAGAAGAGTAAGGGGTTAATGCACCATTTCTAAGGACAATGCATAATGCGAAATATTAGTAAGAAGAGTAAGGGGAAGGAACTTTCTGCTCAAGTTTTCTATGAACCTAAACCTACTCTAACATACAAAGTTTATTAATTAAAATTATAATGATCAAAAAATAACAATTTAAAAATTAAGTGTTATGCAATTTCCAAAAGGACAGAAAAAAAAATACACAGAAACTGAAGACATACGTTTGAGAAGAACTGACAGCAAACACATGGTGATATTAGCAAAACTCTCAGTCTGTGGAGAAGTACATTAACAAAGCAAAGAGCCCTTGCACTTAATCAATGAGCAGATCAGAGTCAGGCTGGTGTCAGATTTTAGAAAATATCTACACATTAAACTAATGGCTCTGAGCTTCATCCTGTAGGCAGCTGTGAGTCACTGAAGATTCCAGAACAGGAACGTAACAGTGAGAATCACAGCATGGTTAATCTGGCAGGAGCGTGTGCCAAGCATGAGAAGGTCAAGGTGACGAGCAGAAGGCCACTGAAATTGTTATGATATGGTGGGCTGCAGGAAAATATGGGTGAATGACCAGAAGGAAATCCAGGCATGAGCCTGGAAGGAGGTCAAAAGGAGACAGTGAGGATTCAAGCCTGGATGACTGCACTAAAGACAATGTAGTTAACCAAAAGGGAAAATCAAGGGAGCCCAGGGATAAGTGGGTTTGGAGCCCAAGACAGCATGCTTAAGAGAAGATTAATCATCACCATATCACCAGGTAGTTGGGTTTAAAAAAAAAAAAAAGGTTCTCAAGTAGAATAAATAAAATGTAATTAATGCACACAAGCTACAATGTAAGCAGTGTGACATTCAGAAGAGGTGTCTCACTCCAGAAAACAATGGGAAGATACTGACACATGCATGTTACTTCCAAGGCAACATGCACCATCAGCACAATGAGTTTCCAAGAGTTAAGAAATCTAAATAAATTTTCTTAAAATTATGTTCTCACAAAACCATTATCTTCCTCTGTTCTGAGTTAAGGGGGCTTTCAGAAACAGGGTAAAGACCTTTGTTTCTTTTTCTTTCTTTCTTTCTTTTTTACTTTGTTCTTTTATCCGTCCTTCCTCAAGATGAGCAAGCTTGGTTAGATCTGTGATTTAGGAAACATCTTAGACACAGCAAATTCATCATTATTTCTGCCAAACATTTTCCTTTTCATCTGAAAACCTGGGCAAGTGAGGTAGCTCAGAGGCTAGATAAGGGCGCTTGCTGCCAAGTCTGATGAACTGTGTTTAATCCCTGGGACCAACATAGTAGAAGGAGGGAACTTCTCCAGGTAAGTTCTGGAAAAATAGATGTAATTATTACCTTGCTAAGTAAATAAGGAAACCAAGATATTAAACTCACATAACTAGTACCAAAATTCAACCCAAACTTTCAAACTCCAAATCCTGCATTTCCTCTTTAGAACCCAAAAGTCCCTCCCATCCATCTTACATGTGAAAAAAAGACATGGAAAGCAAAGAAATGTAAAGAAATATAATACTCAAAATTTAAGATCTATCTAGAATAAACTACCAGCCTCTAAACAAACACTTAACACTGAGAAAAGGTCAAGGTGATACAAGTGTATGTTGGGGAACAGCAATGAACTTCAAACTTTCAACAGAAGAAATCATCTCAATCCTAGTCACAAAACCAATAGACATCACATACATTAAAACCTATGTACTCCTAGTCACAAGTCCAATGGTCATCACATCCTTTAACACCCATGACCTGGACAGTTTGAAAGCACCATTGTCAAATAAACAAAAAAGCAAAAGGACCAAAAAAAAAAAAAAAAAAAACCCACAGAGAATACCCTATCAGTTAATCTATCAGCTTTGGTTTGGTTTCCCACCTCATCACAATTGGGGAAATTTCAGCTTTCTTTCTATCAGCTTAAAAATTATCTCTGTAATTACCACAATCTCAAAACCACAGCCTGGATCATTTATGAAAAGTTTCCATCCTCCTTCTTGAGACATGGTCTCACTATGTAGCCCTGGCTGGCCTAAAACTCACTGAGTAGAGCAGGCTAGCCTCTAACACACAAAGATGTGCCTACCTCTGTTAATGGATGTACAAATAAAGTGTGTGCTATCAAGGGACTGCTTTTTTTAAAAAATGAGACTAAACACTTTAAATTAAATACTCAAGTCAGAGAAAAATTTTATAGGCTAATTAGAACATATAAAGCAGAAGAAATGTGTATTTAGAACTCATTATTTAGAAAACACAATGTGAAGAGTGGAGGTAAGGAGTCACTGCCAAAACACACAACATAAGCACTAATTACAGTTTACCTTATTAACAGGCTTGGACATCCTCAACTTAATGTGAGGCTTACACACTCATATATATGGTAGCCATCCTGTCAGATTATCAAGTGCAATCTCTTAAATCACAATTATTCTTTAAAAAAAAAATTCAGAAAACTAAATGCCTTCTTCTGCGACATTTCCATTTCGTGACTAGCACTAAATGCTTAAAGTATGTACACAGAAAACTATGCACACAGTACGGTTCCTATGTGAAGATCAGTAGAGATTGGGCATGCATGCGCATGTATGTGGACCCTGAAATGCTACAGACATCTAATCTGGCTTGGTTTCTTTCCTCCATATAAGATTGAGAGCAGTTTTTCACTCATGTTATTTAAAATTTCAATCTCATGTAGCCATACATTTTGCCTGTGTCTGTGTATGTTTAAACAAAACTCTAGAAGCAGATACTCACCTGAGACAAGTAAGAAAACAGATCTGTAAGGACACGCAGTGGAATGTGCGTGGTTTGGCTGGGATGTTCACAATCAAAAACAAATTATACCACATAATGACTGGAAAAGTTAATTAAGTCAGTTTAACCAATAACTTCACCAATAACAAAACTTTATATATATACACTTTTAATCATGAAATGGGTAGAATCGAAAATATATACTTTACATTCTTTGGTTCACAAATCTTGATATCTGAATAAAATCTTTTAACTGTTACTACCTCAATGTCAGAGCAATTGTAAAGAAAGCATAAGCAACTGGAAATGAGCCCAGTCACTGTGCTGCCTATTGTGGCAACTCAATGGCTGCAATTTCTGTGAATGATCACAGTGTAGGTACCTGAGCACTTCTAAACTGTAGAGAAATGGGTAGGTGGGAGAGACAACCATGTCCACTACCAGCCAGCACATACAGAGCACCAAACTCTGCAAGGCTGCCTAACAAAGTTTTAACCCAAGTAGCACAGGACTAAAGTCCATACACTCGTGTTTCTTGGAATCAGCCTGGTGAGTGGAAATCCACGTCTTAGAAATAACATTTCCATTTTGTCTTCTGTTTCACTGGGTCTTTCTATTGTCCCCAAATGAAAAGCAGTGAATTCTTAAAACAGGAATATTGAAAAACTACTCTGGCACAGCTCTCCTTCAGACATGTGCCCCGCAAACGTGACCAATGAGTAGGACTTAGGCGCGTTTAAACAGGTTGTGGGCCTCAAGAGTGCAGGCTGATCAGGTTAGAAAGGCAGAAGTGTGTGCGAATTAGCAAACAGGCCTGTGATTATGCCAAGTACAGAACTGGTATTGACTGTCCTTTCCGACTAGGTTTTTGCTCCAGGCCTCCAGGCCACCACTGCGCTCAAGTTCGTAATGTTCCAGTCACCTTTGACATGGTTATGAGAAAAACCTGTGGTCAAAGACTTATTGACAACAAGCTGAACAGCAATGGAGAATCCTCAGAGTATATGTCTCAGTGTGGGAGCAAGATCCACAAAAGCAACAGCTTCTTCCTCACAAGGGACACAGATGAGACCCTGCTGGGGGCAGTGGCTTCTAACACCCCACATGGTATACCACCATCCTCTTCCAGCCTGCACTGGCTTTGGCCAGGCCTTACACTCTGAAATACCCACGTATACTGTTGTATACTGGCATCCTCACTCACATGCCATGTGTTGAACAAAATTGGTGTTTCATGAAGCTTATTGGCAAGAGCACTTATTCTCATAAAATTAGTATTAAAACTATCAGATAACCAGCACTTCATATTTGCTCCTACTTATAAAACAATGATATATATATCAAAAAGATAAATAAGCCAAGATAGCATGTTTCTGAAGTAGGAAATGCTTTCTGTAACACTGGAAAACAAGAGACAAGTATTCTAGTTGTATTAAATAAGCTTGAGCCCTGGCTTTAAATGCCACAAATAAAGGGAACAATACAGACAAATTTTCACACACATACAGGTAAAGTGAATCCATTATTTTAACTCAGACACAAATATATCTCCCTGGAGATCAATGGAAAGCTGGATTCATCGGCCTGCAAGACTGACAGCCAGCTACCTCCCTCTGGCTATGTCACAGTCCAAAGCTACAGCAAGACCTTGATAAAGGGCTGTAGACCTGAAGCAAAGCTGAGCACATGGATGGGCATGGATCAGCAGCCAGACTCCTCAGGAATCCTGGTCCTCAGAGATGAGGGTTCTGGGCTATAGTAAGCTTCCAAATCAAGCTCATTCTTCAATTGCACATGTAAAACAAATTGCACATGTAAAACAGCCGGGGAGTAGTGGCACAGGCCTTTCATTCCAGCACTCGAGAAGCAAAGGAAGGCAGATCTCTACAGAGTGAGTTCCAGGACAGCCAGGGCCACACAGAGAAACCCTATCTTGAAAAACCAAAACTAAAATAGATAAATAGACACACAGACAGAAGTTCAACCTAGTAAAATGTTCTTGGAACATATAAATTATAAAACCACAGAGGAGACAGAGGGTTGGGCAGATCAATGAGCTGGGTCATGCAGGACAAGAACTGGGAGACTGGGCCAACATATTCTTCCTAGGGGCACACAGAAAAGCAGAGTGTAATCCAAGGAGAGCAGGAATGGCTGAAGCTACAAAAATCAAGGACATTAATGGCCCAAGAGAATGTCACCACAACCCTTCAGCCTGGTTTCCCCACTTGGAGGATGCTGGATATAATATTCAGTGCCCATGTTTGAACTCAATACTATGCTTAAAATGTAAAAATAAACGGTGATTATACATTATCTCTGAAAACAGTTACATACATTCAGTTTACATAAACCAGTAACAAAGTCCATGGACATAAGGTAGACTACCTTAAGGTTGTTAAATTTTAAAGTCTTTTCCATTAGACAACTTTAAATTCGGGTGGGGGAAATCCTGCCATAAACGACAAATTCTGTGTTATTGTGACTAGGCTAGACTTTCCATGGGAAATGCAAAGCATTTTGAATTCTTAAAGAAAACAAGAAGCCTGCCCACCCCATATGCCATCCTCCGACCCATTTGCTACTTTAACCTGTCCTAAGACAATCACTGGTTCAGATGCTGACACTCAATTTAGGACATACAGAGAACACAGCGATGACTGTGGCTTGCCAGCTGGGAGCTCTGGGGTCACTCACCATTCGAAGTGGTACTGGAGGCCACGGCCTTCTCACTGACATCTGTTCTTGTGGAACATTTCCCGATGGAATTCTCAGCTTTCTTCCTCTCGGTGGTTGTGGAGCTGTGGGACTGGGCCTCCATAATGTCTTCTCATTCCTTCAGCTTTTTTTCTCAAAGGAATGCCTATAAAACACCACAATGCCATCAAATTCTCAAAATGGCAGAAGGAGAAACCTTAATTCATAAGCCTCCTGCATCCTCTCTGAAGAAAGGCTAAAGGTTTAGCAAAACCTGGCTGACATTTATGCAAAGGTTTTTCTGGCAAAAAAAATACTTGGTAGTGTCATTAAGAAGCCAGCTGAAGTTGCATGAAGTTGAGTTCTCACATCTCCTAGGTGATCCAGCCTTTGCCATTTGCAAAGGAAAACAGAACAGCTCACAATAGCCAAGTTTTTCCTCAGTTCCTCTTAAGCATATTATCAAATGATCTAAAGCAGTGGTTCTCAACCTTGCTAATGCTCCAACCCTTCAGCACAGTTCCTCCTGTTGTGCTGACTCCCCAGCCCATGAAATTCTTTTCATTGCCACTTCAGAGCTGTAATTTTGCTACCGTTATGAATTGTAATGTGAATATTTTTGGAGACAGAGGATTGCTGAAGGATTTGCAATCCACAGGTTGAGAACCACTGATCTACATTTCAATTGTCTACATTTAAGAGCCTAGTGTCACATTACTCTTAGGCCATGTCTGCACATTTCTCTTCAGGTGGATTGGTCACCTTTATAGGAAGGGGCACTAAGAGAACTTCCAACTCAGAAGAAAGTTTGTAGTTACTAATTAGACTTTTTAAAGAGCACCTAGCAACCCTCCCCAGAGCTCAGTCTGGAGAATAACTCAACCAAGTAGAATGTGATTTCTGCTTCTTCCACTAAAACTCCTGAACTGCAATGCAATTCTTAACTTAATGCAAACTGTGTTCTTTAAGTTTTCTTAAAATGCAAATATTAATTCATTTGTGTTAATTTCCTGAACAAAGGTAATAGGATTATACCGTTCCATTCCACCAAAAAAAAAAAAAAAAAAAAAAAAAGCCAAAAGGCGAGGAGAGCAAAGGCTGGTATCACTAACAAAATATGAAAACCCAACTACTGGCAAAGTCAGGTCATCTGTCTTTCACCAGCTTCATCCATGGGATAATAGTCTCAACTAATCATTCATCAATTTCCACTCTAGCACATTCTTCTTCACAGTCATGCTCCATAACTACAAAGAATACTAAGAAGGAAAGTCCACTCTCAGGCATGTCTTCTTCAAATGCTCTAGACTGCAACACCCATGGAAGGCATTTCATCTGTCTAGTCATCTGCTTATTTTCTACATGTAGTAGACACCACAAGGTTCAATCAAAACAGTGATTAGTGAAACAAAATAAACAGCTGCTTAACTGGCAAAAGTAAAAATTCCAGAGGATATATATTTAGTCAGTTTTAACTCATGCTTGCAAGGGAACTGTAAATTCTTTAACATACACCATAATCCTCCTTGACCTGGAATGCATGCCATTCAATGATGGCTTCAGAACCAAACACTACAAATACAACACTGAGGCACCATTCTTCCATTAACTTCCTTCTCTTTCCAAAGTAACCACTGTCATTCCCTCTAACACACCCAAATGTTTTGTAGAATAAAAAGAAAAAAAGGTACTTATCAATTGTAAGACCCACTCTGAATTGAGAAGCATGTTTAGAGAACACAATGAAAAATAAGAACTCAACAGCAAGGAGCTGGACAGCACCCACACAGTTGTTACCTAAGGATGCCCCAGGAGCTGTCCAGTGCTACCCTGGGCAACCTGTGCTCAGTCTCAATTGACAGACTTCAACAGAAGCACTCAGCTGCTTTCCTTCCGGAGAGAAAATCAAATAGTAAAGACCTTCTTTCTAAAACCACTCTTCAGCCTAGAAGTCTACACTTACTGTAAAAGAGATCACAGACCCTCAAAAACTTTTCCATAACCTGCAATAAAAACCTCTAAAGAGAAATTTTCCATAGTTGCTTGTACCTCTTAAAAAACAAAAATCTCAGAATAAAGTGGCTTTTCTCACAGAGATGGCTCAATGGGAAAAGGCACCTGTTCCAAGCCTGACAGTCTGAGTTGGTTTCTGGAACCTACATGACAGAAGGAGAGAACCAACACCCCCAAGTCATTCTCTGAATGAAATCCCATTTAAAGCAAACAAAAACCCACAAACTCAGAATAGTTCTCTTTAAACTATCTCTCAAAATTGATTTTGTTTGTTTCATGTGAGGTCTCAATACACAGTCCAGTCTAGCCTCAAACTCCCAACACTCCTTCCTCAACCTCCTCCCTCAGCGTAATCCTCAGTCAGATTACAGAACTGCACCAGCATATCCAGCTTTAAATATCATCTTTACAGTCTGTCACAAGGCTGGGGGGGATGGCACCCAACTTCAATTCCATCACTCAGGAGGCAAAGGCAGGAGAATTTCTGTGAGTTCCTGGTCAGCCTAGTCTCCAAATAAAGTTCTTGGGCATCCAGGGCTACACAGTAACACAGTCTCTCCTTCCCCCCAAAAAAAAAAAAAAAAAAAAAAAAAAAAAAACAGCCCCCCCCCAAAAAAAACCAAAGACCAAGTATACCATAAGAACAACTCAACCTAATCCATAGCACCTCTACTCCAAAAGTGTCCCTGAGTAACCGTTAATACCCACATTGCTATAGGTTTGCCAAGAGATCTGGTTTATCGGCCCTATTTCTGGCACAATGCATTTGTCATGAAGAACAGCAACTGGAGGTCTGTAACTGAAGGAGCAGTGATTGTCATGCTCACTACAGCTTCCTAGCAACTGCTCTGCACACTTACTTTTGTCCAGTGCTAGTATTCATGAAAGGACCTCTTCAAAGTCTTCCTTAACCACAGAATGAATGAAGTGTATCCTACAACACTGAATTCACAGCCCACACAAACCTATCTGAGCTCCAATTGTAATGATAAAGAACTGTGTCTAGAAAAGAAGTCTTTGCTGAACATCCATCTCCCCACTCCAGATTGGAGGGAGCTCATAAGGAAAAGGCTTCTGTTTTCCAACAACTAATCCACATACAAATGTTTACTGGGTACATAAAGGTTCGCCAGAGACACCATGACTTCTAAATCTGCTGGGTCTTGAATTTTAAACAACCCTGAGCTAGCTACATATAACTTCTTCTATACTAAATGTTTCACTGAAAACTAACTTAATTATATAAAAGCTAAAACTTTTACTAGGAATCTGTAATCAAAGCTCCCAAATCTTTGGCCACTATAACCATCTCCTACAAAACTCATACAGTTTTATTAGCCAAATTTGGGTAGTGTACCAAAGTTTAAAATCCAAATTTGGGTAGTTTAAATGCGGAAAGAAAACAAAATACACAAAGGAACCAGACCACCCCATCAAGAGATGAGGGTCCTAGTAGGAACAAACAAGTCATCAAAGTTGCTTGGTAAACTTGGATTTTATGCAGTGGTTGGTACCCCTCAAGGCAAAGAACTTCATTTTTAAAAAGTGATAACCCTCCCAGAACTCATCACGGTAGAGAAGGGCTCAAGTGCCAAGAGGCACCGCCTGAAAGCTACTAATTAATGGTCTTGGAGAATACTAATTCCTACCCATTTGAAATAGATTTCTTAAAAACTAGCCCGTTGGTAACTTAAAGAGTCTACCCCCTTCTTCTATTTTGACAACTTATTTTTGGATCTCATTAATTAGCAACTAATTATTTAAGTGTAGTCAATGCTTGGTGCAGGGCTATAACATGGCAACCTGCCAAGGCAGACATCTGCTTCCTGTACAGCACTGTGAGTTTTATCAGCTTATTGTACTGATAAAAACACAATTTTATCCTTGTCACAAAGAGAAAGCTTTAATACCAGGGATGCCCACACCCCATCTAACTGCTGAAATGGTGACTGCCTCTCCGTTCAGGGTGGCTCTCTCATAGAATATTAAGGGATTTGGAAATACAGACCAGAGTTGACCCCTGCTGGAATACTAAGTCCTGGCAGGTTGAAGCACTACCCTATCATTCCCCTTAGAGCCTAGAGTAACTGAAGAATCAAGGAGGGTGAGAAGTAATTCCGATTCACTTCAAATACTCTTCTCTGTAGAACACATGCCACTATTTTTCAGACATGAATGAAATCAAGACTTTCCTCGTGAGGCAGCTCTCCTGTTCACAGCTCTGGCCTGTCCCCTTCAGTCTTTCAGCACTGACAGATGCAAGCAGGATTGCAGGCAACCCACTTGACTTTTTCTGGGTTTTAGTTTTGGTTTTTGTTGTTGTTGTTGTTGTTGTTGTTGTGCTTGGGGGTGGGGTGGGGGTGAGTCTGAGTCCTAGCAAAAGACACAGGGGAAACCTGCCTCCCAGGAAGCCTGTAACTACCATTTGCCTTCTAAGGTCTTAAGTTTCACAGGTTTTAAAAAAAAAAAAAAAAAAAAAAAAAAAAAAGAGGGATAAAAGCTCCTCCTCCCTGGAGGTGAAACAACCAAAGCTTTTTTCATTCAACTATTGCAAACCTTTGGTAATTTCCCAGAGGCCATAGGCTGGAGCACAAATTAATGTCAGACCCTATTTTAAATCTACTCCCTCCTCTACTAGTGATTGGCCTGCAGGTACATCTTTTCTTTCTAAACTCTAACTGTGAACCTGCCTCAACCTCCCTAAAACTGTGCAATAAAAGCTTCCTGAAGCCACGAGGAATAAGGCTTGTAGTGTATGTTCCCTATGAAAGCGAAGGAGGTTTGGAGGTGACATTTACCAAATTTGAGACTCTTGGAGGGGAGGAGTACACTATGTTTTCAAAGCCCTTTCACACAAACGCCTCAAGCCCTCTCAAAGAGTCACCATCAGGGAGACAGGCTGCCTCACTGTGACTGATCATCTTCAGAGAGAAAGAAAGACAGGCCCATTTACTATGGGAATTCTTTTGAGCAGGCTGTGGTTGCTGTGGCCCGTTGAGTTTGAAAGCTTTCTTGGAGATTTCTGGTCATGACACCTCAGATCAAGCACAATCCATCTTTCGCACCTTTAACTACTTTCACTGCTGAGTCTTAATTCCTCTTCACCCACTGTTCTCCAGGGCCACTGGCTGGCAGCACTGCACTCTGTGCATGTGCCCATCCTGGCGCTGGAGCTGCAACCCTGAGCCCTGGCTCCATCTCTGAGTCGCTGCAATCTTGGCATGGAGAGGTACAAGGGAAGGCTCTTGGGCCAGGGAGAGGTGAGGAGATGCTGCAGGCAGGATGGACTCCCTAAAAAGCCTTGGGTCAACTGGCCCAGGAGCAGGGTTCACCTCAATCTTCTGCAGAACACACAGGCTTCCCTTATCAATTTGGATCAGATTGGCTAATCCTGCACACTTCAAGACTTCACCAACACTTGCAAACTCTCTCTATAGTTAGTCCAGCAATGTCCAGTAGTCAGGTGGGGGGGGGGTTGTTGCTTCCATGTAGTCTAAACTAGCTGAATTCAAAGAGGTATAACAGTCTCAGAGTCTCTCTCTCTCTCACTCTCTCTCTCTCTCTCTCTCTCTGTGTGTGTGTGTGTGTGTGTGTGTGTGTGTGTGTGTGTGTATTACACTATAAAAAAATGTTGGGGAACACTTGAAAAGCACGAAGGAAAACAAATATGTTCATTCACAAAATAGTCTACATCTATTAACTTGGACCCTTCCTTAGTTTCCATAAATAAACTAAATAAACGCAAGTGCTGTGAATGGCTGAGACACACACACAGACCCTCACGGTCTCCCAGAAGGCCCTGTATAAAGCTCAACCTTAGCCACACAGAAGCTTCCTGAAAAGATATTCTTTTTTAAATCCCAATTCTTAAACCTGCATACACCAGCCTTTCCTCTTGCAATTCTCTGCAGTAACACTTCCAAACCATAGGTATTCCAGGTTCCCTTATGATTTGAACATTAACATTCTTTCGAAAGAAAGCACCAGTGCTGCCTAAAGCCAAAGTTTAAGGTAACACTTGAACAGCTGTAGCCTAGTATGGAAGGGAGCTGTTGCATGCGGTTCCAGATGGGCAGCATCCCTTCTGAACAGCACACCGCCCATCCCTATCTCCTCCATCCTCTGTGTTTTACTGTGAGTTACCTAAAGTTTAGCAATACGTCTGCATTTGCATTTTCCTTGTTTTCTTAATGCACTTAAAGATTCAGAACAACTAAGCTCAAGACTCGAGTGATGATAACCTGATCAGTTTCTGATAGATTAGAACAGCTACAGGCCCTAAGAGACCAGAAAGAAAAGTCATTCCAGAATGCATAGCAAGGCTATGAGCAACACCAAGAGCAGGCCTATGTGAGAAATTTCGCCCTGTAGCTCAAGCATCTGCTGCTCCAGGGAGTAAGGCTTTTTATTCACACCTGCCTGCACATTGTTAAGCTGAATGGTCTCCCTCATATGTTAATGTTTCAAAATCCCACAATGAACCTGGCTCAGAAGGGATTTGAGGGACAGCCTTCCCCTCCATCACTGAAGAGTGATGGTTCTCTCATCTACTACCAAGACATCATGGAAGAAGCAACCATTTAGGGAAAAAATCCTATTTAATATTTATACCTTCCTGGAGCTATTAAATAACCCATTTCCTAAAGAAAATAATTCCTTCAGAGAGAGGGATAACTTTTCCCAACATGAAGGACAAAGCTAATGCTGATTTTAAAACTTTTCATTAATTTTCTCAGTGAAAAGTAGACTTGAGGTTCGATGAACAAGACGCAGAGAATTTAGTCCATCTTGTGTAATCACACATGGAAAAGAAATGTAAGCAGACTATAATATGCTTGAGGTTTTCTCCTGTTCAAATATCTTTCTGAACTTAAAATCAATTAGTTATGCATAGCCTCTGTGACATACCAACACTTCCCGAGAGTTCTAAGCTTTCGCCTACCTTCCTGTCTGAACTGCCTTGTACTGCAGACAAGGAAGCCCAACTTTGTAAGTTCTTAATGAAATCTTCATTAAGGTTTAACTATAGTATTTTTTAATATGGAATCATTTCACTTTTATAGGATTACTCTTTCCAAGGTCAAGAGAGCAGAAAACCTCATCTGTGAATAAGAAAGCTGAAATCTATCCAAGCTGCCCTTTGGAAAAACCAAGGGACCCTCAAACCTGCTGTTCATTATATTCACCCTTCCTTCCTTCCATTTCTGATGCTTCTCACTGTATATAAGCAGTACTGACAGACATCCCAAAATGGAATTGCTCTAAGAGGGAAACAATTGCCTGGGTTCAATGAATTTGGTTTTCATAAATTAACTACATCTAAACTTCTAAGAAATGTATATATTTAAACCAGGCTGTAGTGGCACACGTCTTTAATCCTAGCACTCTGGAGTCAGAGGCAGGTAGATCTCAGTGAGTTTGAGGCCAGCCTGGTCTACAGAGCTAGTTCCAAAACACACAAGGCTACACAAAGAAATTTATCTATTTAACTACAATCACTAAAAGGATTATTCAGCAAGAAAGAAATCATTGTACACTTAAAATCACAAAATGGTGTGTGTGTGTGTGTGTGTGTGTGTGTGTGTGTGTGTGTGTGTGTGTGTGTGCCTTTTCTGGTTTATTCCAGAGATCACAAGCTACTACCTCAGCTGCCACAGGTATTTTATAACATTTGAGGGGTGTAGGAGGCCTCCACGTAATACTACCACTTCTGAGCCCCACACACCTCTTAACACATCAGCCTCCTGTTATTTGGGGGGGGGGCACAGCAGATGCCATTACAGCCATTACAGAAGAAGCAGTAATGGGAAAGAAGCAAAGTAACACCAGAATTTCCTGTGCATTAGCTGGATGAAGACCTTACCTCCCAAAGAACCCTAAATCCGAACGTCTGTATTAAGTCTATATGTAAGTTCACATAAACAATCCTCCCATTTCATTCATATGAGTCACAAAATCATGAGTTCTTTGCTGAGGTTTCTAAGAACTAAGCATGTTTGCATAGCAGCAGAAAAAAAAAAACTTGTCATTCTCATAGAACTTATATAACTTACGGTTCCTAGAATCCTCTAGCTTAAGGAGACAAGTTGCATGGTCTAGGACTAATTAAATAACTGACATTTTTGTTGTTGTTATGATAGGTCAGGCAGTGTAGAACTGACTATGAAGCCCAGACTCAACTGAAACTTGTGACCATCCTGCTCCAGCCTTGCAAGTGTTCGGACTCTAGGCATGAGCTACCACACCACACCAACAACTGGCTATTAACTCACACAAATGACACCCATATTTAGATTGTAAAATCAGCCACAGACAAGCTAATGATAAAAGACTCAGCTTTTTTCGTTCAATACTATTCTCCTAATTTTTAAAGTTTTGATAGTCAAATCTTCAATTTTAAAAGTCACATTTTCAAACTTTACAGATTTTCAGTTGTAGAGCCTATTTTACAACAATTAGTTACCCA